>NC_083826.1:8808091-8846783 GCF_015708825.2 Lethenteron reissneri | reverse complement strand
AGCGACGCGCTGAAAGGAACAACAAGCAACTGCAGGGATCGTGTCATTTCTTTTCTTTGAAGCTGCACATCATTGGTGCCACAGTGTACGTACGGACGCCCACGTGTTGAATATTATTATTTTTTAAACCAAGCAGATGCCCCGAAGAGTCATGTGCATCCTGTTTCGGGAAATAAGTCATCAAGGTGGCATGCAGAGTGCAGTTCCAGGTGATGGGACCAACGTGCGAGAGAGGCAGAGCCCTGAGCCTGGGAAGAATTCCTATTGGTTTTTGGCGTGCTGTTGTCCTCTGTGGCGTACATGGGTACAACACGAGTTTAACGCAAAGCAGACGCAACAGCTCGGTTGTGCTATAATGTTATGCTGCCCTGAAGACCACTTGCTTGGCATGTTATCACTTCCTGGGCTTTTGCCAACTGCCCTTTCCCAAGATGGATGATGTCTCTCTAAAAATAATTATATTTCAATACCACGCGTGTTGGACAAGCGTAACCATTTTTAAATCCTTTATATTAAGTTCGCTTGCTTGCTTGCTTGCGTGCTTGCTTGCTTGCGTGCTTGCTTGCTTGCTTACGACCGTGCAAACCTTTCGGTCGTTTTTTAACCCGCTTCCCGTGATCCAATCGAGCTGACATTTTCCACACAGACTCGTTGTGCGAGACAATTAATGTTCGTGAAAAAAATTCCAAAATTTTACACTGTTTAGGGAAAACAAATTAAATATTTAATTACCAATTGTTTAATACTGCAGACAATCATCTGACCCATAGGTGGCAGCCATCTCAAGCCAGAGGACGAGAGGACTCTAGCCGCCACGCATATAAAGGATTTAGAGTGAAAAACTTTGTTTTTACGGGTTATACTTATTGGGATATTTTTTCCCCCTACTGAAATTCAAATTGTGCTGGTAGCGGCACATCCGCGTGGCGAAGGTATTTCTAAGTTAGAGTTCTCGTAGCTGTAAGTGTACCACCGTGTGTCACAGAAAAGCCCTGTTAGATGACATTGCTAGAACCACGTAGGTATAAAATAAATCAGTGATTTATTTTATTTTATAACTACGTGACTTTACCGAAAGAACCAAAGAGTATGGATTCCTGCAGTCACGAAAGCTTCAAATCAAGATTGCTAGAACCATACCTGCTAATTATATCCATTTTAAGTGGTAGGTTGCTGATTGCATACCGATTTTCAAAGCTAATCATGCTGCTTTAAGAATATATATCTACATTTATTTTAATGAGATGTTTAACTTTGAAAATCAGCATGGGGTTTATTGGTTTAAACATCTGCAACCCGCCAATTAAATCGGTAGGCTTTGGCAAGCATATTGCTTAAATATCCCTTTCAATAAGGATTTTCATCCTAAACTAGGGACACATCCTTGGATACGCAGTGAGTAGAGTGTATGTCAGTTGTCAATCAAAACGAATATTTTAAATCCCCAAAGTTGGAACGATTCGAATGAAGTGAAATGAACACAATTTAAGACGTTTGCTTTGTGCGGTCATCGGCAACTGGACTGAGACCCATCATGAATTCGCTGCCCCTGAGAACCCAGTAAAATTGTGAGTGATCGACTCCCAGAAGAGAAACCCAGGCAGCTCTAAAGTGCTGACTAAAGTGCTCTAATTCCATGAGTCAACCGGGTTACTTCAATAACAGTTTATAATAGTGGTTAGAAAGACAAAAAAAACTGTTGCTTTTGTTAAATTACAATTTGAAGGTTCGTCACGGTTTGTCACAACGAATACACTCGTCTAGATTTGAAGCTTTCGTGACTGCAAGGATTCATATTCTTAGGTTTTTCGGTAAAGTCACGTAAGTAAAACATCAAAATTAATAAAATAAAATAAAGATCACGACGTTGCCTCCGAAACGTCATGATCTTTATTTTATTTTATTAATTTTGATGTTTTACCTACGTGACTTTACCGAAAAAACCTAAGAATATGAATACACTCGTGTGAATTTTGAAATACTTTTGGTCTATGATAGCAATTGGCGCGGGTTAACTTTGGCATAGTTTAACAGCAAACTGTGCTGTGATCCCGACGTCTTGAATTCGATTGGTGTCTTAGCTGGGTCCCTCCCTTTACCAACCTTGCACTGGCCAATGTGATGAATCGTGATCGTGCAGTGCACATGACCGATACAGAGTGAGGAGGCCTTCATCCAGCAGTGGATTGACAAATGGCTGAACATTATCATTATTATTATTATGAAACAAATATAAAGAAAACTATCCAGTTGGGTGGCGAAGTGGTTAGAACCCTCAACTCACAGTCCAGAAGCTTGGTCAAAATCCAGTTTTAGATTGGCTCCAGCCTATCATTCATTAAGGGTCGATAAAAATGAGTATCACTTGAGGATTTTAGGAGAAGGATTTGCGTTTATAGGGGGCTTACATACCTCGGCATCTCACATCTCACACCAACAACACTTCCGATGCCCTCTTGCGGTCTAACCAAGGGATGACCCCTCCAGTGGCAGGTCTCCGTGTCGTGTGTATGTAGAACCCGGCCTGCAAAGGGGCATTCATCCGGCAGTAGAGAACATCGACAGAGGTTATCCGTTGGAGAGACCGGCCCTGTCATGGAATGTGGATTGTTCATTCGGGAAGGGAGACAAACTTGCCACTTGACTTTTTGATTTTGAAATATTTTTTTAAAAGTATTCCATGGTCAGTTCTCCACTAAGTTTATAATTGAACGTATTCTGCCATCGATACTTATTCAGCACAAGCCTTGGCTCGTAACACAAACAACTGACTGTCAGTCCCATTACTCCGCATTAAATATTGACTTTTCTGCTCGCTATGCCAATAGCTACACATGATTCCCCTGCTGATGAACAAATTAACATTTAATCGAACCTGATTAATTACTTGAAACCTGATCAATTACCGCCGACATTATTATCCCTATTAGCCACTTACTTTACACAGCAATTCCCCCGCCACATTAAATTACGGGGTTTTTTTTGTCTTAATTTCATCAACTCTGCCACCTTTGGTGGCGCTGTTTCAACACAGGAAAATGTATAACGCAGTAAGTGCATCATTTGGCGCTACAGCACGTGCGTGGGCCAGTGGTCTTGTGGCCTCAAGTGGTCCTGTGGGCCACTTGAGGCCCCTGGTGGCCTTTAGTGCGGCCCCTAGCGTGCGCCACCCCCACACCCCCGAAAATAAACATGCGAAAGCAACCCTTGCAGGCGGTGTTTGCCGTCCTCACACTGACGATATATTCTAGATTTGAAGCTTTCGTGACTGCAAGGATTCATATTCTTAGGTTTTTTCGGTAAAGTCACGTAGGTAAAAAATTTAATTCAATAAAAGTAAAATAAAAATGTAATAAAATCACGACGTTTCGGAGGCAACACAAGCCTCCGTCTTCAGGTGGAACCGTCACAGCACGATAGCTGTATCTCACTTGGTACAGCTATTACTTGATACAGCTATCGTGCTGTGACGGTTCCACCTGAAGACGGATGCTTGTGTTGCCTCCGAAATGTCGTCATTTTTATTTTATTTTACTTTTATCAATTTAAATTTTTTACCTACGTGACTTTACCGATAAAACCTAAGAATACTGATGATATATTTATATAGAACGCCGACGCATCATTTAGGAGGAGGTGGTCATAATCTGTTCATTTATTTTTATTCTGGGAGTGAAAATGCCGGGTACAACCAACACCCCCCCCCCCCCGTGATTAACGCTGAATTCGAGCTGTGGCAGCTTTCCTTGGCTCAGTCATCGCTGGGACGCGGCAGTGTCCCCATTGATGGATATGGCAGGGTGCGACTCGGGAGGAACTCAAGTTCAACTTTCTTTTGTAGAGCCGGGTTTGTTGGGACTCAAGCGAGCAGGGATGGGAGTATCATTTGCAAAAAAAGTGAACCTGGGTCGCCAAAATGACAAGCGATGAAATCAAATCCAACAAATGAAACCAACAAGAAGTCGCAGCGAATCAAACAAAATTGAAGTCAGAGAAAAAACGTTCAAAGACAATCGGAGCAAAATCCATCACGTAGCAGGGAAAAAAATCGCAAATATTCAACGAACATGAATCAATATGGAAAGGTTGGAGACTGGGGAGTAACCACTACAATGAATTAATTCAGAACAGATGCGCGCGTGCTTGCCTGCATACATGCCAGAAACTCATACTTACATACGCATGTTGAACTTCTTTCGCACCGTGCACAGACAACCGTGCTAATCGGAGGTGCGGGGGGAAGGACAACAAGACAAAAAGCAGTTCTAAAGAAACGAGCTTTCAATCTAGACGTCGATTTCAAAGTGCATAGCTCCAGTGGCTTCCTAATATCGGAAGGAAGAGCGTTCCAGACGGCCGCGGAAGCGCATCCGACGGTGCGCGATGCGGCGACCCTCTATGTTCGACGCGCCAGCCTAGAGCCGTCGAGGATGACCGGAGCTCGCGTGATCGTTTATGCTCCTTGAGGAGATCAGCGGCGAGGTATTGCATGCGTTGTGATCTACGGTCACACTTGTGAAGATTGCTGGGAGGCAGGGTGGTGGGTGGGGGGGGGTGAGCCGGTTTATTGGTTTGCATGTCGCACGCACACCCAGCATGCTTTGCCTGGCCGGTGTGGCGACTCCCGCGGGGCAGTAAGGTCATTGCAGAACAGCTGGATTTAATAAAGGAATAATGAATTGAGGGAGAGATCTCCGCCTATATAAGGGACGGGAGAGTAAGTTGAACCAGTGATCAAGGAGCCTCGTGAAGGAGGGGGGGGGGGGTGCCTTGGGCGCGGCTTGGTAACGCCCTCTGCTATTTTTTAACCTGTTTTAGGACAACCTTGTACATCACTTTAATTAAAGAACAATTCCATGGATACCGAACCTGCTGCGGACGCCCCAATGAACCATTGAGTCTCACCGCCTTAACATAGCAGCATCCGTGTCTCTCAACATTCAGCCGTTGCAAACATCGTCCCGTCGGCCCTCTATCGCGGAGCGATGTTCACGCTGTTCGGGGAGGAGTTGTGTGCGAGGAGCAGATGCACCGATGAAGCTTCTCGTGCAAACGAATCCCCACCGTGTTGTTTTCGTGGCTTTTTGGGGCATGCGATTCACGTGCGTGGGATGGGCCCCTGCACGTGCGTGTGAGTGTGCTGACGCGTGCGGAAATGTCTACGATGCGGCGCGCGTGCATGCACACATCATCGTTAGAATAAGAATAATCGTAATCAGCAACAGCAGCAGCAGCAACTTTGGGGGGGTTTTTTTCCACGCGACTGGAATTGCTTTTGCCGGCATCAATGCTGTAGATGCGGGGTTTTTTTTTTCTTCTACCCCGTGACCTTAAAAACTGTTGCGTTTAATTGTATATGCCCCTTGCTGCATTGTGCAGCCCCCTTGGCTGAGTTTGTGGCCATTAACGAGGTCGTTAAACGTGCCCGTGATGCTGGCCCCGGTTGGAACAACATAAACATCCAGTCTCATTATCATCATCATCAGCCATCATCGATCTACTGCTGAGTTGAATTCTTGCCCAACCCAGAAATCCACCAGCAACTGCACGCGAACTGATCTCATCGCTCCGTCTCCATCTGTGGACGTAGTATTTGACGTGGCCTGCACAAGTATACTTACAGTCGTACAATCAGTAGTACGTGGTGTAGCCTACGTGTGTTCTATAACCCACACATTCCTTTCGTTCTGTCTTCTGGGTGCAATCCCAAGCACGCATCCCTTCCCAACGTGGCTTTGCAAGCCTCAGAGCTTGACGTTCACTCTTCTTTATCAGGGTCTGTATTTCCTATCCACGCGGCACAGCAGGTGATACAAATATTCTGCTTAAGCCAGGCATGTCCAAAGTCCGGCCCGCGGGCCAATTACGGCCCGCGGTCAGATTTCATACGGCCGGCAGCTCTTATAATGTGTTATTTATGGCTCGCTAGCTCTGTCAGAATACATACATCATATAACTCATGGAAATTTAAGGTCTTCTATACAGTTTGTTCAATGTTATCTGACTGAATGAAAGGCAGAATTGCGTTTTTAGAGTTGTTCACGTCTGCCTGAGTGGCTTATATTTGGTTACATTGTCATTTGAAAAATAAAGGTAATTGCGACAATGAAAATTGTTTTATAACAGTGTGTATTCCCACGTAACTTTTGTGATTAAAACATGTCAGAAGGATCTATTGGCCCCCGGGCATCTTCACTTTATCAAATGTGGCCCTCTTTGCAAAAAGTTTGGACACCCCTGGCTAAAGTCGACCCATTGGCCACGTTAGTCGTCATGATGATGTCAAGTCCAGCTTCCCAAACGTGCGTCGATCTGTGGTCGAACATTTCGGTCTCCACGTCTAAATGAAGAGTTAGGCCTCCTGCATCCTCTATGTGTCTAACATTGGACTGAAGAGTGACAGAATAAAAACACACCGTGAAAACCCTTACCGAGGATTCTATAAACAAAACACTGCGATTGACGCATGGCATCCGCTGAAATAACACGTTTGGTAATGTGTACCAAGAGCTGCTGCGTCATCTCACTCCCTAATCCATATTCGCTGCTGTTTGTTTTAATTAATGAAATACGGATTCGTTTCCACCACTTTTACTCATTTCAATTGCGACGCTGCACGGTCGTCTTTCCGATATTAGGACGCCACTGGCAGCTATGCACTTTTAAATTTCGATTGGAAAACTAATTTCTTGAGAACTGCTTTTTGTCTTTGGGTTGTTTTCCTTTCCCCCCCCCCCGCACCTCCAATTATCACGTACTGCGCGAAAGAAGTTCTACACACATACATGACTTAAATGGGTACACCGCCGTTTAGTTGATCGGTAGGTCCCACGTAGTGGCGTGAAGTGTGCGTACTCCCCGATTCTTGGTTCTTTCGGTAAAGTCACGTAGAAGGGAAATAATAAAATAATAAAAATAAAACATAATAAATAATTCTCACAACGTTTCGGCCACAACGCAAGCAGCCGTCCTCAGGTGAAGAACAGGTCTGTCGGGAAGACAGCGTCACTTAGACGCTGTTATTTTTTTATTTTTTTATTTCCCTTCTACGTGACTTTACCGAAAGAACCAAGAAGATGAATCCCTGCAGTCACGAAAGCTTTAAATCGAAATTTATACTCCCAGATTGTTCAAGACGGCTGGTCAGCGTGAGAGAGTCGAGCTTGAGCAGAGAAAATTTGCAGCGCTGCAACGTTT
The DNA here is from genome assembly GCF_015708825.2 of Lethenteron reissneri. Lineage (NCBI taxonomy): Eukaryota > Metazoa > Chordata > Hyperoartia > Petromyzontiformes > Petromyzontidae > Lethenteron > Lethenteron reissneri. The sequence goes on along the minus strand of NC_083826.1, from coordinate 8,839,586 downwards.
CATTCTCTGTACATATCAATGTAATGTCGTGGGCTCTCAATGCGTTTTAGTTCGTTGGAATGTTGCCGAATGAAATTCACGGGAGGTATCTAATTTTCCCATGCGGTTCTGAGTGTTTGGCGTGGAGTTTTAGATCTATCAGATTTACTCATTTAAAAGAAAAGCTGCTTTGTTTAATTATACATGTTGAAGAAAAGTCACGCAGAAAGGCTCTCGAGCAACCCAAGTGCCTTGCTGTTGGATTTGAGAGCAGCTGAAATAAATTAGTGAATTCAATTACTTTGAATTGCTCCAGGCACGTAATTACCAATAATACCAGTAAAGTATATAGCGATTACATTTTAATGCCTGGCATTCGTGCTAAATAAATAACAAAAATGAAACATTGGACACAACAATTCACCCCACATCCCCCTGGTAGCGATTTAAAGAAGTGTGCCATGTCACGTCACTTGGAGCGGTGGCACAGTGGTTAGCACACCCGTACCACGAACCCCATGGCCTCAGGTCGATTCCAAGCCATGGCTAACATAAGTTGGTGAGTCACAGCCGGACGAAACTTGGCCCTACCCTTCACCCAACCCTCACTGACCCAGAATGGGGAAGTATGGTCAAAAATCCCCCATGACTGACTTGGCTTAGGGAGGACTTCATCCATTGGTGCATTGAGATTGAAAAACACTGTTTAAGTTATTATTATTTTACATGATTTGTAATAGCCTCGCCTCAATGATTGATTTATTGTGAATCGACACATCAGTACATCGTCACATTTCAGTTTATCCAGCAATGGTAACACTCTTGTTCAGAGTGCTCTTTTCTACATTTATTTACACCGTACAAGCATACTCTTTGGTCTGCAGCTAAGTAAGGAAAAGTTCAGTGCTATAAATTTCAGCTGGATAAGCCTCCGTGGTTGAATGAGTCAGGCTTAGACGAGGCCTCACTGCCATGTTAATGCAACTCTTGAGTCAATAATTCCAAACACTTTTTTTTTCAAATTTTGTTTGGCACTATTAGTAAGTTGGAGATATATTGTAAAAAGGAAGCAAATAACTGAACAGAATATTCTGCCTCGAAGTATGGAATTACCCGTTTGAGTCAAATGACCTGGTGTTAAGGCATGGGATTTTCTCATGTCTGCCAAATGGTGACACCAGTGGAGTCAACGCAGCGAATATTGGCTCAGCCATCGAAACAAAGACGGTCACTGCGTGTTCAGAGGCGTTTCTGCGGCTGCTTGGAACGCTCTTCCCTCCAATATTAGGAAGCCCACTGGAGCTATGCACTTTTAAATGATCTAGATTGAAAGCTCACTTCTTTAGAACTGCCTTTTCTCTTTAGTTTGTTGTCCTTCTCCTGCACCTCCGATTGGCGCTGTTCGCTCCGTGCGGTGCAAAATAAGTTCAACGTACATGCGTACAACGCGCCCATGAGCACGTACACCAAGTGAGATGTACTGGAATCAGCTTGTGTGCAGATAAATTAGAGATCTATAGGCGGACTGTTGCTTAGCAGGCAGGAACGCGGGAGTTGAGGCGTTCATTCAGCAGTGGATAGATCGTGGCTGATGATGGTAGTGGCAAATTGTGGCCTCGTGGCATCCTTTGAAATTTTGGTCCGGCGGGTTTTTTGGTTGCTCATGCGACAATTTACAGCCGTTTGTCAATCCACTGCTGTGTTGATTGTGGGGTTGTTGACCATACTTCACCACGCTGACCATTTCACATATCACTTGCCACTGATGGTAGCTGTGGTAGGCAATCAGATGTATTTACCGAGTTATTTGCCCAGTGATCTACTGACCACTTTGCAACCACTCCCAGCGTATTACTTGCTTGTAGATTCCAAAATAAAATTGGCATTAACTGCTATTGGCATTTGCTGCAAGGCCATAAATATTAAAGTTGTAGCATTTCATTTTGGATTCATATGTAGTCAAAATGTAACCACAGTTAAAATCTGTAGAACACTATAATATAGTATGTTACGTATGAATAACATTATGTAACACATACTTTTTGGTTCTTTCGGTAAAGTCACGTAGTTAGAAATAAAATAAAATTAAACAAATCACGACGTTTTGATCGCAACACAAGCGATCGTCGTCAGGATCGTGTTGCGATCGAAACGTCGTGATTTGTTTTATTTTATTTCTACCTACGCGGCTTTACCGAAAGAACCAAAGAGTATGGATTCCTGCAGTCACGAAAGCTTCAAATCAAGACTATGTAACACAATTTTTGTTCCTGGGTAGTAAGTGTTAATTCGTAATTGCTTATGCCTGAAAAGTATATAAAATGGCTATTATTCCCCACAAACTTTGCGTTTGTGACCAGGACAGTGATATTTTAAATGTACCTATTTTCAATGAGAAAACGGGCAAATTTGTGTCTTTTCGTTCACATGAAGTCAGAAAACAACAATATATAAATCAAAATTAACATGTATTTATACTAAAGTAATACAAAAATTACTACTAAATATTTAGAAGTAAGTAGTTTTTCGAGATTTACTATTATACTGTAAATCATTTTCACGAATCATCCCCCCAATGTAGTCTCCCATCATGTTCTCGTTATACTGCCCTTGGTAGCGGCGTTCGAAGTCCAGTATATCCTGGTGGAAGCGCTCCCCTTGCTCCTCCGAGTACGCTCCCATGTTCTCCTTGAATTTATCAAGATGAGCATCAAGGATATGGACTTTGCGGGACATCCTACAGCCCAATGTGCCGTAGTTCTTTACCAGAGTCTCCACCAGCTCCACATAGTTTTCGACCTTGTGATTGCCCAGGAAGCCACGAACCACTGCGACAAAGCCGTTCCAAGCCGCTTTCTCCTTACTCGTGAGCTTCTTGGGGAATTCATTGCACTCCAGGATCTTCTTTATCTGTGGTCCGATGAAGACACCGGCTTTGACCTTTGCCTCAGACAGCTTAGGGAAGAAGTCTTGAAGGTACTTGAAGGTTGCCGACCACTTATCTACAGCTCTGACAAATTGTTTCATAAAGCCCAATTTGATGTGCAGTGGTGGCATCAGCACCTTCTGGGGGTCCACCAGTGGCTCCCACTTGACGTTGTTCCTCCCCAAAGAGAACTCGGTCCGCTGTGGCCAGTCCCACCTGTGGTAGTGCGCCTTGGTGTCCCTGCTGTCCCAAAGGCAAATATAGCAGGGAAACTTGGTAAAACCGCCTTGGAGACCCATCAAGAATGCCACCATTTTGAAGTATCCGATGACCTCCCAGCCGTACTCATCATACTTCAAGGCGTCCAGCAAGGTCTTGATGCTGTTGTAATCCTCTTTGAGGTTCACCGAGTGAGCCAGGGTAAGAGACGGGTCCTTGTTACCATTATGGAGCAGCACGGCTTTGAGGCTCCTGGATGAGCTGTCAATGAAGAGGCGCCACTCATTCTGGTTACAGGCGATTCCGATTGCCACAAACAGACTGGTCACATTGTGGCAGAAGCAGAGCCCATCTTGTCAGGTGAAGAAGCTGCAAAAAGGTTGGTGACGCTTCCTCTGATCAGCGACTTTCACACTTTCATTCAACAATTTCCACTGCTTTAGCCTAGACGTCGAAAGCTCGGCATTGGACTTGGTGAGACCAAGATGTCAGATCAAGTCGTTGAGGTCTTTTTGGTTTGGGTAATATGGGTTTCTCTCCTCAGCTCCACCTCTGAAATTGTCATCTGGATCTACAACGTCTTCCTCGCTCTCTGACTTGCTGCTATCTTCTAAATACCTAAAGACGGCTGCTCTCTCTCCGGAGGAGTTGGTACGGGGAGCTCATGGCAGTGTGGCACCGGGGTGATGGATGATGGAAGGTCCGGATACGTGATAGCAGATGCATTCTTGCCAGTCCGACGTTTGGAAGTGTCCACCATGCAGAAGTAGCAGTTGTTTGAGTGGTTAGTGGGTTCCCGCCAAATTCTTGGGATAGCGAACTTCATGGCTCTCTTTTCTCCTCTGTCAAATCCTATAAAAATACATTTATTTCACCCATGACTAATGAGTAAGAGATTCTCGCAACATTTTTCATATATGATATATTTTTTTTAAATAACATTGAAAATTGTAAAAGATTTTAAAATTAAAAACTTTTCCCATTTTAATCTTTTTTTTACAAATTTTATAACTTAAAATTCCGAGCAACATCTTACCTTCCACAGTTTTTTTGCATTGCTCGCAAGTGAAATGACGTGCCTAGGGTTTGTCTTGATCCCATACAGGCATGCCTAAATATGCCTTGTAGGCCTCACACTTCTTACAAGATGCTTCCACAGAGTACTTTTCCGCTCGTCTTGATAAATTGGCTGCAGACATAGCCAAATTCGTCTGCCGGATGCTTGCATCCTCTTGATGCCATCTCAGATAAATGCAGATTTATATCCACTTAGGCAGCTGGAACTAAACTGAACTGGTAGGCTTAAGGCCCCTGTATTTATAATACTATTTATATTACTGGAAAGTTCTAGAATGTTCTAGAAGTTACTCCAACTTTACTCAGCACTGAATCTATCTGGAATGTTCTGGAAAATGGGTACATTTCAAAATATCACTCTCCTGTACACAAAAGCAAAGTTTGTGGGGAATAATAGCCATTTTCTGTACTTTTGAGGCATAAACAATTAGAAAATAACACTTACTACCCAGGAACAATAAAAATTGTTACACAGTGTTATTATGTGTGACACTTTTTTGTTACTAACACTAAGTGACTTCATTAAAAGTGGTTAAATGTGGGACTGCAGGACTGCTGGTTAAATGTTTCAATTAACTGAGAAAAATGTTGTATTCACAAAATCCATTTGTGAATGAAATTGGTGACTACTTCATTGTGTCAGATCGCCACGTGATGTGTTATGCACCATCGTCCACCTGACAGCCATAGAAACAAAGTAGCCACGTGACCAAACGCGACAGTTGAATTATACTTGCTTCGGCAGACTGCGAACAACGTTACAAACCATCATGTTGGTAGCGCAAAGTCTGCGTGTTAAACATTGGTACCGCAATGGAATAAAATTACACAAGACAATACAATTTGGATTTTTTGTAACGTCTAAATGCGACCCATTGTACACAAATAGTGGGAGTATGTTTATTTTATAGGAAAGCGTCAGTCATAGGTAGAGGATAACGGCAAGATCTTGAGGCAGGACCTGAACGGCGGGGGCGAGGTTGGAGTCGACGGCGCAGAATGCGATTAAATGCGGAATTATACAGCGGCTAAGTGTGACAGTATCCCAAGTACAAAAAAAAAACGTGTGAATATTTATTTTATAGAGAGGTCGTAGGTAGGGATGGTTCTGAAGGCTGCCATTGGAACTGGCGCAGAAAGTCGACAGCACAGAATGCTGTGCAGTGCAATTTGTATTTAACTGGCGGCCCAATGCAACCATGTCTTAAGATCATGTCTAGGAACTGTGGATTCGCCTCACTAGCATTGCTTTCTTGCAACGCGTTCATTTACAAGACGGTCTTTTCCATTCCCATCGGAGTTTGTGCGGCGTCCCGAAATTCATATACTTGGCCACGCTCGACCACCAATCACGAATGCCCCTCACACGAGGACGCTTTGCTCACAAAGGTCAACAGGTCAACTAAATGTTGGTTCTACACCGATCGCGATGGCAAAATCTAAAATAATGATTTTCTCAAAACTTAAAACAGCTGCCCGCCTCCTCCGCCCCCCCTGCCTCCCCCACCCCGCACGCTCAGAATTTCACAACCCGAGAGCGTTCATCCCCCGTGAAGATGACCGATGCCAGCTTCCATTGCTCATAACTTAGGCCTATGTCCAAATGAACGTGAAGCTTGCTGGCTGCGGAACAGCGATGTGGGAGGAGGGGGGGGCTAGCTTGGAGTCGGTGGGGCTGCAGAGGCACGCGCAGTGCGAGGAGGGTTGAGGGACTGGCAGCGCCTGAGCCAGCCGCGTGCGCACACACGGGAACACGCGATTCCACGCAGGCAGTTCGAGCATCGCCGTTGAGACAGCACACGGCGTCTTGACGGGTAAGGGCTTTGACTTTCACTTGCCTCCGTGTTTTCTTTGAAAATGTTTGCTCTTGCGTACGCTCAGACTTACTTGCACTGGGCTGCGTATGACTTTAAAATGTAAAGTCAGAATGTGTGATTTTTACAATCGAATGCATTTGTGGATGTGCAATGTATAGCGGCCAAATGCGATCGGATCTTGAGACGCTGGACAGAAACAGGGGGTATATTTATTGTGTACAGAGAGGCGGTGGTTTACGGGCAGAGGAAAAACGAATGGAGCAGAGAGTGCGTGGAGGAAAGTTGACCGATATGAGAAGGGTGGAGGTAGGCAGGCGTTGGTCCACACAGGATCTTGATGATATTGGATTGGTAGCCAAATAGAGGAGTTTGAGTGTTGTGGCGATGTGGTCTTGAATACGGGTGCCTGAGAGGGAGTCCTAGCAGAGGCAGTTTGAGTCATCTGGAGTTTGAAGGAGACGGAGATGGGGACGGTGTGAACGAGAGGGGTGCGTAAAAAGTAGCGCGCAGCTATTCAGAATTTAGAATTTTAAATATATACATCTGGGAGAGTGTATTTTTAACACATTGCCACTCAAAATTAAAGTTTGTTATTTTCACGGTCACGCCTCCCGGTTGTATTCATTTGCCGTTAACTGGAAGCCGCTGGGAGTTTAATGACAATTCCTCAATATTTACTGTGTGCTCGATAGAGTTGGAAAAGGCATTACAGTCGATGCACACAGAGTCACAGTGGAGGTGCATTGACACAGGGAAGAGGAGGGCGGGGACGCTGAATTATTTGTGAATATGAACAGAGTATAATGAGATTTTTTTAGCTGTTGGGTTTTACACCAAAGGTAATCATCGATTGGGAGGAGTGAGTGATCTCAGATAACCGAAACTTAACATGTTCCATTTGGATGAGTGGCACCCTTAATAAGCATCGTTATTTAACTTCCTTTCAAGAACAACGTGACCCAACAGCGCCTTTGCTGCAATTGTTGTCCCGTAGATGGATACACGCATGGGGCAGGGTGTCCTGGACAGTCCGCGACATGAGTTTGAAACCTTATAAATGAGAATAAAACACTCGAATTAGGCACTCCGACATAGCACTCTGGGCAATGTCCCCTTGCACTGACGTCACGTTAAAATGTGTGCCAGTGATGTCACAACTGCCATGGTCACTTGGGGTGCGTGAGATGCACCCAAAGTTTACGGTGCGACAGCACAAATCACGGTCACAAGTTTTGTTTTGAGAATCGATTTTTTTTGTTATGTAAAAAATAAACGACTGGACACAATAGTCAATAACACTGCCTTGAAAGAGGAAACAATACGTAAAATAATTTTAAAATATACGTCTTTGTTTTCGGCATTGCCGTTAAATAATTATTTTTGATATGTGTGAACGCAGCAGCATCACAAGATAACTCTTTGAACACAGCAGTAAATGTGGCTGCGATAACACAACCCCATTAAATGCAAGTTTAAGTTAAGTTTGACACGCGAATCGGGGAAACAAAAACAACAGACTTTTATTATATCGTGAACGTGTTGAGTTTCGCGCAGTATGAGATTAATATTCGATATGAGTCGATTAATCCACGCATTCACCTACCCCAGTAGCCGATGTACTTGTCTAAAGCATATTATTGCCTGCAATAATTGCCTGCATTTCTTATTCCATTGTGTGTTGTGAATGCTTGCCGTCCCAAATGTGGTTTTGCAGTGGCGCTTTAATAAGGAAACTAGGATATTATTGCCCGCAATATTATTGCCCGCAGAAATCGCAGGCAGAAAAGCGCCGCTGCAAAAACCCATTTGGGATGGCAAGCATTTACAACACACATTTGACTGTAGTGTCATTGTAATCATCTGTGTCGAATTGATTTTTCAGAAATATCATATGACCTGAACAAAAGCTGGGTGTGTCTTCCTCTTACAGGCGTCTTGTTCTTGATGTGTAAAAATAATAATAATTACTGATACAGTTGGATGCGTCGCTTCACGTCACTTCTCTGAGATGCCCCGGAACCAAGGATGCTCTATCCCAAAAAAGTTATTTGCTGCTGCTGCTGTTGCTGCATTGGCAGTGTCGTGCAAGTAACAGAATACACCACAAACGTTCGCCAATGACCTTGTGCTATGAAGAAAGGCAATTGCCAAACCGTAACCTTTTATACCATAATTATTTTGTTCCCCGTTTGAAAACACGGTGTTATCGACGAATGCGTTGAGTATGTTTACGTAAAAAAAAAAAGAATCATTATCGATTAAAAATGTATTATTAGGTTCACGATCCGTGGAACGAATCGCGTGTGTGTGAGGATAGCCATACCTGTCAACCCATACGGTTTACCCCGCATTCTTGTACAGGGACATTGCGTTTTCAGGTCCATACGGCGTACAGACGTTTCAATACGGGCAAAACAAAATCGATTTGTTTGTGTTTCTCCCTTGTGATGGGACTGTGTAAGATGAACGTTGAAATGTATAAGGGGCACGGGGTGACCAATAAGGTCTGAATTGGTCTGTAATAAGGTAGGGCGCTGATAAGGTGTCCACAGGTATGGGATAGATTGTTCACGCGTGCGTGTATGTTGAACTTATTCTGCACCGCACGAAGCCAACCGCACTAATCGGCGGTGCGGGGGGCACGGACAAATCACTCAGCGCGTGTGCTGTCGAGTGATGCGTTTAGTGTGACCACAGCGGCCACTCAGAGGTGCTACCGTTCATGTAAACATTCGAAATTAATCGCAACCTCGAAACGTGACAATTCGTCACATTGCGATCGCTTAACATTGTTGCACGACTCCCGCAAAAGATAGTAACGTCACGTAGGGTAAAAAGTTATTGAGATATAAAACGTAGGTTTATCTAGGGTTCTAGAGGCTGTGACTTCATCGCAATAAAAAAAAGTATTACATTCCTACGTACACAATACATTACATTATGTGTAAAGAATGACAATCCCGCATTCTACAGTGCGTGTGTGCAAAAGAAAATGCTTTTTGAGCTATGGCATGAAGCCATCGTTGGGGTTGACATGTGGAAGGTCACCCATTCACGCTAATTGTACTCGTCACTCACCACTAAAGTACTCGTGACGATTTTAGGGGAGGCAAATTGACCGGTGGATCACGGACAATGTTTGTGCGTGTGATGTAAGGCCTTCGGCGAGTTTCATGCGCGATGCGAGACGTCCAATAATTGCGCAGTGCCTTTGAGTGCATCGTTGGATTCATTCCTGGCCATGAGAAGACACTTATGGTTTACGTCAGAGGAAACCGATGGGGGTTTTGTTTTTTTTTGGTGATTTTTTTTGTGCCTTTCTCACCAGCTTCATCCCAATTGTTGGGGAACGGTTGTCATAACATGAGCCCACAGAAAGGACGTGCGGACCTTTCGCAGAGTTGCGCAACACCCCGCTGTGTTTCTAGAATACGGCCAATTTTGAGAGGAGTAGCGCAGAACTCCTTATGGGATTCATATTCTTAGGTTTTTTCGGTAAAGTCACGTAGGTAAAAACATCAAAATTAATGAAAATAAAATAAAATAAAACAAAAAATCCTTATGGGATGCCATCACGTGAGCAGCCTCTGGGCCACGCACCTATGGGGCATCACTTTCCTCCCTGTCCTGTTGCCGTGTAATGTCTGTCACGTGACGGTGAAACCGATATTTTTACTTCCCAAGAGTTGGAAATTAGCCACGTTAAGGGTATAGCCAAATGAAATATGATAGGGATGATCTCGGTCATTGGGTGGCTGGGCGGAACGTGATTTATATGGTTATTTATTTATTTATTTGCTTTGGATGAGCGCTTTAGGAGTATTAATGGACATTGGAACGGTGCCGGTGTCACAGTTTATTTTGTCATTTGCTGGTGATGGCAGAACCCACCGGCGTGCAGCGTGATCGATGTATTTCTGGGATGCAGTCACAGCACATGTTTCAATATGTAAAGAAACTGCTCATGATTTTGACAACGGTGTAAGCGCGATTTTTGTTGAGGAGAAAATTCAACAGATGTCGCTGGTCCGAGGGATGGCCCCACTAGATGACACATGTTGGCTTTCGCCCTTGCACAACTGCACAGACTGGTGAGATTTATTGAAGAATATACACGCGTTATGGTGACAACCACATTAATCAAGGCACACGCCCTTTAAAATGCAATACACATGGTTTTTGCAGCCAATGTTATTATGATTCATAATATATCGTTGGGTCAGGCCACAGAATTATTCGGGCAAATTTGTGTAAAATAAAAAAACTCCACCGCGCAACACGGCCAAACAAATGTAATTGTCACGTGGTGTACACGCGTTTAACACGCATCAGCTCTCCGGAATTTGGACAATTCTGTCGATTAACTAAAATAAACTTGCTTGTGAGAAATGCTCTTTAATTTGACCAACGAGTTTTAAACCGTTACAATCGGTGCATTGTTTAAACGCTCAGATGCGGCGACAAATTCATATCTGGCTGTGTCGGACGGTGCGACTGTCTCTCAGCACAAATCCGAGTGGACCGTCACGTGGCGGCCGAAACAATAATCAATATTTCGATTTAAAGCTTTCGTGACTGCAGGGATTCATCTTCTTGGTTCTTTCGGTAAAGTCACGTAGAAGGGACATAATAAAATAATAATAAAATAAAGCATAATAAAATTAATAATGTTATATTTTTTTTATATTACATTACTTTATTTTTTTATTTCCCCTCTACCTGACTTTACCGAAAGAACCAAGAAAATAATCAATCTATTATGAATCGACCTTTAAAATGTTTCCCAAACAAACAGAGGGAGGGGGAGGGGGGAGTAGCTCAGGTCCTGGCGGCACGAGTGCTCCGTTTGTTCGCTTGCTTAATTAAAGTGGCAACTTTCCTGGGCTTGTACGCTCGTCACAAGAAGACGCTCCCAGTGAGCTGCTCGTCTGACCCCGCTGCGTTGGGAACTGCCACTGCCCAGTGGCGGCGGGGTGTGTGGGGGGGAAACGATAGCTGCGTTAAAAACGTCCGTGGAGAAACGCCTCCCCCCCCCGCCCACCCGCTGTGCTTCTGGTGGTCTCGCCTACGCCGCCAGGAATAGGATCACTTGCCAGGCGGGTGAATGATTGCCACCGGTGGCAAAGTGTTGCCGGTGAATAAATCAGCTTGGATAAATGTGCAGGAGCAATAACTTCCTTTTAGGAGTTAACGTGGTGTGGTCTTTTTTCTCCCTTGCTATTTGACCCTCCCCCCCTCTCATTCTACCTCCTCCCCCACTAACTCTCAGCGCTAAAGCAACTCACCGGGCATGCGATACGCAGATTATCTCTATGTAAACTAAAACGAAACTATGTTTTTTTTATTTACAAGGTAAGGTCCCACTTAGCTACATAGCTATTTTTCAGAAGCGACCTGGTCACAAAGGATGGCTCAACGAAGTGGCCTTATCATCACGTGGAAATGTATAGCAGCCAAATGCTTAAATTTCGATTTAAAGCTTAAATATACGCTGCCAAGCTTGGTGGTGTTCATTCAGACGCTGTCTTTCCGACAGACCTGTTCTTCGCCTGAGGACGGCTGCTTGCGTTGTGACCGAAACGTCGTGAGATTTGTATTTTATTGTTTTATTTTTATTATTGTATTATTTCCCTTCTACGTGACTTTACCGAAAGAACCAACAAGAAGATCAGCCAAATGCTCTTAGCGCACGTTTATTGTATGCCTCCTGTCAAGTAAACCTCAATGTCAATGCTTGAGGTGTCATTTGAAAGCGCGCGCGGTTTTCGTAAGTCATCGGCGTCATCGTGCCGTTTGACGTTGACGCCTGACACCCGTTGCCGTTGTGCGCGCCCCGGGCGTGTTGCGCTTGACAAAAAATATTGGGGTTCCGTGCGACAAAATACGCGAGTTCTCGCGCCGCGTTCGAATTCGCCGGCCCAGCAACGCGCTCGGAGAACGTTGCCACGTGGTGCAGGAGTGGACACGTGAATTGCCGGTAACCTGAAGGGATGTTGAATAATGGGGGGAAATGTAAAGGGTGTGCCGCCTTCAAATTGCTTGATCACGCCGTTGCTGATAGAAACCCCTCCCTCTAACTAGAGGGTGCTCTAAAGGGTATTTGGCCTACTCTTCCATGCCGGCCAGATGTCTGGCAAGGGGCTGTGATAACCTTTTGTTATTGTTTGTAATTTTTGTTTTGGTGCCAACTCTTAATTTGTTTATTCATTTTCTATTTTGCTGGGTAGTCGTAAAGTTTTCGTTCGCTTGGTATGTACGTGTGTGTGTGTTGGGCTTCTTTCGCGCCGTGCGTAGCCAACCATGTTGTATGGGATTTGGTCCTCATATATAAAATCAATGCACAGCGTTGTGGGATGCTGTTGGCATGAATGGCGTGAAATAAAATGAAAGTATCGTTATTATTAGAGGTCTAAGCACCCACACTTTACCCCATGACACTTGACATGCCAATTAATTAACGAACTAAGGTGCAGCTCTTTAAACTGCCTTGTAGTGAGATCTGGAGATATATATTTTAAACAATACGTGCCACATTGCTTAAACTGCCATGCGAGGAGATCGAATCGCACTTGCGAACCGCTGGATCGTAAGTTGCGGTGGTGTTGCCGACCGTGACGCCAAAGCAGCATGTAAAGGTCAAACAACAGCAAAAAAAATCTCAAAAGAAAATTGTATTGGAAATAACTAATAGGGCATGATGTCATGCCTAAACATTATATATAAAGGCATTTAAACATGAACAGAGAAGAAATTTGGGATTATATCCAATCCCCCCCCCCCCCCTCCAGACACACACATAAAAGTTTGTTTGGCTAATCTGTCTCTATGCAGATGCGAGAGGCCACGCCAGCGTGCGCATTAAGCGTGCGTTGCGTTACGGAAAATATTACTGAACGAGTGCTCGAAGGAATGTAAACCTCACACTGATGGGCAGGCAAGCGGGCGGGCAGGCTGGCGGGCGTAGGGGCAAGAGCATTGATCCCACAAAACATGACATCACCCTGAAGACGCCCATAATTTCCTTGGAACCCCCGGTAGCTAGGGAAGGTTGTTTGTGCGAGTGACTGCCGATGCCTGGCGGTGCTGTTCGGCGATGGACTCGGTCCACTTCCATAGGCTCACGGCATTTTGTCGACCCGCTCGCACTGATGAGGGATCCCCGGGGTGATGACGAGGAGCATAGCTGTGGGAGACCACAGAAGTGCGTGATGGATTTCACTGGGCAACACACTTTTTCTGGCATAAGGTATTCCAACGGTTTTAAGGTGATTTTGCGGTGCTGATTCCAAATCTGGCATCAGTTTTTGTCTATCACATCAGGTTTTTGAGATATCAAATATTGCATTTTCAATAAAAACTGCAGAAGATAAAAATATTAAATAAATGTGGATATCCACATAAAATGATATTATAAACACACTATCATAAAAATACAGCACCATATTTTAACACTAAAGCAGTCACTGACTCGCAACAACTTGCAATCATAAGTGACAGAGTTAATTTCTGGTAAAATCAATGAAAATGGGGTATACCGATAGCATAAAAATAATGTGATAGAGCAAATCTGAGATCATATTTGGAATCAGCACCCTGAAATTAGTCTAAAACAGCTGCAAAAGTCCAGGCCAGAATTATTTTTTGTTGACCAGTGTTTTCCTGCACCGCCCTGTGTTACTAACCATGTGGCCTATAACACCTGTTATGCATGTCGGCCATGAAAGCAAGGTCCAGTTAGAACCAACCGTTTCGATTCTGAGATGTAGCTGTTTTAATTAATATTATTATTGGAGTCTACATTATGACTTAATATCTTTGGTTTGCCTGTGTGTTGAATCTGTTTGTGCGGTATGCATGCCAGGGGTTTACCCCTGGTTACTCCATTCCCTCACCAATTCTAATTGGCCAAGCAACCCCGATGCGATACTCTTGTGGAAAAAAAAGCATTGAGATTCTGCGAGGCTTTTCTGAGTCAATAAATTGCATTATTTAACGACTGTTAGCATATCACTTGCAGCGCATCGTTAGTATCGTTGTACCCACGTGGCGAGATGTTAACTACCTCACTCGGTATACAGGAGGTCGTGAGTTAAATCCACAGACCCTGACGCCTGCTGTATATTTGGAGTTTGAATGTCTCTCTCCCCATGGACGCGTGGACTTTTCTCCAGGGCTTCCGATTTTTTCCTCCACATTTAGAATAAACATGCGTTTAGAGTGTTTGGCTGCTATAAATTGACACGTGACAAGCCACTTAGTTGTGAGCTATCATTTGTGGCCAGGTGGCTTCTAAACGAGAGTGATACAGCTCAGTGGGCCTTACCCGGTAAAAACAAGTTTAGTTTAACATAATCGCATAATGATTTTCACGAATTATAATTAATCGGTTCTCACTCGATGCATCGCGAGCACAATAATCGATTTCAATCGACAGATCACTGTGGTGTTGGTGCCTAGTACGACGTGGGAGGGTAGGAGAACGTGCGTATCACGGAGGGACCAGAGTGACAATGATTTATTGCCGTTCATTTAACGCAGCAGTCGGGAACCTATGGCTCGCGAGTCATATATGGCTCTTCCAGTGACGGCATATGGCTCCCAGACAATTTTGAGTTGAAAAAAATAATAATAATGAAAAAACAAAAAATCAGTTTGGAACTGATTTTAAAATACTTGTGATATTGCTTAATAATACTGTGTCATTTTAAAGTAAACAGAAATTAGTTTTGAAGATAAATTTCACGGGTCACGCCTGCATGAAGCTCAACCTCACCACGTATGAACCAGACTACAAGGCCATCAGCAAAACCATGCAGCACCAGAAGTCGCATTAAAAGTAAGACATATTTAATTTATTAAACGTTAAAAATACTATATGGCTCTCAATGAAATATATTTAGAAATATTTGGCTTTTATGGCTCTCCCAGTCAAAAAGGTTCCCGACCCCTGATTTAACGTATTCAACAAACTATTCGAAGCGCCTAGAAGTGAAAGCAGTAACTTTGCACGTGCATGCCACGTGGGATCTCGCAATGCGGTGGTTGGTTTTCCAGCACGTGTGTGTGCGCGCGCGTGGTGCTCGCTCACAGCAGTTGCCCGAACAGTCTGTGAAGGTCATATGGGGGATCTTTGTTTCGTGCGTGCGTGGGAACTGTGGATAAAATACGTACAGATGTACAACTCAAAAGAGAGCGTTCCACCCCGTATTGTTCATTTCAGCAGTAGTACATTTTAAGCGGAGTGTGTACACTCCGTGCGATTTCTCAGCTCTCGCGCTGAATGTCATAACGTGGTGGGAACGTGGCATAAGAGCAAACATCATTTTGTATTTGTTTGTGTTGGAGACACAAATGCGTCTGTTGTATTTATCGTGGCACCTGAAATGCTGGCATCTGAGATCGCGCGAATACTTTTTTTCCCAGTTATATTCCATTTGTGCGTTTGCCGTTATTGCATGAGACATCGTGTCCCATTTGAAACTCTCGCTGAGCGACACACCACCCTGTACGTCTCGCACCACGGACCACATGGTAACACCAACTACAGCAGCCCGCTTCGATAAGTCACTGTCAACCAGGCCGTCCACTGGCTCACTCACTCGCCTCGACATGAATGTATCAACGCCACTCACTGCGACAGAAGAACCCTGAGTGTTAGGGAATGGTCATCCGAAGCAGAGGCCACCACATCTGAGATCTCTTCATGAGAGATTTGCTATCATCTTCCCGCACTCCCGACTCTCGAGCAAATTGTCACATGGCAGTCAAGACAATTTATATTTAGTTTCATCTCAGAGCTGAATTTAACGTGATGGTCATTGGTGAGTGGGCTAAGATGATCAACTCACAACACTTCAAAACCCAGTTTATTCATGGATGGTCGAAGGCTGGAATTGGTCCTAAGCTCTTAGTAGTGGCGGCTTGAGGACTGGTCCCAGAGGCACCAGTATACCTCATGTTAAACATTTATATAATATGCTGGTGTTATTTTGTTGTTGTCATAGCTTAGCCCTGAAATGTGACTGCATTGGAATCACGTGGTTTTTTTATTGAAATTGTTACAAAGTTATTTGAGAATGCGGGGAAACTCAGGAATGTATTTGCGACAAGTGTCTCACTCGCATTTGTGTGTGGCAAGTAAAAAAAAATCTGTACACTGCCATATTTTCAAATCCAATTTAATATCATTTGAATATAACAGACATTTGTTTTCCAGAGGATGCTGGTTTGGCCTCCCAGCACAGCAGTAATGGTACCACTTTCTTAAATCCCCCCCACACCACCTCTATTCACCGAGCAGTAAAAATATGTGCACCCCAGTTTGTCTATTGGCAGATTACGTGTGGTGGGGTAAAGTGCGGGTAGTCCCACCAATTCCAAGGCGTATGACCAGTATGGAAAGCTAAATACCTTCGAGATAATCTCTCTAGAGCTCCCGCTGGTGGAAGCCCTATTTCCAGCAGCGCTCAGAGCAAACAATTGCAGGGCTGCACTTTCCCCATCATTTTCGAGATTTCGAAAATCTAGAAAAGTGGCTCGGCTAGAGGGAACCTCGAACCTTTTTTGTGGGCTAAACGCAAGAGCGGCATTCATAGTAATTTTGCTGATGTCATTTCATTCGCAGGCTCAGTACGATTCTTCTTCATTTCGACACATCAGATAAGAAGAACCGCACGAGACTCCAGTGCAACTCCTTGCCAGGCTTACCGTCACCACCGCACCTCCTCACCCGCCCCCCCTCCATGCGCCGTCGAGCGACCAGCTCGGCCGGCGCCATGGCCCTCCTTCCAAAGACTCCATCGCTGCTGGCCGCCATCGTTTTGCTGGCACTTGCAGCCAGCACGTCGGCCGCCAGCCTGACGGTGGAGACGCACCGGCACGAGCCGGGCAGCGTCGGCGCTGCCCCACACGACTTGCCGCACCGCAACCTGACGTTGGGCGGCGGCTCGGACGAGCAGCAGCTGCAGCCCATCGTCTTCCACCACGTGTACAACATCAATGTCCCGCCGGGATCGCTGTGTGCTGTCGACCTGGACGCTGGCCCCCCCGACGGCGCTGGCTTCGACTCCAGGTCTGTGGTCGGCAGCGGTAGCGGCGACGGCGACATCGGCGGCGGCGAGTCAGACCTGGGCACCTTCACGCAGAAGACGCACGAGACGGGCGGCCAGGTGGTGTTCACGCACCGCATCAGCATCCCCAAGCGGGCGTGCGGGTGCAGCACGGAGGGGCTTCCCGACCTGCGGGAGCTCGTGCGGCGCGTGGAGCTCATGGAGCAGGAGATCTCGTCGCTGCGCCAGCAGTGCTCCTCTGCCGCGTGCTGCGGGGCAGCGCCCGGAGCCGTAGGTCCGTCATGTGTTGTCCAATTTCAATGGGGCAGATCAACAATACAGTTAAAATCTCGCGGTGGCGAGATGTTAACTACCCCGCCTGGTATACACGAGGTCACGGGTTCGATCTTGACCCTCACGCCTGTATACATGGAGTTTGCATGTCTCTCTCCCTGTGGTCGCATGCATTTTTCCTCTGGGTCCTCCGGTTTTTCCCCTCCACATTTTCAAATCAATATGCCTGTGGAGTATTTGGCTGCTATAAATTTTCCACATGCGACAAGGCCGCTTCATTGAGCTATCATTTGTGGCCAGGTCGCTTATGAAAAAGAGCGACATAGCTCAGCGAGCCTTACCTGGAAAAAAAAAAAATAGTTGAGTTTATAGTTTTAAAAGTTAAATTAGACGACCTCCCCCCACCACCGCTACCCGACTCCGTGGACTGCCCTGGGATTCGTTGTCACCATGTGCCTGGCATCATCGCCCACCCCCCATCCTATTTCACCTTCACGAAAAAGTTATTGAAGTAACCGGAGAAATTTTCGCCAAAACACATTCATGTAAATTTGAAACCGCAGGGCTGGAATGTGGTTTAAAGCCTGTGAAAAGGGAAAAAACCTTAAACATATACTCCTTTCGGCAAAGGGTGATTCTACATTTTGTTGCCTTCATAATTAGCATTGTCTAGAGCGTGACGAAACAATCTAATGCATATTCGTAATTTTTGTAAACTAGTAGTTTTTTTTACTTTTTTGGCCTGTTTTATTCAACATTAGCGCCACGTAGTTTCCACTGAAATTGTTGGCTACTTAGGCCAATGAATACCACACTCAAGTAGATGTTCATAGAGTTTTAGGTTTTAAAATGTCTGCACGAAACCTTTGACCAAATATTTGCGATTTCAGTTACTCATGAAAGGGATAATTGCGTGACATTTTGCCTTTTTCCTGCAAATATATATCACAAGTTCCATGACCCTTTTCCACAGTGAGCAGCAGAAGGTCATTTTACCAAAACATTCGCCAACTGCCGTATATTTTTTAACTGTTATAAAACAGCGTCCATTGCAACGGCAACAGTTGCATAGTTTGCTTCTACACCAACCCCTACGCCAGTCTCCGACTCTCCGTTCACTCGACCCAACATCCACCGGCGGTGCCCACCCTCTTTTGCAGGTGGCACAGACATCGCGTCGCCCTGCAACGGGCACGGCACCTTCAGCACCGAGTCGTGCGGCTGCGTCTGCGACAAGGGCTGGACGGGCAAGACGTGCTCCCAGCCGGCGTGCCCCAGCGACTGCGGCGGGCGCGGCACCTGCGTGGACGGCGTCTGCGACTGCGAGGAGGGCTTCGGCGGTCCCGACTGCGGGCAGGCCACCTGCCTCAACGACTGCAGCAACCGCGGCGTGTGCGTCAACGGCGTCTGCGTCTGCGAGCGGGGCTTCGTGGGCGCCGACTGCTCCCAGCCGGGCTGCCCCAACGACTGCAACGGCAGGGGCCGCTGCGTCGACGGCAAGTGCTTGTGCGCCCGGGGCTTTTCGGGAGAGGACTGCCGCGAGTCGCGGTGCCCCAACAACTGCAACAACCGCGGCCGCTGCGTCAACGGACGGTGCGTCTGCCAGAGGGGCTATGGCGGCGAGGACTGTGGCGAGGGGGGAGCGTGTGCCAACGACTGCAGCGACCACGGGAAGTGCGTGGCCGGGAGGTGCGTGTGCGAGCCGGGGTTCACCGGCCCCGAGTGCAGCGTGCTCAGCTGCCCCAACGACTGCAACGGGCACGGCTTCTGCGACAACGGCATCTGCGTCTGCGACAAAGGCTTCGTCGGGGAGGACTGCAGCACGCGTGAGCTCCGCGAGACTGCCCCCCCCCCCCCACCCCCGCTTTTGTGTTTGTGCATCGGCGTTTGCGTTGCCGTGCCGTTGAGATGGGGTCCCCCCCCCCCAACCACTGTTTTGGGTGTCATGGTGCACATCGTCAATTGTGCTGTAGAGATGAAGTTGAGAAATATTCGATGTGCCACTTGGTACCTCTGCGCTAGCAATGAGTCCTAACTGCTGAGATCCTGGGTTTGACATGGGTCTCATCCACCCGTGTAGCGAGTTGTTATTTTAATAAAAAATGACAGTTTTACTGCCGTGAGACAAATATTTATCCTGCAAGGCACGTGGGAAAGTACAGCATCTCTCTTGTAGATGAAAGTGGTCACTTGAGGGAATCTCAGAAATAGTTCTATAACATCTCCTTATATGGGCCGTTCTCCGTCACGTGACAATGCAGTGCTTAGCGAGAGTTCCACATGGATTATTTGTCTTTTAAGACTTTTTTTGTCATTCAGTTATGGTGCTAACGCATTGTCAGCATTGCTACTCGATTCTCACAACTGTAATGACTTCCTGTAAATACTGTGATATGAGCAACATATTAGTTGATACTACGTAATATATATTACATACCCTCTGGTGAATAGCCTACATTGCACGTGATCTCGTTAGGTCTCAGAATCTTAGCAGGTTTCGCGCCTGGACAGTGCATGGATGGGCTTCCACCATGCATATGGCAGTGGGGCTATTGGTTGGGGAGTAGAATCCATTGTTGTACTATACTTCTTGGCTTCCGCATCTAGGCTCTCAGCCTTCACCAACCCCCACTGATCGGCGTCATGAAGCATGGTCAAACAATCCTCTTAACCCTCGTAATACAAAGATGGCCCTCATCCAGCAGTGGAATGACAAAAGGGCTGTACGTATACACCGTACATGTAGTAAAATAAAATATCACATGAACGTAACGCTGCATAAATAATATATTTTTATAAGTATGCATAGCCTACAACCTAAAGAAATGTGCAAGCTTTTTGAATAATTTACAACCGATTAACAATTCATGCCATGTCAGTTACATGGGTTGTTTGACTATACTTCACCATGATAGTCAAAGCACTGTGGTGAACAGTTCAGATATCACATGCCACTGATGCTAGCCGTGGCTGAGAATCGAACTTGCCTTGCGGGTTTCATGACACAGATTGCCAACCGCTGCACCACCGTTCCACCCCATGCGACCATATTATTATCAACGTTCATTTACCAAGAAAAGCCTCACCGAATTTTCAAGGCTCCTCTTTCAGAGAAGGTCCCTGCTAAGTTTCACATTCGGGGGGCAACGACCGCTATGGATGTTACTCTGTTCTGAGTACTTCACCGCCGGTTTCACAAAAAGTGGACCGAGACGCTGCTGGCACGCAGTGGCCTTTTTTTTCCTTTTTAAACAATAGTCACGCAGACGGCGCGCATATTTTTTTTTACGATTCAATACGCCCGCAGTATTAACCAGGGTCGGCCAAGTGGCTCAGACCACGGAGCTCCGCAACAAGCGACACATCGCACGACCGCCCCCCCCCCCCCCCACTGACCTTGTGGAGATTAAATGTGAGCGCTTGTGTCTTTCCGTTTTCAGCTTTCATCGGCCCCAAAGAAATGTCCTTCAATTACATCACGGAGTCTTCAGTGCAGGTGGGGTGGGCAGCTCTACCCTTCCCCGTCGAGAGCTGGGAGATCACGTTCACGTCCGAGGTGAGTCGAACGGCGAGTACGGGTGCCGTTTCGGCTGACAAAGGTTGCCTCAGGACGTGCTGCGTTGGTGTCCGTGGCTGCGTGCTGTATACACAAGCCCTCTGTTGTGTTGTCGTTTGCGTCGGCGTGCTCGTTGGGCACGACGTCCGACGTTTCACCCCGTGTGCCGGAGGCATCTTCAGGAACCGCAGAAGCTGCCCAGCACGTGGATCGAAAGGAGCTTGCCGAACAACAAGCAGTACAACCCACGCACACCGACGATTTAGCACGCTTGCCTACGTACTTTAGTGGGGTGTCTATCAGTGGATTATCCTTTATTCACGATTATTATCATCAGCTTTTGTCAATCCACTGCTGGATGAGAGCCTCCC
This sequence comes from Lethenteron reissneri, assembly GCF_015708825.2. Classification (NCBI taxonomy): domain Eukaryota; kingdom Metazoa; phylum Chordata; class Hyperoartia; order Petromyzontiformes; family Petromyzontidae; genus Lethenteron; species Lethenteron reissneri. Next base: position 8,818,299 of record NC_083826.1, on the reverse strand, counting down.
CATATCGTTGTGGGCCCAAGATGTTACTCGACCATGATTCACCAGGCTGGTCAGTGATGGGGTTTCTGAAGAAGGCAGGAAGAATAGACATCAGAGCACATAGTACAATCCAATAATGGTAGGAAAAGGGAGGGGCGAGATTTATGAAGGGGGAGAATGGTTAAGGTTTTAAGGACGAGGACGGGAATTAGTAGAGGGATGCGCCATTAAAAAAGGATGCGCCATTCATGCAAATTGCATCTCAGAATCGCTGAGGAACCACAGACACGAGCTGGAAGGCTTGCTACCAACAATTGCACTGCAGTTCTCTACAAATTTATTACATCTGGATGGAAACCAGGGAGCGCCTTGAGAAAACCTATGCATGCAAGGGGGCAAACACTCTATCCCAAACAGAAGGGACAGGTGATATTAGTCCGCACTTGCTGAGCGGCAGAACCAGGGTATGGCACCTCCTCGATGCCCTCGGGGAGGAAGTTTCGCAACCTTTATCTGGTCCACCAACCCTCAGCCTCCACAGTGCTGGATTACAGGCGCGCTTCGACCACCGCCCGGTGTACTTGGTGGTCGCCCATCGCAACACCCTGCCCAGGCTCAAAGCCTGCTTAGCTTCTCAGATGTCACGAGGTCAAGTGCATTCTGGGTGATTTGTTCACCGGCCTAGTCGGACAATGATGTCCTAAAATACTCTTTGGTTCTTTCGGTAAAGTCACGTAGGTAGAAAAATAATAGATCACGACGTTTCGATCGCAACACAAGCAATCGTCATCAGGTGAGACAACCACAGCAAGAAACAACTGCTGAAGTAGGCGAGAGACTTGCCGTGGCACGAGGTTATATAGGCCTCGGCTGCAGGGGAGGAGAGAGAAGGGGGGAAGAGGCGGGGCAGAAAGTGGACTCCGCAGCACAGAGGTCGCAATCGGGTACCCGATACCCGTACCCTACCCGATACCCGGCTACCCGTACACGGCCGGGTACGGGTACAGGTACCCGTTTGTGACCCTGGTGTGGCCGGGTACGGGTACCGGTAGGCCGTGAGTCACTGGTGAGTAAACGTTTGTCACTCATTTCCCAACGTCTTGTCTCTTCTCACAATTCAAGTTCCTAGAATCAATCCACCCGCGCCTGCAACATGACTTCATCCCAGAGGTCGCAATCGGGTACCCGTACCCTACCCAATACGGCTGGGTACGGATAGCCGTGTAGAGTACGGGTACCCGATTGCGACCCTGGTGCGGCCGGGTACGGGTACGGGTAAGGAATCAAAACCCGTTTGCGACCTCTGCCGCAGCAGCACCCGGGTCACTGAAGTAAAGTGGGTCACCGCAGCAGCACTGCTGCGATGTCTTAAAATCTTAACGCGCTGCTGTGGAGCAACAGCGTGTGTGTGTGTGGAAGTAGGGGGAATCAACGGATTTCGTCGGGCTTTCCACCAGTTACTTTGTAATCACCACCCTCTTAAGCCCAATTGTCTGTCCAGTTGGCTACTATACCAACCATTGCAATGATAGCTCATTCGGAAAAGCACTTACAAGGAGAATTCCATCACGTGTATAAAACTTACAAGTAAAATAAAGATTTAGTCTAACGGCCGATTGGCTTTCGCGACCAATATTGTTTTAGCGAGTGAACTCTGGAGCGGTTTCCATTTTATTTGCCTCATCAGCAGAGTCAGGCTTGCGAAACACATGCTGCAGGGATACCAAATGTTCTTGGCAATGGTACTCTTATCTTATTTCCTATTTAAAGAGCGCCCTTGGCATAAGCTTTTTAATATACAGTAGTTTTTTTTAAGAAGCGGTAACATAACGGAGTGATTTAGGTGGCAGGTTGTGTGCAAGGGCTGAGGAATGAGTGACCCCAATAGAGGGTTACTTGGGGGTCACGGAAGGGCTACAGGGGAGGGAGGAGAAGAAGTGGAGGGGCAAAGGGAGGGAAGAGGGAATGGGTGATGAAGAAGAGGCGGTGAGGCTTTCAGAGAGGATCAAAATGAGGTTCAGGAGCGGGGACTACTCCATCTCAACCATGGGACCGTTTTTAACTCAAACAAATATATATCGCACACACAACTCATCACGCATTGCCGTGGCGCGTCACGACTGAACGCGCACGTTTCCCCCGTCGCGTTGCTAGCTTAGCGACGCGCTCCTAATGGTGATTTCAGGACACCCCAGACGGACTTCTGTCGACGCTGAGCAGCACCGAGACGAGCCACACGCAGACCGGTCTGGAGCCTGGCGTCAAGTACGACGTCTCCCTGGTGGCCATCAAGGACAACAAGAAGAGTCAACCCACCACGTCCTTCTTCAGCACCTGTAAGCGCACCTGGAGGTGTTGCTCTCGTTGTGCTTTCACGTTTTGCGCCGCGTGTTGTAAGACGCGGATGCCCCATGTTTTGTTCCCATGGGCTGGGATTTTTTTTTTTAGTGGGCGGTGGCCGAAAAACGCAGGTTCAGACCCAGGATTTTTCAGGAAGTTGTTTTCGTCGCCGCAAGCTCCCCAAGCACGTGGAGCGAGACGTGGGACGTCGTGCCAAACTAACATGAGTTACAGATTATTTAAAATATTTGGTTGCTAGAAATGTCCACGTGAAAAGCCACTTTGTAGAGCTTCAATTTGTGGCCAGGTCGCTTGTGAAAAAGAGCGACATAGCTAAGTCGGCTTTACCTGGTAAAAAAACTATTTTAGTTTAGTCTTGAGCCCATCTATGGCTCATAAAGAGTAAGGACATTGATGCAGGTTCTGGATACCGCTTCTGATACAGAACTAGGCTGCTGCTGGGCCAGTTAAGGCAGATTCCCATGGGTGGTGAAAACAACGCGTTAAAATACATCTCCCCCACTTCCCCCTTCCTCCCCCAGTGATCGACAGCCCCAAGGATCTCAAGGTGGAGGACGTGAAGGACACCACGGCGCAGCTGTCCTGGACCTCTCCGTCCGCCTTGGTGGACGGCCTCGTGCTCACCTACGGCCCGACCAGACCAGGCGCTCGCAAGACGGAGGTGCCGCTGCAGCCCACGGTGACGGACCACGCGCTGCAGGGCCTGCGCCCGGGCGTGCATTACACCGTCACCCTGCACTCCGTTCGCGGCCCCCAGATGAGCGACAAGCAGATCCAGAGCTTCGTCACCGGTGAGCGGCGGTCGGGACGCGGCGCTCGCGTTGAACGGTTGTTGACGTGCTCGGTTTGTGCCACGTGTTGTTGAGCGGGGTTGTGCATCGTTTTCGTTTCGCTCCCACGTGCTGGGAGCTTCTTCGGGGACTGAAGAATGCAGTGCCTGAAACGGTGCATTTCTCTCTTTCTTTTTGTTGCAATTAATTTTACGGAGATTTGCGTGCCGATGACGCAGCCTAAAATATATGTACGTAGAACTTCTTTCGCACCGTGCCTAGCCAACCGTGCTGACCGGAAGTGCGGGCAATGTAATTATGGAAATAACATTCGTCTGGGTTTGTGGCTCTTGAATGTCAATGGCCTGCTGTGAAGTTTGGTCTAAAAAAATGGCCAGTTAACAGAGTATTCTTGCAATCGAGCTAGACTGTCAGTGAAATAAATCGACGAGTGAATGTAGGATAAGTTTGTCGTCAGGTAATGTGGATACTATTAGATTGTTTGGGGGATGGTGGGGGGGGGGGGTAATCTGTCTCTATAAAGAGGTTCGGTTGTCAACTGTGCAGCAGCTCTGCTCTGACAAAAGGATCAGATGTTGAGTTTTGGTAGCATCGGCAGAACTGACCACGATACTTCTTGATATTGATTTTTGCCTTGCAAACGTTTTGTTATTATAGCGTGCAGTATACTCGTTCTTAAATAGTTTACCTAGCAGGTGTTGCCAAGTCTGAGAGAGAGTTAACCGAACTCAGTTGAGTGTACATTTGTCTGACGTACAATGCAGTGCAGGGAAGGCTAAAATGTGGTAGCATGTGTGTTCTTAAACCGTCAAATGCATGGTAAGATGCCCAATCACAATGTTGTGGTGACCACTCATCCATAAAAGCTCACACTGCACCGATGCAGTACGACACACAACCCTATTGCCTGTGCCACCTGTCCCACTCTCCACATCTGAACACACAAATTATGGTTGATGGGAGTTTGTGACTGCCCACTCAGCAAAAGTGGACATGTCATCAACTGCGGTGGCTCGGAAACGCTATTTGTGGGCACACTGCACCGTGTCAGTTTGCACCTACAGCAACGAATACAAAGTAAAGGAAACGAAGAAGAGATCGAGCTTGCATGAAAATGATGTGATGAAATGGTGTTTCGCTGAGTGTGCATTCAACGGAGGATGATTTCATCGAAAAAAAAACGACATTTGTATGGATGGAATGGCCATTTTTGAAACATTATTAATGTTTAATTGTTTTTTTTAATGAAAATACTGACGCTCGTCTCTAAACTTGTCCTATTTGACCAAAGGGTACCAAACAACCGATTTGGATACAAAAGAATATCTCCCAGAGAGGCCGGTGATAACTCCCACTGCAAGTCCAGTTGATTCGCTGAAAGAGCTGCAGATTTACGACGTCAAGCCGCACAGCATGACGGTTTCGTGGGCGACCATGCCCGACATCTACAACCACTTTGTCGTGCAATACAAACCGTACGGAAGCACCGAACTGCCCTCGGAATATTCCGTGCGCGGCAATGTGACAACCATTGCCCTCAAAGAGCTCCGCGAAAACACAGAGTATGAGATCTCTCTTGTGGCGTCGAGGGGACGGAAGGTTTACAAGCCTCTGAAGGCCAGGGTGACCACAGGTATGAATGGCCTTGCTGGAATATTCCATCCCATCTGCAAATTTGTACTAACGCCATTTCCATTTGCTTCACAGGAAACATTCCAAGGGTTAACGCTTGCATATATATACAATACCTTGACATCTTTTTCCATTCCTTTTCAGGGAATATTAACTGAAAAAAAAACATCCATCGCTGCACCATCTCTCTGCTTTCATGACTTGCGTGGCAGTATATCTTTGCTGGAGGTATCAGCAGTATTTGCTTGCAGATAAGCTTCACGTTTTCCATAACCACTTTCGGTAATTCATTCCTATCGCACACACCTTTGCACCATTAATACAATTGTCTTCAAAATTATTGTCAAAAAAACTTCGTACGAATATAAAACAGTGGCATGGCTACACATTAACATCACCAAAAATATGTTACGGCGAGACATAATTTATTTCTAACATGTTTTGTACATTTTGTTGTAAAATCGTATTTGTCAAGTATTATTTAATTTAAACGTGAAAAGTGAATGCGTGGTAAGTCAATGTTCTATAAGTGATGAAAACTAACCGTTCAATGTTTTTTGGTAGAAAAAGAATTGAAACCCATTGCTGAGACCACAACAGAGTCACCCGTTGATAAGGAACTCTATACCACTGGGATGTGGATGGCAAGAGAAGTTTCAGTGATATCAATACTTGGGGTTCCAACTGATTCAGCAGTTGAATTGCACATAACTAGCATCACATCTGAGAGCATGAAGGTGTCGTGGGTGGTAGATCCAAAAGTCTTTGAGCGCTTCATTGTGCAATACAAGCCAGCTGACAGTTCTGAGAAACCACTCGAAAAAACATTACCTGGCAAAGTTTCTACAGTTGATCTTACAGACTTGAGCGATGATACTGAATATATCATTAAGCTCATTGGGTTTCAGACGAGGAAAGCCCTCCAAGCCACTGGTGGCTCAAGTTAAAACAGGTACATTGTTAAAATATCTTAACATTTTTGTTACCTTGCTACAATATACCATACAATTGGATTGTAACGGAGAGAGTAACATTTAAACTTGTTTTCATTTACTTTGCAGAGGCCAAATACATATCAACTCCTCCACCTGCAGTTGTTGATGAATCTGCAACACCGACAGTAGTTGGGTTACTTGACGCCACCACACGTGCACACCAAAAGGAAGTTTCAGTACAGTCACCATATGGGTCGCCTACAGATTCAGCCGATGAATTGCATATAACAGATATTACCCCATACAGCATGAAGGTTTCGTGGGTCGTAGATCCAAAGGTCTTTGAGCGGTTCATCGTGCGCTACAAGCCCGCGGACAGTTCTGAGACGCCACTCGAAAAAACATTGCCTGGCGAAGTTTCCACAATTGACCTGACAGACTTGAAGGAAGATACCACGTATATTGTTGAGCTGGTCGGTTACAGACGAGGAAAGCCTTCTAAGCCACTGGTGGCACAAGTTAGAACAGGTAATTTTTCAACATTTTTATCTATGTACTTTCCATGAACAGTTCACTTATAAATCTTGACTTAAAGCTTTCGTGACTGCAGGAATTCATATTCTTTGGGTATTTCAGTAAAGTCACGTGGATAGGTTCAAAGAAAATAACAAAAAACTACGACGTTTCGATCACAACACAAGTGGTCGTCATCTTGTGTTGCGATCGAAACGTCGTAGTTTTATGTTATTTTCTTTGAACCTATCTGCGTGACTTTACCGAAAGACCCAATCAATGTTTAACTTATTCTCAGTGCCATATTTAAAATAATACGTTAAACGTGTAACACTCTTTTACCCTTGCATACCTTACAGGGACAGATCTCTTACCTGAAGCAACGACTATTGGCACAACAGTCACTGCTCAATTTCTTGATACCACCACTCAGCTGGCCGTGCACGAAATGTTTGTGCCGTCACCCTTTGGAGCGCCAACTGACGCAGCCGAGGAGATGCGCATTACGGACATTGCCTGTGATAGCATGAGGGTGTCATGGGTGGTAGATCCCCGAGTGTTTACTCGTTTCATTGTGCGATACAATCCCGCTGACCTTCGTGACAAGCCCGTCGACAAATCGTTGCCTGGACATGCATCTACGGTTGAACTCACGGATCTAAGAGAAAACACAGAATATGTCGTTGCACTTCTCGGCTTCAGACGAGGAAAGCAATCTAACCCACTTACAGCGAGGGTCACAACAGGTATCTAAATATATATATTTCGCGTCTATTTGCCATTGTTGCTTATTGTAAAAAATACGTAGCTTTATACAAAAAGTAGTTGCGTTGTGTGCCGATCTATCATATTGCTGTGGATGTACTGGGTTCACTCATTTCCTACTCTGCCCCCCCACATCTCATGTCAGAATCAAAATCTGTATTTATACTGGAGGAATCCGATGAGCCATGAAGCTCTTTTCATTGCCACCACCAGGAAGACATTTCTTCAGCTCATTTCATGTTGCTCCCTTTCTATCTAGATCAACAATTCCCACGCCAGCCCTCTCCCACACGCATGTTAAACAACGAAGGCCAGACATGATACATGACAATAGACACTCATGATGCAGGACATTGTCCAGAGTACCCAGGGAATATCACAATACCGTTATGCAAAATCTACACCTCTCACAAGTTCTGTGTGAGACCTTTATAATATCACTACACAATAATGTAAATACCATACATCCCCATATTCTGTTGTTACACAGCTACTACACTACGTTTACAATGTACACATTCTAATGCCACATGAACCATGTGCCAATTACGAACGCACATGATACTTTGTGCTGCAAACCTTCACTATTCACTAAACAATCTCTTTGACATTCAGTGCACAAACCTCAAACTAAAATCACGTGACTTTCACTCAAGCTACACAAGTTATTCTACACGACACTAATTCAAAATCAGAATCTTTATACTGCAGGAATCGGACGAGCTATAAGCTCTTTTTCACAGATATCCAGTAGGGGCAGGTTCAGGAAGTTACAGCAACAAACATTACAAAACACGATATGAGTGTATTGTATAGAAAATGTAAGAAAATTACTAAAAACAATTATTATTATCTTCTTTGTCAGACGCGACCTGGCCACAAATCATTGCTCACTGAAGTGGCTTATGACGTGGAAATATTATAGCAGCCAAATAATCTAAATAAACATAGAGAATTCATCTTCTTGGTTCTTTCGGTAAAGTCACGTAGAAGGGAAGTAATAAAATAATAAAAATAAGAGAGAATTATATATATTTTTATTATGTTTTATTTTCATTATTTTATTACTTCCCTTCTACGTGACTTTACCGAAAGAACCAAGAAGATGAATCCATGCAGTCACGAAAGCTTTAAATCGAAACATAGAGAATGTTTTTAAATTATAATTCGTGAACACATCCAAGGGCTGAGTCTCTTGGCCATGTCCTAATTTCGCCTCACCCTCCCCCGCCTTCTCCTCATTACACCATCATTAACATCCTACTTGGTAAGTCACGTCCAGCTGTTCCACTTTGGCCACCGATACACCACCAATACCAGGCCATTCGACCACTAAGTGATGGTGACGTCACCACGGCACTTGAGCCAGGCCAGATGCCCTCTCCCGTCAAATTCCAGCAAACGGTTGGCGGTTCCGTCCCGAGGCGCCGCTTTCGGCATCATCCACCATCCCGCATGCCACGTGTCGCTACGCCCTGTTTTGACACCTCACGCCAATCCCATCATTGTCGGCATCGTCACAGTCAATGTTATCACCTCCGCGAGCCCACAATCACGGTGTCATACTGCCTCCCTGTCCTTACCACTTGATATATGTAGTTTTTTTTTATTTCCTACAGAGTGCAAACAGAAGGTGATTACATTGCCTCCAAAGGTTTTACCGGAAGAAGTATCTGGCACAACGGGTTTATACGAGTTGCCCGCTTCCATCACGCAGCTACGTCCAAGTGTAGTTTCCATCGAGTCGACCGAAGGCGTTCCCGTTGTTTCGGCCAATGAGTTGCACATAACGGAAATTGCACCCAATAGCGTCAAGGTCTCGTGGGTGGTTGATCCGAACGTATTTGACCATTTCATTGTGCAGTACACGCCTACTGCCAGTACTGAGAAACCATTGGAGAAAAGATTACCCGGTCAAGTCTCCATGGTAGATCTGCTAGACTTGACTGAAAATACAGAATACACCATTAAGCTGATCGGTTACAGGCGGAAAACGCCCTCCAAACCTTTGATGGCGCTGGTGACAACAGGTATTTGTTTTATTACTTTTACAATGCTAAAGATAAACAACACAAATTTACATGAATATAATTCTGATGCCATCATTGTATGCATTAACTAATCAACATGACTTATCTTTTGCAGACATAAAAGTGGTGACGTTAATGCCAGATGTGTTAATCGAGCAAATACCAGGCACAACAGCTGGATACATATTACCTGAGACCACCAAATATGTCCCTTCAAAGGAAGTTTCAGTTCGGTCAGAATACGGAGCTCCCACTGATTCAGCCGATGAATTGCACATAACGGAAATCACATCAGACAGTATGAAAGTATCTGGGTGGTAAATACTAAACATTCGACCACTCATGGTTCAATTCAAACCCAGTGACAGTCTGGAAAAGCCATTCGATAAAACGATACCGGTCAAGTTTTACGGTAGATCTGGTGGACCTTAATGAATATACCAGAATATGTCATTATACTCCTCGGATCGAGAGGTGGGAAATTCAAGGCCACTTGTGGCTCAAGCTAAAACAGGATTTTGTTACATCACTTGTTCTTTTAAAGAGCTTGTATATGAAATGGATGAATACAATTGACATTATCTCAATCCAGTAGAGGAATACTATGCATGTGTCATTTTCATTCTTGGTTTAAACAAGTCTCAACTGTGTCGGCATGAGAGAATATAATGAATTATACAGGTTATTACTGATTCAACCAAACAGATTAGACGTAATTTCCTCGAAATTGTATTGAATCTGGACACGAAATTGCATGTACCAAGTGCACCTCGTGTAATACTTTGTGAAGGATGTGATCCCTGACATCAATACCCCGTTTTCTACAACTACGCTGTTCTGCGGCAGTAGTTACATTGGGGAAACTTAGCGACATGTTTCGGACCGTGTTCGTGAACATAAGGCAGATCTGAAACACGTAGGACCAATACCTCGGCCGTGGCTGATCATTGTTTCACGCTGTGGGCACACACGAAATGATTTTTCCTAGACGAAGGTACTCTGCAAACCCACTGGCTTTCAGCAAAGATGGTTCATGAAGCCATCAGATATATAAACCCAACACATTTCGACCGAGAAGAAGATAAATACAAACTGAGCAATCATTGGAAGGACGTTATTAACCAGTTTAAGTCATAACTGGCTGTGATGTTTACATCCTACCTGCCGATGTTAGCAGATATTTTCGACTCTCTTGAGTTACA
>NC_083826.1:6908759-7428759 GCF_015708825.2 Lethenteron reissneri | reverse complement strand
CTCCATGCGAACTTCTCGCCTCCGCGTGCGTCCTCCGCCAACGAAAAGTCACTCCGCGCGCCGCGCAACGCAAACTGCCAAGCGATGTTGGAAGGCCGGGACTAAATTTGGACCACTCCGATTTTCTGTCAAGTGACTTATTTTTATTCTCTCTCTCTCTCCGCACGTGTCACGTGTCTCGTAACACCTTGCCGTAGTATTTTTTGTCGCAGTCGGAGAAAAGGCTTATTAATTCGGACGCGTGAAACGCTTTGTCGGGCGCGTGCCGCGCGCACGTGCAGATGCCGGTGTGCGCGAGTGCTCGTGCCGCTAAAAGTATCCTGGAGTGAGTTTTTAAATAGACTCGGGGGGCTGCGGGAGGTGCGGGGAGGGGGAGCGTGGTTTTTTTTAAAGAATGGATACCAGAGGTCGCAACCGGGTACCCGATACCGTACTCTACCCGATACCCGGTGCGGCCGGGTACGGGTAGGGCGTGAGTCACCGGTGAGTAACGGTTTGTCATTCATTTCGGGTAGGGTAGGGTACGGGTAACGTACGGGTACCCGTACCCGGCCGGGTACGGGTACCCGTTTGTGACCCTGGTGCGGCCGGGTACGGGTACGTGTAAGGAATCAAAATCCGTTTGCGACCTCTGATGGATACTGAACAAAGGTTGAACAGTCCACCTTGTCCTACGTTCTCGATGGCTGTCCTTTTTGTTGTTGTTGTTGTTGTTGCGGTGTAGAGGTCATTGAGTGAAACGTACGCACCGCAATATCAACATCGGGACGGTGATGCCCATGCCGCCAGGGCGGTGTGACGGTCAGCGGGCATGGGACTTGCATTGTACTTTCCACCTCTTCCCAGACGTCGGGCCAACATGGAAGAGTAGGCCAAACGTCCTCTCGATGGGGTTCTCTGGAACTGCTTTTATATTTTATAGTGGAGGTCCTTCCCGACAGCAGTGGTGCAAGCAAAGTCATTGCATGTCACTCTCATACTCACAGGCCCTTCGGATTACACCCGTTGGGTTGCACTCCCTCGTCGAGAAGGCTGCTCTTCTTCTACTTCTTTTCTACAGTTACATGCTAATCTCTCACATTAACATCATGCTAATCTCTCACATTAACATCATGCCAATTTCTCACATTAACATCATGCCAATTTCTCACATTAACATCATGCTAATTCCTCACATTGACATCATGCTAATCCCTCACATTAATATCATGCTAATCTCTCACATTACCATCATGATAATCTATCACATTAACATCATGCTAATCTCTCACATTAACATCATGCCAATTTCTCACATTAACATCATGCCAATTTCTCACATTAACATCATGCTAATTCCTCACATTGACATCATGCTAATCCCTCACATTAATATCATGCTAATCTCTCACATTACCATCATGCTAATCTCTCACATTAACATCATGCTAATCTTTCACATTAACATCATGCCAATTTCTCACATTAACATCATGCCAATTTCTCACATTAACTTCATGCTAATTCCTCACATTGACATCATGCTAATCCCTCACATTAATATCATGCTAATCTCTCACATTACCATCATGCTAATCTCTCACATTAACATCATGCTAATCTCTCACATTAACATCATGCTAATTTCTCACATTAACATCATGCCAATTTCTCACATTAACATCATGCTAATTCCTCACATTGACATCATGCTAATCCCTCACATTAATATCATGCTAATCTCTCACATTACCATCATGCTAATCTCTCACATTAACATCATGCTAATCTCTCACATTAACATCATGCCAATTTCTCACATTAACATCATGCCAATTTCTCACATTAACTTCATGCTAATTCCTCACATTGACATCATGCTAATCCCTCACATTAATATCATGCTAATCTCTCACATTACCATCATGCTAATCTCTCACATTAACATCATGCTAATCTCTCACATTAACATCATGCCAATTTCTCACATTAACATCATGCCAATTTCTCACATTAACATCATGCTAATTCCTCACATTGACATCATGCTAATCCCTCACATTAATATCATGCTAATCTCTCACATTACCATCATGCTAATCTCTCACATTAACATCATGCTAATCTCTCACATTAACATCATGCTAGTTTCTCACATTAACATCATGCTGATCTCTCACTTTAACATAGCCACTTCCATGCCCTCTAATTTCTCACGTGAACATCATGCTAATCTCTCACATTAACATAGCCACTTCCGTGCCCTCTAGTTTCTCACATTAACATCATGCTAATCTCTCACATTAACATAGCCACTTCCGTGCCCTCTAATTTCTCACGTGAACATCATGCTAATCTCTCACATTAACATAGCCACTTCCATGCCCTCTAATTTCTCACATGAACATCATGCCAATCTCTCACATTAACATAGCCACTTCCATGCCCTCTAATTTCTCACATGAACATTATGCTAATCTCTCACATTAACATAGCCACTTCCGTGCCCTCTAGATTCTCACATGAACATCATGCTAATGTCTCACATTAACATAGCCACTTCCATGCCCTCTAATTTCTCACGTGAACATCATGCTAATCTCTCACATTAACATAGCCACTTCCGTGCCCTCTAGATTCTCACACGAACATCATGCTAATCCCTCACATGAACATAGCCACTTCCATGCCCTCTAATTTCTCACGTGAACATCATGCTAATCTCTCACATTAACATAGCCACTTCTGTGCCCTCTAGATTCTCACATTAACATCATGCTAATCTCTCACATTAACATAGCCACTTCCGTGCCCTCTAATTTCTCACATTAACATCATGCTAATCTCTCACAGTCACATAGCCACTTTCGTGCCCTCTAGTTTCTCACATTAACATCATGCTAATCTCTCACATTAACATAGCCACTTCTGTGCCCTCTAATGTCTCACATTAACATCATGCTAATCTCTCACATTAACATAGCCACTTCCGTGCCCTCTAGATTCTCACACGAACATCATGCTAATCCCTCACATGAACATAGCCACTTCCGTGCCCTCTAATTTCTCACATTAACATCATGCTAATCTCTCAAATTAACATAGCCACTTCCGTGCCCTCTAATTTCTCACATGAACATCACGCTAATCTCTCACATTAACATAGCCACTTCCGTGCCCTCTAGTTTCTCACGTTAACATCATGCTAATCTCTCACATTCACATAGCCACTTTCGTGCCCTCTAGTTTCTCACATTAACATCATGCTAATCTCTCACATTAACATAGCCACTTCTGTGCCCTCTAATGTCTCACATTAACATCATGCTAATCTCTCACATTAACATAGCCACTTCCGTGCCCTCTAGATTCTCACACGAACATCATGCTAATCCCTCACATGAACATAGCCACTTCCGTGCCCTCTAATTTCTCACATTAACATCATGCTAATCTCTCACATTAACATAGCCACTTCCGTGCCCTCTAATTTCTCACATGAACATCACGCTAATCTCTCACATTAACATAGCCACTTCTGTGCCCTCTAGTTTCTCACGTTAACATCATGCTAATCTCTCACATTAACATAGCCACTTCCGTGCCCTCTAATTTCTCACATTAACATCATGCTAATCTCTCACATTAACATAGCCACTTCCGTGCCCTCGTCGAGGAGGCCGTTCTCCTATCTTACAGTTACATGCTAATCTCTCACATTAACATCACTAGCCCTGGCCACTTCTTTATAACCCTTGAGCTACACCCATTTCAAACCTTTTAAAAAACAGTCTGCCTCAGCAGCAGACCATGCTTTCCCACCTGATGACGGACGCTTGTGTTGCGCCCGAAACGTCGTGATTTATTTTATTCTATACCTACGTGACTTTACCGAAAGAACCAAAGAGTATGGATTCCTGCAGTCACGAAAACTTCAAATCAAGAAAGTAATTGCATGGCTGGGCTTTACCTCAACCACTTATTGTACCCACACAGCTCATACCACATCTTTTTGTGCAACTGTGAATCGTCAACTGACTCACGCGTGATGCTCTTATGAAGAAGGACACTTTCCCAAACGTCAGCGCTGACTCGGTGAGTATTTTAGCTCAGCATCATCATCATCACCTTTGTTCCACCGGGTAAACACAAGGGTGGCCTGTGTCAAAACAATGCTTAGTTTGACACCTATTGTCATTGTGCCGCGCGCACAATCCAACCCAGTCATTCCGACAAAGAGAAAAACCATCGGATGCTTACTCAGCTTGGTTATCACGGTGTGGCTTTGGCTCGGACCGGCAAAATTCCCGGAGGAAAACCACTCGTACCGCGACGGTTTTACGCTCAGCACGGCTCGGATGTGTCAATGGAAGAAGGGTCGCGAATTTCTGAAAGGGTTCTCATCTCGTAAAAGTCTACGAATCACTCAATGAACTGTGAACGACATCTTGAAATATAATCACGCAGCATAATACATCTAACGTTGAAGAGACAGAGAGAGAGAGAGGGCATCTTTAGTGTTGCAAATCCCCCTATCAATTTCTAATTACTTTAACATTGAATCTCCACCGACGTGTGCGGCCGCAACAAGATCCGCCGAGCGCCCAGAGCGATCCATTGAGCTGCGGCATTTAAACGCACGCGTGCCAGGTGCGTCCCGCAGAGTGCGTCCTTCATGCACGGACCTTGCGTCTGGATTAGCAGTCGCCGTCCAAACAATGATCCGACACGTTCGTAGCGGCACAACACGACGTCCACATTTGGGAGGGGGCAGCGCTGTCTGCTCGGCGAGACGGATCTGGGAATTGGTGACCACCGTGCACAACCGGGTGCTATAGGCTGCGTGGCAACACGGCGAGCAGCAGAGGGCTGTGCAGCAACATGATTTGTTCACGGAGGCTTCCATGCTGCCAAGTCTACTTCCTTCTGTGTCCACCAGCCCGCACTGACTGGCATGCTGAAGTTACGGTCAAATGACCCCCCCCCCCATGACCTACACGCTGTTTGTGTCTACATTGTTTTCCTTCCCCCGCACCTACGATCAGCACAGTTGGCTACGTACGGTGCGAAGGAAGTTCAGCATGCACACAGACATACAGCGTGGCCTTCCTTCAGTCGTGGAGCCTCAGCCATCAGTTGGTTGAGAATGAGGAGGGCGGGGATCTGGGATCCGTTCAAATATAATTCGCCACTGATGTTAGCCGTGGTCAGGTAATGAAATCAGGTCGCGGGGTTCATAGTGCAGTGCGCTAACCACTTCGCCACCGCAGCGGATCCAAAATCGCTGCACGAGCAAGAGGCACGGCCGTTAGCCATGGTCAATCCACTGCTGGATGGAGGCCTCCCAGAGCCACTGCGAATCCTGCGATGTTGACACATCTATCTGGCACCTACACACGAACTGATATAATCGCTCCATCTCCTCGGTGGACATCCTCTCCGGAAGCTTGAAAGGTACATTTTCATATCCAGCAATTATTTTGGTCGGGATCTGACGGACGGTATCACGCAATAAATCCTCGCATGGCATCGTTGCGCTATGCTGCGTGTAATGCCGCCCGTAATTCGCACGCAGGCGTCACAAACACAAATCTGACGAAGTCCGAGGACAGACTGGACCATAACCTGGAGCATCGCCTTTAAACTATGACGACGACGGTTAAAGCCTCACGAGACCCACACCGGGAGTAACCCTCCACTGATGCAGATTTTAGTGCATGATACAGATGCATTCATCGCAAATAATTGCCCGAAATCAGCCAAATTCACCACCACTGCATGCATAGGCTGCGTGCCTATATATATAGAGCAATCAAGGAAGCCTTGCAAGGGACAGTTTCACACATGCATAGGCAATGTATTGGTGCATTAGGGCATGATCCCTTGTGCCCTGTACGTGCAGTTCCAACGAGGGCAGATTGGAATAATAGCACGGAGACATGGGTCTGTCTCCGTGCAATGGTCTAAGTATTCAGGGCTTTGCAAGCCGGGGTCATCGTGTATGTATATATATATATGCGGGGAGCGATAGTGTAGCGGTTAGCGCGCTGCGCTATGAACCCGACGACACGAGTTCGATTCCCGCTCACGGCCAACACCAGTGACGATTTTCTGAACCGGTCCCGGGCCTCCCCTAGGTCGACTCAGCCTCAAATGAGTACCTGGTGAGGTGTGTAAACATTGCCACTAGGGAGACAAAGGCGGTCGGGCGTGGTGCTGGCCACCCACCCCCTCGTGTACCGTTCCGGCCTTCATAGGTGCTCGCTAACAGCACTTGCCCCTACAGTCTGTTCAGGCTATATGGGGGATCTATGATCTTTGATGTATGTATATGTATGTAGAATTTCTTTCGCACCGTACTTACGTGCCGGCTGAAGGACAACAAACTAAACACCAAAAACAGTTCTAAAAGAATGAGATTTAAAAGTGCATAGCTCCAGTGGCTTACAAATATTGGAAGGAAGAGCGTTCCAGACGGCCGCAGAAGCGCATCTGAAAGCGCGCGATGCGGTGACCGTCTTTGTTCGATGTACAGCGAAATGCTGCTACGAGGATCACCAGCGTTCGTATGATGGTTTATGCTCCTTGGCGAGATCAGCAAGGTATTGTTGTTAACTTGTAGCAGGATCTTTGTGTGTAATGAACATATTCAGTGTACTGCAACGTTGTGCATCCGGATACTCATCCTACGTGTGTTGTCATTCATGCCTTACATTTTCATTGCTCATGCGGTGAAACTCCAAACTCTTCATAACCGCGACACCCATTATCTGTGGCCTGTAATCGATCTGTGGGACTTACTTTTTTTTACCTGTGTGTTTTTTCTTTTGTTTACAGATAAGAGGATAAGAGCCCCGCGGCTAATGAATCCCCGTATCCCCTTTTTGTGTTGCGCATGGCTGAACGTCACACAGCAAAATTGAGCCAGGCCCTTCTGCCTGCAGTGGTGTGAGCAAGAAATTGCAGGGCTGCGCCTTTACCTCTATTATCCCCTAACCGCTCCCCCAGCCCCCCTCCCCCGCATCAATGCGGGAAAAGAGGAGATTCAGTCGAGGCTTTTCATTCAGTCTAGAGACTTGGCAAGGGGTCTCAGGTATAGAATGAAATATAAATTCGCAGCCCTGTGATTGCTTGCTCACTACGCTGGCCGAAGTGCCTCCACTCGAGGAAGATGTAGACTTCCCCTGCTAGAGGGCATTGTGGGCTACTCGTCCACACTGGGCAGGCACAGTGGAAGAGATTGGAGTATCCCACGGTTGACCACACCAGAGGCGACCTGCCGATTGCCGAACTGTGACGTCAACCCCCATTCACGCATTCACACTGCCGGGTGGCAAGAGGCGTAGGGAGATTTAATAAGTTCGCACCGTCATCTTCAACCGGTTGCAAAGGCCAGCGCGCTAACCAGCACGCTTGTTTACCCGCCGTGTGCCAGTACACGTGAAAACTATGGGCACGTGAACACGTCACATGGAGGCATAATTGAGCTGTCTCGAGCTCTGACATGGAGGCATATCTCTCAAAGGGAGCAGTCACTTCAAGGGGAGATGTCAATGATTTAAAAGTGGTGTGAGCTGGGACACCGCAAAGGTGGCTTGTTCGCCCATCATTGAATAATTGCCGCAGAGCAATTAACCGAGCACTCGGCTTACCCCGCACATGTTTTTTCGTTTCATCAATGCAGGGTTCGTCTCGATTATGAACTGAGCGAATATGTTTAACAGTTAGGGGCACTGTCGTAAATAAAATGGCATTTTAATGACCCAGGCAATTATGGCCAAAAATAGAAATGGTGACTGTGTTCTAATTCTGTCGATTTGCTCTTTTCGCCATCATTAAGATTAACGCGGGGATTTGTTTTTGGTGGAAATTGTTATTAATGTATGAATTTTATAATTGAGATTTAATGTTTTAAATAATTTTTTGTTTAAACTCAAAAACCCAACACACGTCTGAATGGTTGTTTCCTGCCTGGGTCCCAGAAAATGGTCGCAAAAACGATGATGGCAGCTGATGAGCGCGAACCATGGATTCGTTTCCCACTCAACGTTTGCCGAAAACACCGCTAGATTGGCGCGGAGTAGGATTATTGGCATAATCCTATATAGTTGTATACTATTGGTCCATCCTCCGAACAGGCGTAGAGGGATGCAGTGAGGACAATATAAGGCGAGATGGATGTGGCGTGCCAGCGTAATTTGCGGAACAGAATTTCGGACCTTCCCCGATTAAATTGAGCACTGGCTTAACCCAAATAGTGCTGACGAGTGTAGGATTCATATTCTTGGTTCTTTCGGTAAAGTCACGTAGAAGGGAATCAATAAAATAATGAAAATATAAAAAAATAAAATTCTCACGACGTTTCGACTGCAACACAAGCAATCATCATCAGGTGTGAAATCCACAGCAAGAAAATTTGAAAAAAAAGTGGCGGTTTTTCTTAACGTCAGCACCACGGACAGCGATTTGACAGTTGGTCAGATGGACGAGTCCATCTATGTTCGGAAAAGAGGAGGGGGGGGGGGAGAGAATGGAATTATTATTTCTAGATTTGAAGCTTTCGTGACTGCAAGGATTCGTACTCTTAGTTCTACGTAGCACTTCGTGCCTTCTTTGAGCCCCGCCCCCCCTCCCTCCCGATACGTTCCATTCATTGGCTACCACATTCTGATGAGCTCCCCCCCCTCTCCTCCCCCCTCAACTTGCTTTTAAGGGATTACATCTTGAATCCTTGCCTCACTTGATGCAGCAAATCTGGCTGTCACGGTCCCATCTGATGACGGAGACTTGTGTTGCCTCCGAAACGTGGTGATTTTTATTGTTTTATTTTTATTAATTTCATTTTTTACCTACGTGACTTTACCGAAAGAACTAAGAGTAGGAATTATTATTGTTATCGTGCGCTCATCTCGCCGAGCCAGGCAGCAGCAGCAGCTTCATCAGCAGCGTGGAACGATGGCCCAGAGACCATCGTTGTGTCCGGTTCAGGGGCCGCTCATCGGCAGGAAGCGCGGCACGTCCCGTCGCTGGGATATCGTCACGTTATGGCCACGTTGGCCGCAGGGTGGTGGTGGTTGGTCATGGCACACGGACGGACCCTGCGCCGGTACAAAACCTGTTGGGCAGGCACCGTTACCTAAACTAAACATCATTTTTTGTTGTTGTATCAGGTAAGGCCCACTGAGCTACTGTATGTAGCTATTTTACTGGTAGGAACCTCCTGGTTACACCAGCCCACAGGGGATTATTGTGTCCGTCCGTCCGTCGTGCATCCAAAAATGGGAGGGGTGGTGAGGGGAGGGTGGGGAGGGGAGGGTGGGGAGGGGCTGGGTGGGGGGTGGGAGGGGTGGGGCTGGGTGGGGAGGGGCTGGTCACCCCGTGGTGCCCTTATAAAACTCAACGTTTAACCTACTCACGCTGGCTTGTGCCCGCCCTCATAGTCGGGAATATTTGCGAAATACACCACGCCGCCGTTGACCCTGGCCATTGACCGAGCAACCCAACGTTCCTATCAGCTCCCTCCGCAAGAATGTGTTTTCAGAAGCGACCCGGCCACAAATGATAGCTCAACGAAGTGGCTTATCACGTGGAAGTGTATCGCAGCCAAATAGTCTACGCGCACGTTTATAAATGTGGAGGGGAAAATCGGAGGACCCGGAGAAACATCCATGCCACCACGGGCGTCAGGGTCGGGATCGAACCCACGACCTCCTCCATACATCTCGCCGCCGCGCGATGTTATCTCGTCAATGCATGGCAAGTTCGATGGCAGGAAGACTTTGGCGATGAGGAAGTGGTTCCTAATGTCTTGGTGGGTGGACCATTCCTCACGCCACTGCGATACCATCGAGTCCCGAGATGTAGCATTTGCGAGGTTTTACATGGGCAGAGTTCTGAGTGATGGCGAAAAACCGCGAATAAGTGCTGGGTTGTCCGATATGGTTTGCACGTGATGGATTACAGTAATTGCCAAGTGTGCTTTATGTTCTGTAATATTTTATTTTCCACGTGCGCCTACAACCACCGCGCGGCCGCGTTACACGCCCTTTCGTTTTCCTGAATTATATCGGCGTACGGGGGGCCCAGATGGGTTTTTAAACTCCGAGAATTTCGCAGGCCTGCGGGCGCCTTCTTCTAACACCTGCGGAGCGCTTCTCAACGCTTCATGCCTCATCCCCACTGACGTTCCTTTCTTCCACCCCACCCCCCGCCAACGAGTGCAGATACTACTGACTCTGTTGTATGTATGGTGTGTAGGCATAGATGCCGACAAAATAATTGTCTTTATATATGTACGTTGGGGGGGGGGGGGGGGTCGACAATTTTTGGAACCCTGTTGGATCAACTTTTTTACCCCCACATCCTGGGGAGAGAGGGGGGTGTGGGGGAGATCCACGTTCTATAACTTTTTGATTCGGGCCTTTTGAGAGGCCCTCATAATTTAGTTGAAGGACAAACGGACAAACAAAACACCGTGCTTTTATAATAATAGAATGTACAACCGAGGGAGACCGGGTGGTCCAGCGACCGGGGGTGTTGGGTATATTTGAAGTGCATGTACAGTAATTATTTTGTGTCATTCCACTGCTGGATGAGGGCCTCTCCAATCTGTGGGGATCAGATGGAGGGCAATTTGATCATACTTCACCACACTGGTCAGCCTGGGTTGGTTAAGGTGGGGGAGCATAGAGGATGGAGTGCAGTACAGTACGATGATGCGTTTAACACGTAGGCTTTCGCGACCAATATTATTCATAATCAACGTTTTTTGGGTTTAGATCGCGTTATTTATAAATGTGTCGTAACCCTCCACCACCCGACACGGCCAATCAGTAAAAAAGTGTCACGTTGACAAAAGACAAATAGTTCACTGCTTTAGCCCACCGGTGTGTTGAAGCGTGAAACCACAACATTTACAATTTGAGTTGTACGACGTTTCGCCCGATGATGCTGGATGCAATTACCAGCGAAACGTCGTACTCAAATTGTAAATGTTGTGGTTTCACGCTTCAACACACCGGTGAGCTAAAGCAGTGAACTATTTGTCTTTTGTCAACGTGACACTTTTTTACTGATTGGCCGTGTCGGGTGGTGGAGGGTTACGACACATTTATAAATAACGCGATCTAAACCCAAAAAACGTTGATTATGACGATGATGCGTGTTGCTGTGGTGACATCTGCTACCCAGCCCATCACAAAGGTGTTTCATGGATGGCGGTCACCCATCCAAGGCCTCTCCAGGCTCAGGTTGCTCCGTTTCTGCGAGCTGGATGAGATCAGTCCCATTGCGGGTGAGGTGGCCACAGGAAGTGTTTATTGTGGTGCAGTAATTTACGTGAGTGTAGAGAAAATCAAAGTGAAAATTGATGAATGCATGAAGAGAAATTTCGATTTAAAGCTTTCGTGACTGCAGGGATTCATCTTCTTGGTTCTTTCGGTAAAGTCACGTAGAAGGGAAGTAATAAAATAATAAAAAATAAAACATCATTATTTTATTATGTTTTATAAAACATAATTATTTTATTATGTTTTATTTTTATTATTTTATTACTTCCCTTCTACATGACTTTACCGAAAGAACCAAGAAGATGCATGAAGAGAATCAGGGGTTAAAGGATTCGCTGGATAGTGTAGTTGGGGTTATTGTATTGGCTAGTATGTTTAGGGTTAGATCTATGATAATGATCTAATTGGCAAGTATAGATAGTGTTATGGGTAGAGCTATGATTAGGCTCTGATTGGCTAATGCGGTTCGGGTTAGGGGTAGGGTTATGATGAGGCTCCTATTGGCTCGTGTGGCGAGTGATTGGGACGTGATGGGGGGTCTTATTGGCTAGTCTGGTGTGGATTATTGGTAGAGCTATTATAATTATCAAACGAGTATGGCAAGTGTTAGGGTTAGATCAATGATTAAGTTTTTATTTGTTAGGAGGTGGATGACTAGAGCCACGAGTAGGCTCTGATTGCCTGGTGTGCTACATCACTTAATAGTGTTGCCCATGCCCTTAGTACCAATCACAAACTTTTCTCAAGTGACCCACTCTTTCACTTTCGTTTGTTTTCACGAGGAATGAAATAAATAGCATTTGTGAATGGCTGAAGCAAACTGTTGTGTGTGTGTGGTGTGTGTGGTTTCTTTGCCCATGATTACACTTGAACGCGTAAAGAACAAAGTATGTAACACACACGGCACAGCAGTCGCACGTGCAGCTTCGACTACATCGGTGGAGCCAGCAGCTCCCAATATCGCGGATCGAGGTTGCGCTGAGAGAGGTTCGTCCCCGCCATGGAAATGTGGAATTTTTCCGCCACTGGCCGAGGGCTGTACCACCTCAATGTGCGAGCAGCAAATCCCTTTAGCCTCGACAAAACGACTCGACTGGAGAGGGGAGGGAGGGATAATGCCATGGATCGATTAAGCAACTCCATCTCGATTCATCAAACTCACCGTTAAAGGAAAGAAGAAAAAAAGTAAATAACACTGGGGCAAGTGTATGTCAGTTTGGAAGGGCTGTGACACGCGGATGCGACTAATGATGGAACGCGAGCCAAGGGAGAGAGAGAAACACTGAGAGTGGGAGGAAGGAGCCGGGGGCGTGGGTGACGGAGCTATTAGAGGCGGGGGATAATGCGCGCATTTTTAATCTGCAAGCGATCACGAGACATCGGGCATCGTCTTCAAGCTGCGTGTGTTTGACATTGATGATGCCGATTATTATAATTAATGAGCCTGCGCGGTTCTTGTTAAATCAATTTGTGGCACGAGAATAGACACGTACAGGCCGTTTTTTTGTCAATCTACTGCTGGATGAGGGCCTCCACTATCTGTGCTGATCCGGTGGGGTTGGGTGGGGAGGTTATTTGGCCATAATTCACCACGCTGCTCAGCGTGGGTTGGTTAAGGTGGGGAGCATAGAGACTAAGCTAACACTAAACTACGTTTATTTTACCAGGTAAGGCCCACTTAGCTACATAGGTATTTTTTTAAGAAGCTCAACGAAGCTGCTTATCCTCGTGTGTAAATTTATAGGAGCCAATTACTCAAAACACACGTTGATTCTAAATGTGGAGGGGGAAACCCACAAGGACCCGGAGAAAAATGCACGTGCCCACGGAGAGAGAGAGACACCGCAAACTCCAAATATACAGCAGGCGTCAGGGTCGGGATCGAACCCACGACCTCCTGCATACCAGGCGAGACAGTAAACATCTCCTAGCCACCGTGAGGATGATGAGAGAGAGAGACAAGCCCACTCCAAAGATACAGCAGGGCGAGGAAGTTGGGTTAGATCGCGTACATGTAAATGTGTCGTTAAAACCCGCCACCACCCGACACAGCCAACTAATAAGGGTTGTCACGTAAACAGAACGTGGCCAAAGACTCCCTGAAGAAGTCCCTCAATGCTTGCTGCATCGATCACCGTCAGTGGGCAACACAAGCAGCTGATCGCAACTCCTGGTGGCACACAGTCCACCAGGCCACCTCCTTCTTCGAAGATACCCGCAGGGCCCGTATGGAGGACAAAAGGAGAAGGAGGAAGAACCATGATCCCTCAGCACCCATCCCAGATGAGACCTATACTTGCAGCTGTTGTGGCAGGACCTGCTTGTCCTGCATAGGCCTCTTCAGCCACCAGCGTGCCTGCAGAAGACGTGGATGTCCTTCCTAGATCTTCTTCGTTCGCGAAGCCAAGCCATGATGATGACAACTAGCTTCATCAGGCGGACAGCCAGGTTTGTGTAGAAATCCTCCTCCTGTTTCGTTCCTTAAATAGAGGCGTAGATATGATGACGTCACTTGTGAGCTCGTCACGTGCGAGGGGGGGGGGGTTAATCAATGCATATAAATGACAATGGGTATCCATTGCCGGTTGGGTTATTCATATGGTAATCAACGTACATTATGCATGCACATTATACATGCACATTGCTCTTGTACCTCCTGTCGTTAGTGTGTACTAAAATAGTAGTAACTGTTATTGTATGCGCACAGGTAATCCCCATTCAAGTGTGGTGATCTGTATAGGCATGCATTTAAACAATGTATTGATTGATGATTCGCTTCCAAGCAGCACTAAGTTTGTCGATGTCCACACGGTTATAATTATTTTTATTTCTCTCAATTTCGATATATTCTCTAATTTGTCTTGGCCAGTAGTAGCTAGTTTTGCACAGAACTTCAACATTATCAAAATCAATTGAGTGTCCTTGTTGGCACGCGTGCTCTGCCACAGTTGTATTTGGGAGTATTTAATATTCCTTTGGTGTTCTTTTCGTCTCGTGCTAATCATTCGTCCTGTCTGCCCAGCATATGATGTGTCGTTAAACCCAGCCACACCCGACACAGCCGATTAGTAAGGTTTGTCACGTGAACAAAACGTGTCAGTTAGCGACGACTTCAGCACACTGATGTAAACCCACAACATTTACAATTGAGTACGACGTTTCGCTGGTGATTACAACCAGCTTCTTCAGGCGATGTGCTAAAGTAATAGCTAATTGGCACGTGTTGTTCACGAGACAAAACTAAATAATTGGCTGTGTCGGGTGGTGGCGGGGTTTAACGACACATTTATATGTACGCGATCAAACCCACAACGCTTTAGTATGAATAACATTGGTCGATAAAAGCCAACGTTTTAAATTGTATTCAAATTATTATCATAATATAAATACTGTGTAACAATTAATTTTTTTGTCCCTGGGTAGTAAGTGTTATTTATAATTGCGTATGCCTCAAAAGTACAGAAAATGGCTATTATTCTCCACAAACTTTGCTTTTGTGACCAGGACAGAGATATTTTGAAATGTACCTATTTTCAATGAGAATTCCAGATAGATTCAGTAAGCTTGGAGTAACTTCTAGAACTTTCCAGTAAAATAAATAGTAGTATAAATACAGGGGCCTTAAGTGCAGTTTAGTTCCAGCTGCCTGAGTGAATACAAATCTGCATTTACCTGAGATGGCATCAAGAGGCTGCAAATGCATCCGGCAGACGCATTTTGCTATGTCTGCGGCTAATTTATCAAGACAAGAGTGAAAAAGTACTCTCTGGAAGCATCTGCTAAGATGTGTGAGGCCGACAAGGCATATTTCGGTATGCCTGTCGGGGATTAAGACAAACCCTGGAGACCTCATTTCACCTGTGAGCAATGCAAAAAAGTCTAGAAGGTAAGATGGACAATTGTTGCTTGGAATTTTATGTTATAAAATTTGTTACAATTTTTAAACTGTAAAAGTATTTTTTTATGTTTTACAATTTTCAATGTTATTGAAAAAATATATATAATATAGGAAAAATGTTGCGAGAATCTCTTACGTATTATAATTGTTTTTTTACCCTTCTATCTGGCAACAAAACTGACACCTTTTTACAAGGAGACGTTGTAGATCCAGATGACAATTTCAGAGGTGAAGCTGAGGAGAGAAACCATACTACCCCAACCAAAAATACCTCAACAACTTGATCAGAGATCTTGGTCTCACAAGTCCAATGCCGAGCTTTTGACATTTAGGCTCAAGCAGTGAAACTTGTTGGATAAAAGTGTGCAAGTCGCAGATCAGAGAAAGCGTCACCAACCTTTTTGCAGCTTCTTCCTCACCCGTCAAGATGGGCTCTGCTTCTGCCACAATGTGACCAGTCTGTTCGATGCTATCGGAATCGCCTGTAACCAGAATGAGTGGTGCCTCTTCATTGACAGCTCATCCAGGAGCCTCAAAGCCGTGCTGCTCCATAATGATAACAAGTACCCGTCTCTTTCCCTGGCTCACTCGGTGCACCTCAAAGAGGATTACACCAGCATCAAGACCTTGCTGGACGCCTTGAAGTATGATGAGTACGACTGGGAGGTCATCGGAGAATTATAAATGGTGTTATTCCTGATGGGTCTCCAAGGCGGTTTTACCAAGTTTCCCTGCTATCTATGGCTATGGGACAGCAGGGACACCAAGGCGCACTACCACAGGCGGGACTGGCCACAGCGGACCGAGTTCTCTGTGGGGAGGAACAACGTCAAGTGGGAGCCACTGGTGGACCCCCGGAAAGGTGCTGATGCCACCACTGCACATCAAATTGGGCCTCATGAAACAAATTGTCAGAGCTGTAGTTAGGGAGTGCGCATCATTTAAGTACTTTCAAGACTTCTTTCCTAAGCTGTCTGAGGCAATGGTCAAAGCCGGTGTCTTCGTCGGACCACAGACAAGTAAGATCCTGGAGTGCAATGAATTCCCCAAGACGCTCACTAGTAAGGAGAAAGTGGCTTGGGACAGCTTTGTCGCAGTGGTTCGTGGCTTCCTGGGCAATCACAAGGTCGAGAACTCTGTGGAGCTGATTGAGACTCTGGTGACGAACAATGGCACAAAGGGCTGTAGGATCTCCCTCAAAGTTCATATCCTTGATGCTCATCTTGATAAATTCAAGGAGAAAATGGGAGCATACTCGGAGGAGCAAGGCGAGCGCTTCCACCAGGATATACTGGACTTTGAACGCCGCTACCAAGGACAGTATAACGAGAACATGATGGGATACTACATTTGGGGGCTGATTCGTGAAAGTGATTTACAGTATAATCGTAAATGTAAAAAAACTACTCACTTCTAAATATTTTGTTGTCATTTTTGTATTACTTTAGTATAAATACATGTGTAATAAATGGACTCGGACACTTCCTTCTGTCTTCGTGTCTTTTATTGGGTTCTCGTCTTCACCCACACGGCACTCTGTTATAACTCTGTATTTGTAGCCCCCGGCTATTCACTGCTATTATAGCTTCTCCTTCCCTCTGACTCTCTGCTTCACCTACTGTAACCTCCTCCCTGCAGACTCGCTGCTACCTCTATGCAGACTCCCGCTGCTACCCCTATGTGCAGACCCTCTGGCTGCTACCGTATGCAGACCCGCTGCTGACTCTGTATGCAGCCCCGCTGCTGACTCTCTGTGCAGCCCCGCTGCTGACTGCAGCCTCCTCGCTGCTTCGGGTCGGTCACCGCTGGCCAACGGTGCCGATCCTCGCTCCCCCGTGTTCGTGGCGATCTCGCCACCCTCCGCTTCGCCCTTCGTGGCCTCTCTCTGTTCCTGGTTCCCCGTCACTCCCCGTCCTCTTCCGGTTCCCCTCCTTCTATAGCCTAACCCCTCACCCCCCCACGTGACCTAACTCCTCCCCTCCTGACGTCACCTCCGGAGGGCCGTTTACGCCCGCATTACATCACCCTCCCCCATAAAGAAAATCCAGCCGACCTCGGCTGAATTGCAACCTGACAAGAAATGCGGGTGTAAAGGGCCAACACGTAAAAAGACACGAAGCATGCAACAACAATATAACCAGAACACAACACAATACAATTTTAACGAAACGTGAGGGATTTCGAGCGAGTACGGGCAGCCGGGCCGTCCCAGACGGTCGGCAGACCACCCGCCGAGCGGGAACGTGGAAGGGTTTTAGGGGCGACGGGCGCAAGTTCTTCCGTCGCCATTGGAGGCCCGCCACTGTCCCGCTCGCATCCAGAGACATCCCGTACTCGCGTCCGCGGAGGGATAGGAAGAGCTGCAGGTCCCGTGGGTTCTGCGGCTCCAGTCGACGTCCCACGAGCGGAACGTCCTCCTCCCTGCGCTGTCACGGCCGGCTTGTCTGTGCCGGAGGGTCTTTCTTTGGGGCGTCCGCTGTCGAGGCCTCCTGCTGGGGCGGCCCCGGAACCCGGGCCCAGCAGTCCCTGGCATAGTGGCCCCGACGGCCGCAGCGGAAGCAGTCGACGTCGGGGCGGCGCGCAGCGGGCACCCCGTCTCGACGCGGCCGCGCCGGCGGCGGAGCCCGCGGCCCTGGCCCGCTTCGAGCCAGCCACGGAGTGGAGGCGGCCGACAACTCCTTTGGGCCGGTCGCATCCGGCACGTACACGGCCTTTGTAGGGTCCCACCCTACGGCCCCCCCATCGACGACAGGACCGCCCGTCCACGCCGTGACTTGTTTCCAGCGGCGGAGATTGAACTGGGCGTCCAAACACTTGGCCGCGGCCCGGGACGTGAGTTTTTCGTGACCGCACGCCGGCATAGGAATGCCCAGATCCCGGGATAACTCCAACATCTTCCCCAAGATGAGAGGTTCCAGCAGGTCAGGCTCTGTCTCCGGGTAAGCGGCCATAGCGAGTTCCAACACGGCGCCCCTGTACGCTACAGGCGACTCCTCCGGTGCGCGTTGCCGCTGCACGAAGCGGCGATGGGCGTCATCCGGTGGCTCGTACGCGTCCGCCATTTCATCGAACACCCCACGCAGAGTTTTCTTCTTCGCAGCTTTTATAGAGCGAAAAAAACGAACGGACTCATCATCAAGAAGAGTCGGAAGCACCTCCAGTGCCTCAGCGTCCGTCCACCTTGCCGTACGTACCGCCGCCAAAAATCTACAGGCGAACGCACTCCAATCGCCCCCGATGGAGAACTCTTTGACGGTTGTAAGGTGACGACTGCGGCCCCTTGGCCTGCTTCCGTCCGTCGCTGACTCTTCCGGCGGTAAGTTCAGCAAGGCGTCGCAACGCGGTGTCGCCAAGATGGCGGACGATCCTCGCGGCGGCCCCAAAATGGCGGCTTCCCGCCTTCCGTGGTGCGCCACGCCCAAGATGGCGTCTTCACGCCGCGTGGCCGATGGCGGCGCCATCGAAGACAATCCGGGCTCCTGCCGATCACCACCGTCCCCCTCCAACGCCGCCCTTGGCGTGACAAGGTCACACAACTCAGTGATGACGGTTTTAAGAGTCGCCAGCTGCTCCGCCATTCGGGTCCATCTTAAATCTTCGTCCTTCAACGCAGACGGGGCGGACGCAGCGGCAACCTCCTCGACACCCGGGCCCTCACGGATCTCTCCCTCCGCCGAAGTGAAACCGACCTCAGGAGGAAGATCGTCGTCGTCCGATGATGAAGCCGACGCCGGAGATGGGATATTCTTTTTCCTCAGTTGTTTCGCCATGCCGTTTCACTTCTGACTCCAGTGTAATAAATGGACTCGGACACTTCCTTCTGTCTTCGTGTCTTTTATTGGGTTCTCGTCTTCACCCACACGGCACTCTGTTATAACTCTGTATTTGTAGCCCCCGGCTATTCACTGCTATTATAGCTTCTCCTTCCCTCTGACTCTCTGCTTCACCTACTGTAACCTCCTCCCTGCAGACTCGCTGCTACCTCTATGCAGACTCCCGCTGCTACCCCTATGTGCAGACCCTCTGGCTGCTACCGTATGCAGACCCGCTGCTGACTCTGTATGCAGCCCCGCTGCTGACTCTCTGTGCAGCCCCGCTGCTGACTGCAGCCTCCTCGCTGCTTCGGGTCGGTCACCGCTGGCCAACGGTGCCGATCCTCGCTCCCCCGTGTTCGTGGCGATCTCGCCACCCTCCGCTTCGCCCTTCGTGGCCTCTCTCTGTTCCTGGTTCCCCGTCACTCCCCGTCCTCTTCCGGTTCCCCTCCTTCTATAGCCTAACCCCTCACCCCCCCACGTGACCTAACTCCTCCCCTCCTGACGTCACCTCCGGAGGGCCGTTTACGCCCGCATTACACATGTACATTTTTATTCATATGTTGTTTTTTTTACTTTATGTGAACAAAATGACACAAATTCACACGTTTTCTAATTGCAAATTGGTACATTTCTAAATATCACTGTCCTGGTCACAAAAGCAAAGTTTGTGGGGAATAATAGACATTTTCTATACTTTTTAGGCATAAGCAATTACAAAATAACACTCACTACCCAGGGACAAAAATTGTGTTACATAGTGTGTAGTGTATTTACTCAGGAGGATGCCGATGCATTTCGATGCGAATACCAATTCCAATGTTCAGTGACGTGTGGCAGGACACCGGAGTGTCCGGAGAAAGTCCACCACGCACACAAATAATGCACGACACTCAAAACTCCGCACAGATAGATTCATCAATTGTCGTATTGCACCACCTGGACACCTCCCAAGCCTCACACACTCAGTAATCACAAGCAGTCACCCTTCCAGCTGCTAACCGGACGCACGCCGTGCTCAGCTTGCGAAATCCGACGCGCATACGTAGAGCGATTCGATCGGATGACTGTTGATTGTTTTGGATTAGACACGTGGTTGCAGAGCACAATTAGACACTCTGACCCTTTGTGAATTCAATTGAGCCATAGTCACTCATCTTACTAATCCGAAGAGCACCCTGACCACCTGAACAGGTGTGATACACAGGTCCATTCTGTATTGTAAGTTAAATATATTGTTAACGCAGCTCATATATACACACGAAGGATGACACATTTATGGATACCCCACTGATCTCCAATGACCCTCGTTGTGGCCTTTGCAACAGGTGATTGAATGCTGTGTTGTAAAAGCGATGGACTCCGTTTCTTACGGAGGAACAGCGAAGGGCGTATTGTACGATGCATCAGCAGAGCGTTACAAGATTTTATATGGTGTTGATATTGGTGAAAGGCGCGTGGAGACATTGAATTAACATGCAGTTTTCTCCAAATATATTTTTAGTTGCGTATCTGTAAATGTATCACTGCATACACGCCGTGATTTTCCCAGTCGTGGCTGAAACCACTTCTTCTGTCGTATGTGGCTGATGTAGACGCAGAACGACAACTGCAATTTCACATTCAGGTGGTCAAGTCAGATAACCGCATTAGGAGCAGTGTATCGTGCTGCGATGTCTCCTTAGAATTTGTGGATCGGGGGCATTGCATCGTTGTTATGTTGTGCTACGGTGTTTTCTGGATGACCACAGTCGCACACTCCTGGAGAGTTTGTTTTAATGTTCCACGCGTGAGTCGGGAAGGTTTCTCCGCATCTGCAAATGGTTTGTGCGGTGGATGCGGGCTTGGGGTTGGACCACGGCCTTCACGAATGCCACGAAGGCCGCGTAGAAGTACGTAGAGCAGTCTCCTTGTTATAATAATAGGGGTTTTCCCCTTTTTTTGGCAAACAAAACTTAAACCTTTTTAGAAGGATTCATGTCTGCATTAACCACAATACCTGCAGTCAAATGCAAACAAAAAACACACTATGATAATATATGCATTACACTGGTCAACAAAAAAAAAATTCTGGCCTGGACTTTTGCAGCTGTTTTAGACTAATTTCAGGGTGCTGATTCCAAATCTGATCTTAGATTTGCTCTATCACATCTCATTTTTATGCTATCGGCATACCCCATTTTCATTGATTTTACCCGAAATTAACTCTGTCACTTATGATTGCAAGTTGTTGCGAGTCAGTGATTGCTTTAGTGTTAAAATATGGTGCTGTAATTTTAGGATAGTGTGTTTATAATATCATTTTATGTAGATATCCACATTTATTTAATATTTTTCTCCTGCAGTTTTTATTGAAAATGCAATATTTGATATCTCACACTGATGCCAGATTTGGAATCAGCACCCCAAAATTACTTTAAAACCGTTGGAATACCTTATGCCAGAAACAGTGTGTTGACCAGTGTTATCCTTGAAACTGATTGGTCCACACCAAGGGACGGCTTTCTTTCAAGGACAATGCATATATTATCATGGTGTGTTTTTTGCATTTGACTGCAGGTATTGTGGTTAATGCAGACATGAATCCTTGTAAAAAGGTTACAGTTTTGTTTCCAGAAAAAAGGGGAAAACCCTAATATTATATTTTGGTACTGGCAAAAGAGGTCCAATGATGTACAGTCTCCTTTTTATTTGTGAACTTTAGTTGAACGTGTATCGCAGCGTTAATTCAATTGTTGTTAGTCGTTTCAGTCTTCCAACACGTGGCATTTTAGTGTAAATCTACTTTGGTCCGTGGGTTTCATTTAGTCGTAAAATCAAATTAACAACGCCGTTTATATTTTTTTTGGTTTCACAGTTGTGTGATGTGAACTGTTTCTGTGCCGGTGTTTAAGAATTTATTCTGCAAATTTTTAATGACCTCACGAAAGCCGGGGGACCGACGGCCTCCATTAAAATACCCGACGGGTTGTCTCGGCTGGACCGAGATTACGAATAGAATATTTAAACCGCTGATTAAATTAGTACTCGGTTTTATTGGGTCATTTTACGACGCGAATTCACACTCACGCGGACGTTAGGGCGGTCGAAAATGAAAGTTTATACAGCTTTTGATTGAGCATAGCTGATGGTGATGAGGATGATGGGAAACAAAACGTAATGGCTCTCAATGCGCCTGATCTCGGAAGCTAAGCGGATTTGAGCCTGGATGAGTGTATTCTTAGGTTTTTTCGGTTCCACCTGAAGACGGAAGCTTGTGTTGCCTCCGAAACGTCGTGATTTTTATTTTATTTTTATTTTACCTTTATTAATTTTAATTTTTTTACCTACGTGACTTTACCGAAAAAACCTAAGAATATGAATCCTTGCAGTCACGAAAACTTCAAATATAAAACCTGGATGAGTGCCGGACCAGCAATGTGTGATAGTAGAGCCGGCCCAGCCACTAAGCGACCCTTGCAATTGCAAAGGGCCCCGTGGCCAGCAGAGGGCCCCCTAGAGTCACTGCTAGCGAGTGGGTGAAAAAAATCATACATCAAAGGGGCCTCCAACCAAATTTTGCTTAGGGCCCCCAAAGATCTAGGGTCGGTTCTGTGTGATAGTATTGTCACATAAGTGCCACTATCTGCACCAGTGTGGGGTAGGGGGGGCATCCAGCAGTGGATAAACAAGAGCCTGCACATGTACAGCCATGTCTGATACGTACGCACAAATAAACAAAAGCACAGTTGGTGAAGTGTGCTGAGAATAATGTAGCTGTAGCTGCTGGAACATAGGTTTTCCGAATGGCGTGAGTAGCGGATTTTTTTTTTTACTCGTTTCAAGTTTAATCGTTGCATGTTCTCTGGTCAACGTTTAGAATCAGAATATTCATTTAGACTGGAGGAAGCCGATGAGGTTTGAAGTTCCTTTTCACAGATGCACAATTTATCCAGCAGAAGAACTGACTTGTAAAAATACGTTGAGAACGTCACCTTCAGAATGTTACACATACAGTGCAGTGCTTGGTTGGGAATTATTTGTGATTTTATAGATAAATAACATTATTCTTCCAAGTCAGATCCACTGCCTTTTGGCGTCCTCTGGTCCTCTGGTCTAACACCGTTTTGAGACGAGGCTCAAAAGAAAGCTGTCTCTGGTGTCGACCAATCAGTTTCAAAGACAATGCATATATTATCAGAGTATGTTTTTTGTTTGCATTCTGACTACAAGTATTGTTCTGAAGATTTGTGGTTACGTGCACTTCTCCCCCCCGCAATCCATTTCTCCCCTTTTAAAGAACCTCTACGACCCCCCCCCCCCCCCCGCTGCTGGCAGTCCTTGCGTGAGATGGGGTATTGAGCCCCCGACCTTCTCTCCTTTACAGAACCCGGGACGACCGAGTTCTGTCCCCGGTCCGCTAAATTTTTGCTCCCTCTTCCCTGATGACGCTTCGTGATTCATTTTTTCATTTTTTTTACCGAGCTTTTGTCAGATTAAAAATAAAAACAGCTCTGACCTATGAGCCGCTTGGCCACGTACACAGGAGGTGAATTTGCTTAAGCATAGAGAAAGCGGAACCTCGATAAAAGCCCTCGCCAGTGCATACATTACTCCATAATGCAAGCTTGTGTTGGATGAATATTAAAAAATAAATCCTGCACGTGCATAAATACATATTTACTATGTTTTAATTTATTTAACCGGGGCATCCTTAATAAGGGGAGTATTCAGTTGCCATGAACAACCAGGGGAAATTGACAGCTCACTGAGTGTGCTATACACACACACACATGTAATTAATGTGTTTTTGCTGCTGCTGCTGATTATAATGGTGCGACTGAATTGCAGCAAGCCGGAATGATTTCCTTCCCGTGGAACACAATAAATATATAAAGAACGGAAAATAGTGTGGTGAGCGATGCACTGAAATTTTGTTGTGGAAATTATGTTGCATTCATAATAATATGAATTCTAATTAATTACCCAGGAAAGACTCATTGAGTCTCAACATTATTTTGAGGAGGGTCCCTGGCCCATTAGCATGTTTGACCAAATACAATGAATGTGTAAATTTCGATTTAAAGCTTTCGTGACTGCAGGGATTCATCTTCTTGGTTCTTTCGGTAAAGTCACGTAGAAGGGAAGTAATAAAATAATAAAAATAAAACATAATAAAATATTTTATTACGTTTTATTTTAATAAAATATTTTATTATGTTTTATTTTTTGTTTTATTTTAATAAAATATTTTATTATGTTTTATTTGTATTATTTTATTACTTCCCTTCTACGTGACTTTACCGAAAGAACCAAGAATACCATGAATGTGTTTTATATATATACACAACGTTGCTGAGCACACCGGCGCAAATGCATAACAGCATCCGACAGCCTGCAACAAACGGCACTATCGCTGTTGTAATAGGTAAGCGTTGATGCATTTTTTGGCCAACGTTCTTGGTTTGATGTGAGAGGAGGGGGAAACCGGACGAGTAGCCGGATAAAACATGCCGCCATGAAGGGGTGGCGACATCTCGCAGTCGAACGACTTCGCTACAGCACCTGGCAAGCGCTTTGACGTTCATCATCCACCGGCACCTCCGATTAACACGGTTGGCTTCGTACGGTGCGAAATAAGTTCGACATACATCCACCTTAGGTGCAGATTTCTAATGAGTAACTCACGAGTCCATGTTAGGGGCTGATAGGCAATGCGCAGGCCTGCAATTGCCTGCTCACGGGACCGCTGGCAGAAGGGCCTCCGCTATAGGGAGTTTTGGAGAGTGACCCTTTAGAGCCGGGGTCCCCAACCCCGGGTCCGCGGACCGGTACCGGTCCGTGGCCTGTTAGGAAGCTGGCCGCACCGCAGGAGGTGAGCGGTGAGTCCACGCGTGGCCGGTCCATTATTTTATTATCTACCTCTTTCCCGCACTGTGCACTTGTCTCAGTCACAGTTTTGGTCAGCCCACAAGCTGCTAACCCCTAGTAGCCAAAATGAGTAAAAAAATAAAACAAACGTCGCTGGAGAGCTTCTTTGAGAAGGGAGAAAGACCCAATGATGACCCCCCCTTCCTGGTCCGTGAAAAAAATGTCTTCCACAAAACCGATCCCTGGTGCCAAAAAAGGTTGGGGACCGCTGCTTGAGAGAATCATTTGGCCTAATATTCCACGCTGACCAGATGTGCTTGACACAAGTGAACCATTTACACTATGAGATCTCTTTAACCAGTGGCAAAATATAGTAGTAGGTTTTTACCCTTTAAAACTGGTACAAAACTGACACCTTTATTCAAGGTTTGAGTTGTACGCCTTCTGGTGTCATCTGGTCCAACACCAATGGTGACTAGGCTCTAAAGAAAGCCGTCTCGGGTGTGGACCAATCAACTTCAAGGACAGTGCATATTATTATCATTATCAGAGTTGCTTCTTTCTGTTTGCTTTTTTCACTACTTGTGTTGTGGTTATTGCAAACATGATGCCTTGAATAAAGGTGTCAGTTTTGTACCAGTTTAAAAGGGTAAAAACCTACTACCACAAGTGAACCACACAATACGTTGCTGATCGCGTCATAAACCGTCACACGAGGCTCGCCCCTCCGGTCAGCATCGCAGAAGCTTTGGGCTCAGACATCGAACGAAGACGGTCACTGCATCGCGCGCTGTCGGACGCGCTTCTGCGGCCGTCTGGAAAACGCTCTCCCGATATTCGGAAGCCACTGGAGTTATGCATTTTTTTAAAAAATTCAGATTGAATGCTCATTCATTTTTCAGAATTGCTTTTTTTTGCGTCACCTCCAATGAGCAAGATTGGCTACGTACGGTGCAAAGGAAGTTCTACATATATGTGGTGGAAGAGAGGGATGGGAGTAACCCGCTCTTCGTGTCACCACACGCGCCCGATCGACGATCTGCTTGCACCCCTTGAGTAGACCGCCGGGTGGACGGGAAACGTAAGGGTGTGGGAGTGGGGGCGTTAATACACTTATCCCATTGTTTCAACGGCCTCGCCAGGGAGATGGATGCAATCGAACCTGTGACATGTGGATTTAGAGTCCATCGTGCAGTGTGCGAACCGCAGCGGCATAGAATAACAATGCACCCATGAACGATGGATTTTAAGCAGGAAAGCCTTCTTAATTTTGATGCTCATTTTTCAGTAGTGTCTTGCGATATTGGAACGCTTGGTCGGTTCTATTAATGAGAGATTGGCCGCAAAATCCCAATTTTACAATAAGTACATCTGTGGGGGCGGAA
This sequence comes from Lethenteron reissneri, assembly GCF_015708825.2. NCBI lineage: Eukaryota > Metazoa > Chordata > Hyperoartia > Petromyzontiformes > Petromyzontidae > Lethenteron > Lethenteron reissneri. The sequence goes on along the minus strand of NC_083826.1, from coordinate 7,402,547 downwards.
ACATAGTTCCAATAGCTCATCGGATTCCTCCCAGTAAATAGACATATTCTGAATCTGGTTTTGATAAATGCAGGCAAGCGATGATGTGATAATAAAAGCAACGAATTTTTTTAATTCTGTTTGTTTTGTTCAAACATCCCAGTTGTGATCCAGTCCATACTTGCGGATGTGCATCGGTGACTTCGCCGCTGCACGGCGTGCGCGGATTCTCGTCCGTGTAGAATGTTTAATGCTCAAGATCGCCCGTGATGGCTGGGGCAAAGCCATACGCTGTCTCGTAACGGAACTCAAACCAGAGGTGGGACAAAGTCATTGTTATGCAAGTCCAAGTCGAGTCTGAAGTCATCAAATTCATGACTCGAGTCTGACTCGAGTCCAAGTCACATTACTCGAGTCCACACCTCAGAGGTGGGACAAAGTCATTGTTATGCAAGTCCAAGTCGAGTCTGAAGTCATCAAATTCATGACTCGAGTCTGACTCGAGTCCAAGTCACATGACTCGAGTCCACACCTCAGAGGTGGGACAAAGTCATTGTTATGCAAGTCCAAGTCGAGTCTGAAGTCATCAAATTCATGACTCGAATCTGACTCGAGTCCAAGTCACATGACTCGAGTCCACACCTCAGAGGTGGGACAAAGTCATTGTTATGCAAGTCCAAGTCGAGTCTGAAGTCATCAAATTCATGACTCGAGTCCAAGTCACATGACTCGAGTCCACACCTCAGAGGTGGGACAAAGTCATTGTTATGCAAGTCCAAGTCGAGTCTGAAGTCATCAAATTCATGACTCGAGTCTGACTCGAGTCCAAGTCACATGACTCGAGTCCACACCTCAGAGGTGGGACAAAGTCATTGTTATGCAAGTCCAAGTCGAGTCTGAAGTCATCAAATTCATGACTCGAGTCTGACTCGAGTCCAAGTCACATGACTCGAGTCCACACCTCTGACTCAAACTGTGACTGATTACACGGACAGCTATCAAGCTCTTAGCGGTTTGGTTAATAACCGTAAATGATACGGAGATGCCCTTTAATTTGCCGCGTGGCATCCGCATCTCGGCGCGACCAGCGATTCGGAATGAGGCAAATGATTGTTGGTTATTGTCAAGATTTCCTACTTTGGTGGAGGAAGTCGCCCACTGCAGAGGTATAATTTCCCGCGCGAGTTTTTCGCAATTATTTTGATGCAATAATCATTTTGCGCAGATGGGCAAAAGGGTTTTTGCACACCTTGCTGAGCATGTGCCCATTCTTTTTTTTTTGCTTAACAAACGTGGGCTCGTCTCGTCTGGCAATGCGGGATTCTTTTTTTTACTTGCTTTCATGATTACAGTAATTAGCGGTGCGCCTGCATTGCCGGAGCGGTGGGTGAGTGGATGTGGGGATGGCACGGACTGAATGCGTAGGGCCCCCGCTTCAATCGGAAAACAAGATAAGTCTTCAAAGGAGCCTCTGCACTTATCTCCCTCCCTTTCTTAGAGTTCTCGCTCATCCCACACTCGTAGAAACAAAGCACTTAACTTTTATTTTGTTTTTTATTTTACGCACACCTAATTATTTTTCCCCTCCCCGTGATTTATGAAAGAGCTCAACCAGTGCGGGCATGTTGAGACCATATACTGTGCATGTAAACGTGTGTGTGTGTGTGTAGTTTGGTAGGTCACCAGTTCATTTCCCAGTGCTCGCTCACCCATGCACTTAAAATAATTGGGTATCGACTGTCCTTCTGCTCACCACTCTATGGTGAACGATGTGAGCCAGGGTAAGCCCCCCCCCACCTCCCCGTCACCTGCTCGGGCCAAGAGATTCATCTTCTCGTCAAACAAGCCACGGCGGCAGGCGTAAACGTCACCCCCACAGACTTTGGGGTTAAGGCAACGGGCCAGATGGTGTCGCTGTTGTGGGATTGTGGAACGGTTGAGAGCTATCCACCCTTTTGTTTAGAACAGCGGTCGGGAACCTATGGCTCGCGAGCCATATATGGCTCTTTCGGTGACGGCATATGGCTCCCAGACAATTTTGAGTTGAAAAAAAAAATCAGTTTGGAACTGATTTTAAAATACTTGCGATATTGCTTAATAATACTGTGTCATTTTAAAGTAAACAGAAATTAGTTTTGAAGATAAATTTCACGGGTCACGGGTCCTCTGCCAAGCAGTCGCATTAAAAGTAAGACATATTTAATTTATTATATGTTAAAAAATACTATATGGCTCTCAATGAAAGATATTTAAAAATATTTGGCTTTTATGGCTCTCCCAGTCAAAAAGGTTCCCGACCCCTGGTTTAGAAGCTGCCCCGGGTGGAAGTGGTAACAGCTTAGGCCGCTGTGCTGTCACGTGGGAGGTGAGGGCTCGTCACTCCTGCTTGGCTCTGTTCGCGTAACGCTTTGACGCGGAATGCGATGCAGGCATTTCTCCATGAACGCTGGCTGTGTTTATTGAATCGTTTACTGAATGGGGTGCGCATCTACCCGTAAACAGATTGCACGCCCTTTTTTCTCCCAGAAATGTCCGTCGTCTGTTGTTCTGTTTTTTTTTTAACCTTTTTTAAACAGAATTGCTTCGTTTATTTTTCTACGCAGCAACATGCAGTCGTTATCTTTTTTTGCTGGATCGCGCCGTGGTGTCATGGTGAGCCCACTTGGGCTTGCAATGAAGAGGTCGGGCAGTTTCGATTGCATGCACAGTATGATAATCGATTCGTTCTCCAAGCGTGGCGGTTGTAACAATTTTGGAAGTTTCCTAGCATCGGACCACTCGCCTGTCTCCTTCCACTCAGCAGTATAAATCGGTTCACCACAGCAGTGACACGAGCAGGCAATTGCAGGGCTGCATCTTTAGACTTTAAACTTTACACTTTAAGTTAACGGCGCCATTGGAGGTAAAAAATAAATCTCTGTAGCCTAATAGTGTGTGTATATATACTGTTCTAGTGATGGAAATATGCTGGTAAATAGATATTATATGCAAGAAAACTGCCTGGTTTCTGTATCAAAGCTCGGCGCAGGCAATGCTTTTATGTTGAGAGCAGGACTCTATATATTTGCCTGTACCACCTCAGCGTGGCAAATGCTCGCAATTATTTTTCAAGAGCAGTTCATTTGCCAATTGCGAATGTGCATGGTAGCAATTGCAGCATTGTAGCAGCTTCATGATAAAATCGGGTGGTTTCATAGACATCGCCACGGTAAAACGAAACATCTACAGAATATGAAGATGAATATAAATTGCGTGTGAACTTAAACGTCACGCACCTGGGGGGGGTGGGGGGGGGGGTCAGACATTTGTGACGATGTGTGACGAGGGGGGGTTTGAGAAATGTGACGTCACGTCAAAATGCGCAACTTTAAATAAATACAGACAACGCGTTCTACTTAATGAAATAGACTTTTTAATAAATGTTTTCTCCTACAACATCAGAGTGCAGCGGCACATTAAATACGCCCCACAATGACAATCGTTTAAAGCGATTTGAAGCATGTTTTTATTTTATTTGGGGGGGGGGGGCAGAGCTTTGTGACGTCATATTTGAGGGGGGTCTGACATTTTGTGACACCGCGTGACGAGGGGGGGTCAAAAATCGTCAAAAATCGCGTGACGTCATTTATGGACGGCCCCTAATGAGGGTAGGTGCCAACGCTTGCGGGTGCGTGTGGGTGTGGGCTGGATAAGACAAAAAAAAACTTTAAATCTACAACGGATAATACAACTTCGGGCAGAAGCTCGGCACGGTGAAAGTCGACGGAGAAACGCTCCTGCTCCTCAATGGACACATCCCCACGCAAAATACTCGTCGTCATGCTAAAGAAGAGATTACGTTTGGTGGACATTGCGAAGCCATTGCAACTTCAAACGACTGGATCGCTGGCAATTGAATCTGGGGAGAGCGGAGGAGGAGGGTAAAAATATCTGTAAAAAAAAATTATTTTTTTACTGTTCAAAATATTGGCGCATCCCACGCGTCTATCGCGTAGGTATTTATACAGCGGCGTGTTTGAAGGCAAAGTATAAACACTTCAAAAGCACGCGAGGTGTACATGCAGAATAAAAAAAAAATCAACTCTGAGCTAATATTTGTTTTTGGATAAGTAGTGCATGCATGCAAGTCTAATTAGTATGATTTGAATCTGCTCTCGAAGATAATGCGAATACTGTATTTTCATAAAGTTTTTCTTAATATTGTATTTCTATTTAAAGCTTTCGTGACTGCAGGGATTCACAAACTTGGTTCTTTCGGTAAAGTCACGTAGAAGGGAAATAATAGAATAATAAAAATAAAACAATACAATGATCACGACGTTTCGATTGCAACACAAGCAATCATCATCAGGTGTGAAAACCACAACAAGAAAAATTGATGATTTGCTTGTGTTGCAATCGCAACGTCGTGAGAATTTTTATTTTTTATTTTTATATTTTATTATTTCCCTTCTACAGTGACTTTACCGAAAGCACCAAGAATATTGTATTTCTAATTACTTTTGGTACTGAGTCTTAAGCTTTTTTTCCCAGCAGGGTCCTGTTATTTTCACGGTTTGCCTACGTACGGTGTGAAAGAAGTTCTACGTACATGAAACGTTTTAAGAATGTGTTCTTTACATGGGGGAGGAAACCGGAGCACGGGGACAAAAAGTAACACTCGTTATTGCATTCGCGAGGACAAATCGTTTCCTTTGTAACATTTCTGCAGAATGTTCCTCGATAAGCCCCCAATTACGCAACAACCGCGTAGAGCCCTCGACCTTGATTACACACTCGTAACAATTCACGCCGTACTTGTGCATTGTGTGTGTGTGTGTAGCCTTCCGATTAGCACGGTTGGCTACGTGCGGTGCGAAAGAAGTTCAACAATGCACGCACAGTCGAAAGCTCATCATCAACTCGTGTGTCGGTTCACACATCTGGCTGCGTAATTGAACAAACGCCGTTGCCCATACGACGGCCGGCGATAGAATCATTCTCCGTGTTTCGAAAAGGATAAATAAATGCGGACGGAATTCGGAGAGAATGAAACGGTCACTGAGACTTTTGACTTTAAAAAAAAACTTTTATTGCCGCCAGCAGCAAAAGCACTGGAGGCGATTTCGATATGAAACACACAAAGTCACCAGCAAACAAATGAAAGTAAACGCTACAAATCCACGCGCTGTAGGCGCTAAAAGCACCGCGCACAACACAAAATAAAAGCCACGTGGTGGTGGTGGTGGTGGTCATCGCGCACGCCACGGTGACGAGCGAGCGCTTCAGAAGGTGAACACGAGGGTGCCGTCCACGCTGGTACAGAGAGGGGCTTTTCCGGCTCCCCAGCGTTCGAAGAAGACGTGCACATCACAGACATGTGTGTGGTACGCGTTCTCCAGCCGGAGCCGTGCCTTGAGCAGGCCTATGAACACTGGAAGCAAAGAGCAGCCGTCAGTGTCACCTTCCAGCATCCTTTTTCTCGTTCTGTACACCGCCATCTACGAGAGAGAGAGCGATCGGCTCGCTTTGCGTGGTGGCGTCACGCGGGGGATGTCTCCTCCTTTAGAATGAGCAGCCCCCTCCGTCAGGCGGCAAAGTGAGCGATAAACGCTGTCCGATCATTTCCACCCTCCCACCCCTACAACCCCACCCGAGGGAGGATGTGATGGCTGCTGACGGGAGTCGCCACCACCACCACCACCACCCCCCCACCCGCTCCCCCCCTTCTCGGAGACCGGCGAGCAGAAAAACAACAGCTCCATTTGATGACGAGTCGAGTGAGACAGCGCACGTGCCGGACAGCTGACGGGAGCAACTCTGGCAGCTGACGAGGTGGTACGAGGGTTTGTGGTGGGGTGGCGGGTGGATGGGGGCCACTGGGAAAGTCTGAAGGGGTTTGGGAGGGGAGCGAGGCAGGGGAGATTGAGGTTCTTGGGTGTGCAGTAGTGAAGGTGGTGGTAGTCGGGTTACTGCCTTACTAATTGGCTGTGTCGGGTGGTGGCGGGTTTAACGACACATTTGCATATTTACGCGATCTAACCCCCCCCAAAAAACCTGTTATGGAGGGATACCACGTGCCCGCTTTTGTTTTTAAAGGGATCGTCTTCTTGTTCAGGTGTCTGTGGTGGCGGTCAGTAAGCCTCCCCGTGATATTAAATAGTTATTTGTCTTTCGTGTGATTTAACGCAACCCAGTGTTTTCATTTCAGCTGGAAAAGTCTGAAATACTGTTCTGGGAAATGTTGAACTTTCTGTTGTGTTCACCCCCCCCCCCCCAAAGCTCTACAAGATACGCATATATGAATATGTGGATATATGAATCGGCAAACTCTAGTGGTAGTGCCTTGCGCCAAAAATCCAGCTGAGCGGCGTTCCGTTAAAAAAATAAACATCGAGTGAGAACACGAAGCTCTGAATGCGCCACTCAAGACAACGCATTTGCACGAAGTTCCTTCCCCTCTTCTGCCAGAGTTGAGATATTCCACTTCCCACGATGTGTCCTCGTGCTATTTCTTTATTTCCACACCCTCCAGAGGTGGCAACCTTTAAGTGGAGGCGGGCGGGCGGGCGTGGGGGGGTTGATGGATTTGGTGACGGCGTGTGGAAACCTCGGAGGCAAATGCCGCGCGCTCTTCTCTCGCCGCATTCCTCGCACGATGTGCGCACCCGGCTCCCGACTCTGACGAATTGAGGAGTTGCAGGCGCTTGCTTAGGCTCGCAGTTGTGTTTTTTTTTCTATCCGAGGAGGCGAGGGGGAGGCTACACCGCATGTCGCTGCCTGTGCGGTGTTTGCGTGCATGGACTTCTTTCCCACCGTACTAATCGGAGGACAACGAACTAAACGCAAAAAGCAGTTCTAAAGAAATGAGTTTTCAATCTATATGAGTCTGTGGGTTTTTCTGCGAGTCTATGGGTCTCTGTGTGACTCTGTGGGTGTCTCTGAGCCTGTGGATCTCTATGTATCTACGTTGAAATTATTTCACAGCGTACCTAGGTAACCGTGCATGGGGAAGGACGGCATGTGTGCATGCTGCGATCCCGCACTGCGGGAGGCGGCAGGTGAGTGTTGTTGGATCGTCGCAACAAATGTTCGGCGTCGAGGATGATGAGGAGCCGTACCCAAGCTCCACAGGAGAAGGCGGTCCTAGCAAAGTGCGTGGCTTACACGTGTACGGGATTGTGGACGTGTGCGTTTTCTCCGGGCACTCCGGTTTTCCTCCCCACACTGTAAACCACTCCATGAAATGTCTGAAAGCACCTTAATATACAGAGGCCTGCAGAGCTTGGGCAATCGTCGTCGGCGGCTCGGCGCATGGCTTGCTGCCTTCTCGCTCGTCCGTGGTTCCTCCCTCGCACCTCCGAGGTGATTCTCTCGAATTGGAGAGGTAGTGAAGTAAAACTCACAATGGTATTCATCGGTGTGCCTAGCAGTGCATCGGCACACCACTTGGTTTCCGGATATTAGGTTCGTGACATTGGTCCGTTTCTTTGAGTGCATGGCTTCAGATCTCCCTGGTTGGACGCTTGTGTAGTATTCATATTAGTAAATACATTCGATTTTGTAGCGCCCCCCAAAAACGTTGTGCAGAGAGTCGCTGGAACAATTTCGAGGCGCGGAATCAACGGTGCAAATCTCGCCGGATCCTCACACTTTTGCATGCCCATCGGTGTAAGTGGCCAGCGTGGATGAGCAATGTGTCTCCATGTAGCCGTGTCTCCATGTTTAAACAAAAAATATAGCAGTATTAATTCATACCTAATGTGACTCTTTTTTTTGTTTGTGCCAGTATCAAGATGATGGAAAAAAAGGCCTTACTCTTTTCTGGCAAGCATACAGGCAGTGTTAAGATGTTCTAACTCCAAATAGACACTCTTATTTACAAGACCTCAAATCCGCATTAACCACACATGCAAACAAACATGCTTTGATAATAATGAATGCATTGTACCTTGCATCTGACTGGCCTACTCCTTGTAATAGGTGTCTATTTAGTGTTTGAACATCTTAACACGTCCTGTTTTCTTGCAGGAAGCGTTAAAGCCTATTATTTTGTTTTCATCGGGATTGATTCACAATGGATTTTTTTGTTGGGTCAGTTAGCGTAAATGCAAATAAAATCAATCGTGATTCATAATATTGCTCGCGAAATCCTACGTGTTAAAAAAAATTAAAGTGTGGCCCCACGTCCTTCTGGTAGTGTGTAATCGCAGCGATGTATAGATGGGTGGGTACAGAAGGTCCTGTGTGGTGGGGTAAAGTGGAGATATTCTCACCTCGTTCACACCACCTGGCCGGCATTGGAAGAGAAGGCCTAAAGCTCTCTGGAACTCACTCCAGATGATACCCCCCCTCCCATCTATCCAGCAGTCAGTTGAATTAACAAGCAATTGCAGGGCTGCAACATTTTTGATCTTGACTTTAAACTTTCGTGACTGCAGGAATTCATATTCTATGGTTTTTTGAGTAAAGTCACGTTTTTTTACAGGCCAAAATAATAAAAAGAAAGTAAATAAAAAATTATACAAATATCACGACCTTTCGATCGCAACACAAGCAATCGTTATTATTTGTTCTATCTACGTGACTTTACCGAAAGAACCATAGAATACCTTTTGATATTTTACAATTCACCTCGAGATGCTTCAGCAGAGGTGCTGAATGTACTCAGCCTCCTTCGAACTGAAGCGGCCGACGCTGACAGGCGAGTACGCTCGGAGTCTTCCTCGTCGATTGTTATTCATCTCGCCGGCCAAAACTCGTTCATATATTTATTTATTTCCAACGGTGGGCGTGGAGGCACCGCGCTGGGGTGGCCCTCGGTGTCAAAGGTGAGGGCCCCCCCCCGCCCCCCCCCAGCCCCCCCCCCCCCCGCGCGCGCCCTGGAATATCGTGACTCACCGTTTCAAACAATACAAATAAAAAATTCCCCCAGAGCCTCGCACGGTGGACGTGGGGAAATGTCTGAGCATGTGTCATCGTGATGACGAATTGCGAAGCCCGATTTTCTTGATAACAATTCTGATAGTAATATGACGATGTGTGGGTGGGTTGTGAGGGAGCGGTGGGGGAGCGGTAGGGGGAGCGGTGGGGGAGTGGTGGGGGAGCGGTGGGGGAGCGGTGGTGTGGCTGTTCAGCGCACCGCGCTACGAACCCGCCGACTCGAGAACGATTCCTGCTCATGGCCAAGGACTCCAGTGGCGATTATTTGAACTGGTCCTGGGCCTCGTGTAGGTCGACTCGGCCTCAAATGAGAACCTGGTGTGGTGTATAAACAATTGGTTGAGACAAAGGCGCAACTGGGGAGACAAAGGCGGCTGGGTGTGGTGTTGGCCACCCACCCACCCTTTCGTGTGCAGTGTCGACCCTTCATAGGTGCTCACTAACAGCACTTGCCCTCACAGTCTAAGAAAGGCTACATGGGCAATCTTTGTATTTATGTCAAGGGTGGCCCAAAATTCAGGACACATATGGTTATTATATTTATTTTAACAACTGTTCAAACTGACTTGCGTTGACATGAATGCTTGCACGAATTCTCTCTTGAAATGAATATCGGACTTTAAAATTTCAATAAATTACAGGAGAAATCTGTGAATATTCATCACTAACGTATTGTCTCAGTTCATTCATGGTTCCTCATGGAGTTTGATAAACTACGTATTTGAGGTGACCCCACCGCAAGAAGAAGAAAAATAGATATGAATACTGATAATATATAAAATATAAATAATAATAAACATTTTAAATACCAGTGTTCGAATACGCGAAATAAATCCGTGTCCCGACTTTTTTGGCCACCCTATATTCAGCGTGGGTTCGGACCCGATCCTGACGCTTATATAAACATTTGGAGTTTGCGTGTCTCTCTCTCCCCGTGGTCGCGTGGATTTTTCTCCGGGTCCTCCGGTTTTTCCCTCCACATTTAGAATCAACACGCGTGTAGAGTATTTGGCTGCTATGAATGTCCACGTCATGACACACCACTTCGTTGAGCTATCATTTGCGGCCAGGTCGCTTCTGAAAAAGACGCTACAAAGCTCAGTGGACCATACCGGCTAAAAGAAATAAATTAAAGTGGGGGGAAAAATGCATTTCAAAACGCCGTAGGATTTGTAACTTGCACACACATTTTGCATTGAGGTGTGAGAATGAATAAACATTTCCACACTTCTAGATTTGAAGCTTTCGTGACTGTAAGGATTCATACTCTTAGTTCTTTCGGTAAAGTCACGTAGGTAAAAAATGAAATTAAAATTAAATGATGCAGCAAATCTGGCTGTGACGGTCCCACCTGATGACGGAGACTTGTGTTGCCACCGAAACGGCGTGATTTTATTATTTTATTATTATTTATTATTATTTTTTATTTCATTTTTTACCTACGTGACTTTACCGAAAGAACTAAGAGTTTATTTCCACACTTGTAACGCGGCCCCTGTGCACAGCATCGCTCGCTCTCTGAAGCAAGGGAACACCTCGGAGACGAGAGGAGGAACTGCAGCCGATGCCAAATGTCGCCGCCTTCAAGCTCCGCGGTCCTCTATGTATCAAGGTGTTATCGTATTTGTGTCTTATAGGCCAATTAGTGGCTTTTAGATGTGGAAGGAAACCGGAGCTCCCGGAGAAAACCGATGCGTTCGAGGGGGACAAAACGCCATTAAATGTAACAGGATTACGGTTCGGTGAATCACACAACATCTGTGTGATCCACACAACATCTGTGTGTGGATCACACAACGTCTGTGTGGATCACACAACATCTGTGTGATCCACACAACATGGATCACACAACATCTGTGTGATCCACACAACGTCTGTGTGATCCAGACAACATCTGTGTGATCCACACAACGTCTGTGTGATCCACACAACGTCTGTGTGATCCACACAACGTCTGTGTGATCCACACAACGTCTGTGTGATCCACACAACGTCTGTGTGATCCACACAACATCTGTGTGATCCACACAACGTCTGTGTGATCCACACAACGTCTGTGTGATCCACACAACATCTGTGTGATCCACACAACGTCTGTGTGATCCACACAACGTCTGTGTGATCCACACAACGTCTGTGTGATCCACACAACATCTGTGTGATCCACACAACGTCTGTGTGATCCACACAACGTCTGTGTGATCCACACAACGTCTGTGTGATCCACACAACGTCTGTGTGATCCACACAACGTCTGTGTGATCCACACAACGTCTGTGTGATCCACACAACATCTGTGTGATCCACACAACATCTGTGTGATCCACACAACGTCTGTGTGATCCACACAACGTCTGTGTGATCCACACAACGTCTGTGTGATCCACACAACGTCTGTGTGATCCACACAACGTCTGTGTGATCCACACAACGTCTGTGTGATCCACACAACGTCTGTGTGATCCACACAACGTCTGTGTGTGGATCACACAGACGTCTGTGTGGATCACACAACATCTGTGTGATCCACACAACATCTGTGTGTGAATCACACAACGTCTGTGTGGATCACACAACATCTGTGTGATCCACACAACATCTGTGTGTGAATAACACAACGTCTGTGTGGATCACACAACATCTGTGTGATCCACACAACGTCTGTGTGATCCAGACAACATCTGTGTGATTCACACAACATCTGTGTGATCCACACAACATCTGTGTGATTCACACAACGTCTGTGTGGATCACACAACATCTGTGTGATCCACACAACATGGATCACACAACATCTGTGTGATCCACACAACGTCTGTGTGATCCAGACAACATCTGTGTGATTCACACAACATCTGTGTGATCCACACAACATCTGTGTGTGGATCACACAACGTCTGTGTGGATCACACAACATCTGTGTGATCCACACAACATGGATCACACAACATCTGTGTGATCCACACAACGTCTGTGTGATCCAGACAACATCTGTGTGATTCACACAACATCTGTGTGATCCACACAACATCTGTGTGATCCACACAACGTCTGTGTGATCCACACACCATCTGTGTGGATCACAAAACATCTGTGTGTGATCCCCACAACATCTGTGTGTGGATCACACAACATCTGTGTGATCCACACAACGTCTGTGTGATCCCCACAACATCTGTGAGGATCACACATCTGTGTGTGAATCACACACAACATCTGTGTTATCCCCACAACATCTGTGTGTGATCCACACAACATCTGTATGACCCACCAACCCTCGCCTCCCTAACTGCTGGATTTACAGGCGCGCGTAGCCACCAGGCGCTCGGCAGTCCCAATGCGGTGGGTTAATGGGCCGTCCATAAATGACGTCACGCATTTGTGACGATGTGTGACGAGGGGGGGGGGGGTTGAGAAATGTGACGTCACGTCAAAATGCGCAACTTTAAATAAATATAGACAACACGTTTTACTTAATTAAATTGACTTTTTAATAAATGTGTTCTCCTACAACATCAGAGTGCAGCGCCACATTAAATACGCACTACAATGACAATAGTTTAAAGCGATTTGAAGCATGGTTTTTTTTTTTGGGGGGGGGGGGGGGGGCAGAGCTTTATGACGTCATATTTGAGGGGGGGGGTCTGACTTTTTGTGACGTCGTGTGACGAAGAGGGGGGGGGGGGGGGTCAAAAATCGTCAAAAATCGCGTGACGTCCCTTACGCGATTGAGCCGTATCGCTCTCTCACGCGTCTTTTCGAGTTGTACAAAGCGTGTGCTGCTGCTGTTATTATTTGCGCAGTGCTGTTGTTTTAAAACAACCCCCCCCCCCCCCAAAAAAAAAAAACTAACAAATTTCCCTCTCCGTTTCAAGAGCGATTAGACCCTGCTTATGATAGCGCCACGACCATTACGCCAACACATAACGCATTCCGCACCCCTCGGGGGAACCGGCGGGTGACTTGCCGAAAGTGTGCGCCGTCCCTTTTTGAAGCATGGAGCGCTCTCGTTGTGCCCACGGTGCACGCAGGCCGCGGACTTAATGAGTTTCTCGCGGCAAATTATTGTGTGTGCGCGCGCGCCTTAATGAACAAACAGACAATGTCCAAGGGAATTCCAATTCTCTCCCCCCCCCCCCCCACTGGGGATGCTCCCACATTTCCTGGTGGTTTAGTTACAAAAATGTATGTTATTTACAATTGTGTTTTCGCCACTGCTCCCGTGCAGTGTCTTATATTTTATTTATTTATTTAGGCATTCCTGAAAATAAGTGTCCTTGATGTCCATTTTCATTTACCGTGCAATAGCTTGTATAATTTAACGCGATTTCTCATCTGTGGAACGCAACCATGCCCCCCCCCCCCACCTCACTCACCATATGTTTCCCAATTCTGTGTTCAACGGAGTGATTCAAGCCTCCTTTCATGATCGCCCGCACGCATTATAGATTTTGAACGTACTATTCCTGTCCCATTAGTTACCTCCTCGTGCCTTGTTCATGCGTTTTTTTTAAAATCTCTCTCTCCTTTTTTGTTGGCATACTTCAATGGATTCCTTTTTGTGTGCCCGTATCCGTTCCTCACAAGCCGACGGCACCGCTTTATGTATTTTGTTGTTGTTGTTGCTGCTCAACGCCCCCGCGAGAATTAAATTCCTCGGCGATGTGATTCGAGACTTTTTCCTTACCTGCATATCGCAACGCCCCACCCCCCTCCTCTCCCCCACCTCTCCCCCTGCATGCATCTCGAACATTGTGTTTGCGCAGCGGATTCGTTTGTAGATCGAATAAAACAACAACCGATGAAACGAAAGTGTGCATGGACGATATGTGCACGTTTTTTTTATTACTTCTATTTAAATTTCGATTTAAAGCTTTCGTGACTGCAGGGATTCATCTTCTTGGTTCTTTCGGTAAAGTCACGTAGAATGGAAATAATAAAATGACAAAAATACAACATAATTAAATAATTATCACGACGTTTCGGCCACAACGCAAGCAGCCGTCCTCAGGTGAAGAACAGGTCTGTCGAGAAGACTCTGTCTTCTTATTTTATTATGTTTTATTTTTATTATTTTTTTATTTCCATTCTACGTGACTTTACCGAAAGAACCAAGAAGATACTTCTATATACTCTTTCTTTGACGCATCCCGGTCCAACATCGCCCGATACGCAGCGTGTAGCAACAGCGGAAAAAAGTGTCCACGGAACCGCGCAGATAGAACCACGGCGACGAAAAGGCAGGAGTGTGACGAGTGAGTGAAATAAGATGACATTTCATGCGAGCGGAAAAACATCGCCGCCTACCCCCCCCCATCCCTCGTCCGCTCCCTGATGGAAATAAATGCGCGTGGCGCGCACTTCCGTCGTAATGAATGCAAAATATGTACAAAATGAAACTATTACATGCTTACTTTGCCTCTAATCTTCCGTCCCATCTGTTCGCCCGTACCTGGGGCAGTTTTTGTTTAATACAAATACGCTTTTGGAGGTCATTGTCGAAGAAGGCCCGTTTTGCGTGTCCCTCCTCTTCGGCTCACTTCGAGTGATTTTCTGTTGTTGTTGTTGTTATTGTTGCAATGTGCCTCTCTTTTTTTAATAACCCGTGTCGGATGTGTACAATAGATCTCGTTTAAGACTGGCCTGTAAAAAAAAACCACACAACTAGAGGTCACCTACGTGAAGGGTTTGATGGGTTGCTTTGCTCTACCTTTAAATAATAATAATTTCATCACAGCATGGCGGGTGATGCTAGCACGTGGTTGTTGTTTTTTCTCTCTCGCGATTATGTTTCACTGGCTCCCTGTCGTGATCTTTATCGGGTGCTCTTCTGCGCAATGTCCGACGTTTCGCCGGCACCCTCTTTTATATTGTTTCATTGCTCTTCCTGAAGAAGATCCCCTCACCCTACCCACCCCCCTCCTCGTCCCCCAGCATGTGGAGCGAAACGTCGGACATCGTGCCGAACAACACGTGACACAACCCAAAAAAACGTTGGAGAACAAAGGGAAACACATCTTCGGTGGTTGAGAATCTCGACTGAATCTGTTTTAAAGTGTTGACTTGATGATGATAATAATTATTTACACCCCTTTGTCAATATGCTGATGGGTGAAAGTCTTACTCGAATCAGAATCTTTATTTAGACTGGAGGAATCCGATGAGCTATTAAGCTATTTTTCACAAATGTCCTATGTGCGTTTGTCATCACGGATCGCTGCACCGTATGTCATCATGCTGACCTGTGCAGGTTGGTGAAAGTGGGGGGAGCAGAGTAGGGGGGGGGGAGAGATAAAATTGATAACTTTCCTGAAGAAGCTACCAGCACATGGAATGAAACGTCGGGGTATCGTGCCGAGCAACATACGTCACAACCCACGTGCGAAATCCATACAGCACGATCGTTTAGACTTTCGTCGTTTGCTAGTGTGCTTGCTATCGTCACAAACTTAGTATAATGTGAGGATATATCCGGGTGGTTGATGGATCAGACCTCGTCACGATCGTTGGCTCTACCGGTCCTGGCCCATAGCCAATGGGGGAAGTCTAGGACGTAATGGGAAGGTGACATCTGTAAGTAGAGGATTGGATCTGCTGGCTTTAGCCACAGCCAATGGGGGGACGAGTCAGGGGCGCGGTCATGGTAATGTACGATGGAGTCGAGAAGATTCCATAGAGGTTAACCAGGATTGGTGGAAAGGTACCACGTGACCCGGGTATTAAAAGGGGTGGAGACGGACAACACGTGGTCAGATCTGGAACGAACAGAGGGTGAGGCCACGCAGGAGCGGGGTCCGGGCTGCCCACGTGGTCCGGGCTGCCCACGTGGTCCGGGCTGCCCACGTGGTCCGGGCTGCCCACGTGGTCCGGGCTGCCCACGTGGTCCAGGCTGCCACGTGGCCGTGCGTGTCTCTCTCTCTCCCTCTCACGCTGTCTGTCAGCAGCGTGAAGGAGTAAGATGGGAGTGTTGTGAACGAAAGACAAATAAAGACCGGATTCCAGAAGTCGCTTCCACGACCTGTTATTACATTAGCATACAGCCACAGTTGTGACGCTATATATATATACCCTTGGTGTGGTATGTCTTGGGATATGTCGCATCACGCTCATGAACAATTACATCTTCAAAGTTGGAGGTACAAATTGAAAACGTGAGTCTGTTGCGCGATACGGGCTCTGCTGCAGTGTGCATGGAATCCAGAAGAAGTAGACACGACTTATTTCTACATTGTGCTTCATATATACAGTGTGAGACAACACAGAGACACACAGAGACACACAACATAGACACGCAGAGAACACAACATAGACACACATAGTCTCTGTGTGTCTATGTTGTGTGTCTCTCCCTGTGTGTCTCTGTGTTGTCTCTCTCTGCTTGTGTGTCTGTCTGTGTGTCTCCGTGTCTGTGTTTTGTCTCTCTCTCAAATTTAGTTCTACCTGATGATGATTGCTTGTGTTGCAATTAAAACGTCGTATTCTATTATTAAATTTATTTTCTTTCTACGTGACTTTACCGAAAGAACCAAAGAGTAATTCATGCAGTCACGAAAGCTTTAAATCAAGTCTATATACAGTGTCTATATAACATGGCAGGGGGAAATTGCCTGGTCATGGAATGATGCTTCCTACTATTTCAAGATTTCACAGGAGTGCTGAAATGATGTTCCATCATCAGCCATGGTCGATCCGCTGCTGGATAAAATCCAGCAGTGCCATCTTTCGCCCGATCCTGTGATGCAACAATCCACCTAGCACTTGCAAACAAGCTGAATCAATCACTCCATCTCCTCGGGGGGCGTCCATTCGGGTGCGTTCCTATCCCTTGGCTACCACTGCGTTGCTATTCTTCACCATCGAGCCTTTCATCCCTTCTCGCCATGACGTGTCCTGTACGAGCCCGCTTATACTGGTAGGAACCTCCTGGTTACACCAGCCCACAGGGGATTATTGTGTCCGTCCGTCGTGCAGAGAGGGGCTGGATGGGGAGGGTGGGGCTGGGTGGGGAGGGGAGGGTGGGGATGGGGCTGGGTGGGGAGGGGAGAGTGGGGAGGGGCTGGGTGGGGAGGGTGGAGAGGGGCTGGGTGGGGTGGGGCTGGGTGGGGGGTGGGAGGGGTGGGGCTGGGTGGGGAGGGGCTGGTCACCCCGTGGTGCCCTTATAAAACTCAACGTTTAACCTACTCACGCCGGCTTGTACCCGCCCTCACAGTCGGGCATATTTGCGGAATACACCACGCCACCGTTGATCCTGGCCATTGACCTAGCAACCCAACGTTCCTACCAGCTCCCTCCGCAGGAATGCGTTTTTGCCAAACAGTTCAAATGGTGCCGTTTTTTTTTAAGCCTGCGTGTGTTCTCCAATCCACGCTTTCCTCGTTTCGTCTCTCTCAAGAGGTCTTCCAAACGTGCTTCTTTTGAATATGTTTTGCAATGTTGATTTTGCTCTAACTTTTTTGTTGCACGAATGACCATGAACCATGGAGTATAACACGCCGATGACATGGATGGACATTGGTTAATTGTCTACAGAAAGTTCACCAAACATTTGAAGTTATCTGTCAGCGGAATACAATTGTAAATAACTTCAGAGAATGTATATCTAGGGAAGCGATTGCAGACGGACCAGGATAAAAAAAATCTTCTAAAATAATGAGCTTTGCGTGTTTTTGAAAACTTAAGTTTAATAATGAAATCCAGCCATAACATACGCAAGCGTGGGGGTTTCTCCTGCTACTCCCTGTCTCGTCCCACGTGAAAGCAAAAACGCTCCTCAATAGAATTGGACAAACCTCCCAAATGCTGCTGCAGCAGTAGCAGCGCCCTCCTCCAAAGAGATTCTGTGACGCTTTCGTCGACAGCCAAACGGGGTATTACAGAACTTTATTATGCCTGGACGCAGCCAGCCGAGGTGTGGTGATGTTTCGCACACTAGACTTGCAATCAAGAGATCGTCGGATGGAATCATTCTCCCGGCATGGCAGTTTAAACAATAGTACAAATCTTGAATTGAGGCTTTCGTGACAACAGGAATTCATACTCTTTGGTTCTTTCGGTAAAGTCACATAGATCGAAAATAAAAACAATAGATCACGACGTTTCGATCGCAACAACAAGCGATCGTCTTCAGGTGAAAGAAACAGACTGCTGTGGACGAGGCATTAGTGCAAGTTTCACACCCCCCCCTTCCCTGTCTGGAGCGCAATGTGAATATATGAATATGTTCACCACACTGAGTCGATTGGCAGGCCGCGTGTGGTGGGGTAAAGTCGGAGTAAAGACTACCTTTTCAAAGACTTTAAAAAACACAAGTAGGCCCAAATTTCACGGAGACATCCTTGTCGCGGCCCTCCTGCCAGCAGAGACACGAAGGAATTTCAGAGAAGCACCTTAACCTCGTTTAACCACTAACCAATATACCTACGCGCGCGTACATTTTGCAATTACACGTGCAGTGTTGTGTCTATTAGAGAGATTAAGAACATTGGTATTTGGCCAAACATCCTCCAATTCTGAAAATGTACCTCCAGAAATGACTCAACTGGGGGGGGGGGTTGCACACGGGAGCAACTTTGGGCCCTCCTGAAAAAGAGCCATGAAACTCGGCGAGGCTGAATAAAGGAATAGAATAAGACCCAGGAAAGCCTTCCACCTCAGCCCTATGGTACACTGTGTGTAGGGTTCAACAGTCCTCGCATAGACCTGGACATTGGGATGCAGAGTCAGAATGGATTGTGTGTTCCACCAAATTCATATTTACCTCGCTCATATATTTATGACCGTCCCTAAAGATACAGAATATGAGGTTGTTGTGTGTGTGTGTGCTCTCCGCCCGCCTCGCATGGGTGGTTTAGGGGCCATGGAGAATATCCTGTAGCAGGATATATTGTCCAGTCTCCATTTTCTATCCACGGGAGCCCATGCAATATTTATTAAAATCCGGAGATATTTATGGCGGCTGGATCCATGGTGATGCACACACATCGCATTTACCGGGCAAAGTCCAGCATGGTCAGCAGCTTCCATCGCAGGAGACATTTTTTTTAAGCCACTCGGGCAAAAGGGGAAAACAATTCCTCCCAGGTCAACGATATTGTTGACGTTTTAGTGAGATTAATTAGCGGCGTTTGAAGTCCAAGCGTGAACATTAATGGGCCCCTCCCCACGCTGTTGTCTCCATAATGCAACGGGGATGTTTGGCGTTTGTAGAATTTGAGAGCGGTGTGAAATTGCCACTCGTGTCTGCAGTGCCGGATTAAGCTAGTGCGGAGCCTGGAGCATATGCTATAAAGGGGCCCTAACTAAAAAAACACGTAAATATTAAACCACATTTTTTTTTACTTGCATCGTAAAGTAATTGTTTTTTTATTTGCTATACAGCCAGCTAAAATACGACAAATCGCTAACCTTAAACACCCAGTCGTTCAAAAAAGCTGAAGGCGGTATAGTACTACAGTAATAGAGCAAGTGCAGAATCACTGAACCGGAATTGATAGCTTGAAAGCATTTAGCGCGGGGCCCTTGAAAGTGCGGGGCCCGTAGCTTATGTAGCTACTTGTGCTACTGCGATAATCCGGCACTGCGTGCCTGCATCGCATTGGCCGCTGACCGTGCTGTGAGTGCCGACAGTTCGTGCGGAGCGGCAGTTCGATTCGTTCGATCGTCCCCGGCGCGGGTAGAGTTAGAAGCGGGTGACGGAAGCTTGTCACCCCCCCCCCAAACCCCCTGCCCTACCTCCCGCTATTGTCCACACAAGAGAATGCAGCGTACGAAAAATAGACGTGACACTTGGGGGCCGTTCATAAATTACGCACCTGGGGGGTCAGACATTTGTGACGATGTGTGACGAGGGGGGGGTTGAGAAATGTGACGTCACATCAAAATGCGCAACTTTAAATAAATATGGATTTCATCTTCTTGGTTCTTTCGTAAAGTCACGTAGAAGGGAAATAAAAAAAAAACATAATAAAATAATTCTCACGACGTTTCGGACGGCTGCTTGCGTTGTGGCCGAAACGTCGTGAGAATTATTTAATTATGGATATTTATTTACTTATTATTTCATTATTTCCCTTCTACGTGACTTTACCGAAAGAATCAAGAAGATGAATCCCTGCAGTCACAAAAGCTTTAAATCGAAATATGGAATTGTTATAACAACACTAATTGTTACAACAACACTCCTACAACATCAGAGTGCAGCCCCACATTAAATACGCACTACAATGACAAAAGTTTAAAGCGATTTGAAGCATGTTTTATTTTCAAAATGGAAATATGGTTTTTGGTGGGGGGAGGCAGAGCTTTGTGACGTCATATTTAAAGGGGGGGGGGGGTCTGACTTTTTGTGACGCCGTATGGCGAGGGGTAGGGAAGTCAAAAATCGTCCAAAATCGCGTGACGTCATTTATGGACGGCCCCTTTGAACTCCACATGCAATGAGGTTGAAGCGGAGGTAACACTCATCACCTCCTTCACGATCTCTGGCCAGCGTGAAAGAGTAGGCCAAGGTCTATTCGGGGTGGGGGGCAATTCCCTGGCTTCACCTTTACCCTTTGATGACGATTAACAGGCTTCCGTTGACTCCAATAATGCAACGGAATAATCACCGTTGAAACAACGAGTGGGGCCGTGAAATTGTCGAATATCTCGTCAAAAAAAGCGTTGTGCGTCGTATACGGCACTGCATGTTTTATTTAACGCCGTTCCATTTAGCGATCCATTTTAACTCCCATCTCACCACTTCGGCCGTCACTCGTCACTGATGCCCGCGACGTGGCCAGGAAATTAAACCGGGGTCACAGAGTTCACAGCACAGGGCACCACCCATTGTATCACACCCCCCCTCCCCCCCGATGCATTACGTCTAGGGAAAGGGAAAGTTGTAGGCCTGCAATGTATTGCTCACACCAATGCTGGCGGAGGTATTTTAAACTACTCTGCCATGCTGGCAAGAGGTCTTGGAAGAGGTGACCGTGCCCACACTTGACCCCACCACACCCAGGCCTTTGCCAACTAACTGCGGCATCTTCTTGGTTCTTTCGGTAAAGTCACGTCGAATGGAAATAATAAAATAATAAAAATAAAACATAATAAAATAATTCTCAAGACGTTTCGGCCACAACGCAAGCAGCCGTCCTCAGGTGGAGAACTGGTCTGTCGAGAAGACAGAGTCTGAATGACACACCCCAGGCTTGGAGCGTCTATTTAAGCTGGGATGGAGGGGGAAGAGCGCCTTGATAAAATAATTTGCATATCAAGAGGAATTTAGCATATTTATAGGAAATGCAGATATGCGATTAGTACTACTTGTGAAATGCGTAGGAGGTTTGGCGGGGGGTTTAAAGTCATATTATGCCCGTGCATTATGCAGGATTAGCAGCATCAAAGGGAGGGGATAGGGGTAGCATTAATAAAGGGAAGGAATGTTAATAGTATGTAGCTGCAGTAACTAAACCACCACGTAAACAACTGAAGTATAAACTACATAGTATCATCAGTATACTAAATATACTCTCCAATAAGCTGAGCTACTAACAGTAAGTAATACATTACAATTCAATTTCGTAAAAAATATAATATGCTTCCAGCTAAACTTTATTCTCTTACATCACACGGGTCTACACCGTACTATATACTGCCATAGACAAACCCAACATTAAATTATATACTGTATTACTATACCTTATACATTGTAATATTACACTATGTATTATTCTACCCACCCTACTGTATATCACACTTCTGTATATTCACTATACAATTACGATACTATATATTACTTTGTACATTGTATTAAACATTACAATTTATACTTTTTATTATTATACAATCCGCTATACACTATACCATTGACCGTCGAGTGAAATGTAACTGCGGCATACCAATTTTGCTCGTAACAAACTGAGCTGAACTTTCTCTTCGGAGCCTTGCGTGCAACTGGCCGTAGCTGTGTAGGCGTTCAGATTGACAGAAGTGTGCGAGTGTGCATGTGGGACCCCCACTGGGATTATGATCTCACTGTATTATAATTATGATCCCACGGGGTTATAATCCCAGCCTGGGTGTGGACTCTTTCTCTCTCTCTCTGGGTTTACCCCGGAGGGAAGAGACGCGAACTGAGATGAGCAAAGCTTTTTTGCGGAAGTGGTACGATGGCGCATTTTCTCCGCAAGTCGTGCCAGAGATATCGGGGATGATTTCCCAAATGTCAATTAAGGCATTAGCGCCAGTCTCTCTGTTAAACAGGCTCACGATAACCCGTGTATGGTCGATCCAATGTGAGTGAAATTTGTAATCCATGGTTATGTTGCCATTATGCACCTGCCCTAAGAAAATCTGGCAAAGTGATCGAAAGGGGTGTTCCAAAACACTTGTCGATATACATATCCGAAAGGTAACGGTGTAAGCCTTTTCGGCCGATGCGATGACATCACGCGGGCGATGCGATGACATCACGCGGGCGATGCGATGACATTACGCGGGCGATGGAATGACATCACGCGGGCGATGCGATGACATCACGCGGGCGATGCGATGACATCACGCGGCCGATGCAATGACATCACGCGGCCGATGCGATGACATCACGCGGGCGATGCGTGCGAGCCCTCGATCACTTCACCGCGTGATGCGTCGCCTCTCGCCTGTGTCGTCACAACTCACACTCCCGATTACGTCACTACGGGTGACGTCATTGCCGTAGCCAATTAAAAACTCTCCGTAGGGCGGGAGGCAAACGCGGTGCTGGAAAGGGTTACAAAGAATGCATCGCGTGTGCGTGATTAGTGTTATTACGAGGCTTTTTGCCCGTCCAAGGACGGGTGTATTGCAGTAAATCTGAAACTTGCAAGCGAAAATCAGACCGCGACTTGATATATTCATTGCATCAATTCGTGTGCAATTTGTAAGGCCGCGGTGACACGGACTTATTGTTCATTATGACGTCCTTTTTACTTCTAGGGACCGTCCATAAATGACGTCACGCGATTTGGGACGATTTTTGACCCCCCCCCCCCCGTCGTCACATGGCGTCACAAAAAGTCAGACCCCCCCCTCAAATATGACGTCACACATCTCTGCCCCCCCCCACCCAAAAAATATAAACATGCTTCAAATCGCTTTAAACTATTGTCATTGTAGTGCGTATTTAATGTGGCGCTGCACTCTGATGTTGTAGGAGAAAACATTTATATAAAAAAGTATATTTAATTAAGTAGAACGTGTTGTCTATATTTATTTAAAGTTGCGCATTTTGATGTGACGTCACATTTCTCAACCCCCCCCCCCCCCCAATCGTCACACATCGTCACAAATGTCTGACCCCCCCTAGGTGCGTGACGTCATTTATGGACGACACCCTATGTCTCAACAACGTTACGGAGATCACGTGACGTGAGGGTTCTGCCTTTGCAGTGAGGGTTGTGAGTTGACGCCGAGAAGGGGGGAGGAGGCGCCTCGCCCCCCCCCCATGTGGAGTGACGTCAGCCGCTAATTATTATTAATAGCGGGGGTTATCCATTTACAGGACGTCACCTCTTCATAATTATTAATGAGGGGGGCTGTTCTATGTGGAGTGACGTCACCTGCTCATGATTATTAATGAGGGTGGGGGGGGGCTGGTCGACATGGAGTGACATCACGCGCGTTACACACAGACATTCTTGCGTAAATTTGGCAGTACATTTTCGTCCTCGTTTGTTGGCACGGCGTTGCTACTGCCACGGGAAGCGATGACTGTGTGTAACGTATCCACCCTGTTGAGCTGCTATGCCCCCTCCCCCCTCCCTCCCCCCATCCATGATCGTGAGGTGCCTTATAAACTACACAAATGATGAGCGTTGCCCCAGCGGAGCATAACAATCAACGCCGTCATTGTCCCCCCCATCTCACTCGCGTAACGACCCAGTAAAAGCTCGTAAACTCCGCTGAAATTCGACGAGATACGGGGCGCAGCGTGCGATGTCCAGGACAAGGGCATTTCCCCACCCTCCCCCTCGCTCCCCGATGTCTCCATTGGGATGTCACTGTTGATGAATATTTATGCGCGCGGAATAAAAACCGTGGGGGGAGCGAATGGAGCAATGGTTAGGGGACCTGCGCTGTGAGTTAAACTCTTAGGGCCAAGTGCTGTCCGTGAGTCACTAATGAAAAAATGGAATGGCACATTAGGATGAGGATGAGGTGGTGTTGTCAGGAACATGCAGAGCGTGCCTTTGTCTCCCCAAATCTGATGCATTGGTACGCGGCACTCGTTAGACGGTTACGTCAATTTAGCGGAAACCCAGAAGACGTTCTGTTACTTTCTACTGACATTCACCATGCGCACGGTGACCTTAACAGGCTCTTGGGGCAATTGCTGTTAGCGAGCACCTATGAAGGCCGGCAGGGAGTGTGTGGCCAGCATCACGCCCGGCCGCCTTTGTCTCCCCAGTGGCGACGTGTACCCATTTGAGGCTGAGTATACCTAGGAGAGGCTCAGGACCGGTTTAGATATTCGTCACTGGCTTTGGCCGTGAGCGGGAATCGAACTTGGGTGGCGCAGTGCGCTAACCGCGACACTACCGCTCCCAACGTTCCGTGGACACACAGACAAAGATCCCCCGTATAGCCTGTCGCAGACTGTAGGGGCAAGTGCAGTGTGTGTGTGGGCACACACACTGCACACACACACAGACGAGTCGTGGAGGCGGGACATTTCACTTTTGGCAGCGGTGCAAATTGCCAAAGTGGGCGAGTGAGACAGAGCTGAAGGGAATGAGGAGGAGGACCCCGAGCAGAAACAGAACTCCTTTGGCGCATTAGGGGCCGTCCATAAATGACGTCACGCAATTTTGGACGATTTTTGACCCCCCCCCCTCGTCACACGGCGTCACAAAAAGTCAGACCCCCCCCAAAAAAAAAACTTGCTTCAAATCGCTTTACACTATTGTCATCGTAGTACCTATTTAATGTGCCGCTGAACTCTGATGTAGGAGTAAACATGTATTTAAAAGTCAATTTAATTAAGTAGAATGTGTTGTTTATATTTATTTAAAGTTGCACATTTTGATGTGATGTCACATTTATGAACCCCCCCCCCCTCGTCACACATCGTCACAAATGTCTGACCCCCCCCCCTAGGTACGTGACGTCATTTATGGACGGCCCCTTATTTGAAACCCGCACGCTGTGTGACTTGGACGTGACGTTCTGGGGCAGTGCCCCCCCCCCCTCCCTCCCTTGCTCCCCCCTTTGTCTCCCTGGAGCTGCTGTTTACACAACTTCACCGGGTACTCATTTGAGGCAGAGTCAACCTAGAGGAGGCCCAGGACCGGTTGAGATCATCGTCACTGGTGTTGGGCACTACCGACACAAAGACAAAGATCCCCCTATAGCTTTCACAGCCTGTTGGGGCAAGTGCTGTTAGCGAGTACACACACACACAAAGACAAAGATCCCCCTATAGCTTTCACAGCCTGTTGGGGCAAGTGCTATTAGTGAGTACACACACATACACAAAGACAAAGATCCCCCTATAGCTTTCACAGCCTGTTGGGGCAAGTGCTGTTAGCGAGTACACACACACACAAAGACAAAGATCCCCCTATAGCTTTCACAGCCTGTTGGGGCAAGTGCTATTAGTGAGTACACACACATACACAAAGACAAAGATCACCCTGTAGCTTTCACAGCCTGTTGGGGCAAGTGCTGTTAGCGAGTACACACACACACAAAGACAAAGATCCCCCTGTAGCTTTTACAGCCCGTTGGGGCAAGTGCTGTTAGGGAGTACACACACACACAAACAAAGACATAATTCCCCGTATAGCCTGTAACATGTTGTTGGGGCAAGTGCTGCTTGCGAGTGTACATATCACACACAGACACGCGCACACACACACTCGAATGCACACGTGCGCACGCACCAATACACAAGCGCACACTATCTCACCAGAAAAAAAAATCACAATTTCACCCCTCCAACTTCAAAGCTGCTCATGCCGATGCCATCTCGCCGCGTGGTGTGAATGAGCTCGCTGGAGCCACTCAGTCTCCGGAAGATAAAAAGCCGCTGTGGTGGCGTTTCTCTCTCCCTATCCCTATCCCCTGCTCAACTTCTCTCTCTCACTCACCCGAAGGCCATAAGCCGTGAGTGGCGTATATCTGGGGAGATCTGTCCGATGTCCCGCTGTGCCTCGTGCGACAAGGTCAGGATCAGAATATTTATCGATGCTGGAGGAATCCGATGAGCTCTAAAGCTCTTTTTCACAGATGTCCAGTCGGGGCGGGTAAGAATTGTACAATAACAAACGGGACAAAGACACGACAGCAGTGCAAAGTACAAGAAAGATAAACAAATCACTCAAACACACACAAATACAACTAAACCTAAAATTAATAAAAGTAAAATAAAAATTAAAATAAAATCACGACGTTTCGGAGGCAACAAAAGCTTCCGTCTTCAGGTGGAACCGTCACAGCCCGACAGCTGTATCAAGTAATACAGCAAAACGTCGTGATTTAATTTTTATTTTACTTATATTAATTTTATTTTTTACCTACGTGACTTTACCGAAAAAAACCTAAGAATATGAATCATTGCAGTCACGAAAGCTTCAAATCTAGAATTACAACTAAACCATCACCACCTTAGCAGGCAAAAAACTCACTGAGGTATGAACTTGTTTTTAAGAAGCGACCAGGCCACAAATTATTGCGCAACAAAGTTGCTTAACATTTGGACATTTACAGCAGCAAAATCATCTCCATGCATGTCTTGATTTGAAGCTTTCGTGACTGCAGGAATCCATACTCTAAATATGGCAAATAAAAACTGTGTTCCTTTATTTGACACAGACGACCCCTGCATTCCGCGCCCCACGTGAAACATGCATTGAGTCATTCGGTCAAGTCACGTAGTTAGAAATAAAATAATTGCATGTGTTAAAAATAATTGTATTTTATTTCATTTCTAACTATGTGACTTTACCGAAAGACGCAATGCATGTTTCACGTGGGGCGCAGAATGCGGGGGTCGTTTGTGTCAAAAAAAGGAACACGGTTTTTACTTGGCCTTATTTAGCCATGCTGAAATGTGTTGATATAGAAGGATACAACATCTAAAGTGGATCATAAGAGTGACCAACATAGCAGTGAAAACAAATGTTGCACGATATTAATCTCCCCATACCGATTCATAACACGCTCATTGTAACCTGCCTAAGTTACGTGTCGACCGTTCTAAAAAACATATAGACCTGTAAAGTTTGCCATTGAGATATGAAGTCCATTTCTCGTCTTTTCAAATGGTCGTGTTTGTTTCGTCGTGCAATTGAGCCGTAATCTTGAGCGCGGTCGCTACATCATATCTCGCGTTGCGTCCTCGGACATCAAGAGGAATTTAAAAAGCGGAGAGGCTTTTACAACGGAAAAGTTTTGGGTTCTCAAATCCCTGGTGGGGAGAAATAAAAAATTGACACGTTTTAACTTTCTGCGAACAGAGAAATTCCAAAACTGGAGTTGTGTTAAAAGTTTGCAATGACTCTCGCAGGGCTCGTGAACGGTGTGCAAGGACGATGTCTTCTTTCCCCTCTTGTGAATTAGCTCCCAAATCTCCGAATCAGAATCTCTATTTAGACCGAAGAAATCCGAAGAGCTATGAAGCATTTTTTTTCTTAACAGATGCCCCCCAACAGGGGCGGGTCAGAGAAGCGACGACAAGAAACAACACAACAAACACGATAGAAGCGCAAAGTATATCGGCGGTCTGATCCCGTCCCCCATTACGCGATCTCTACCTGCCATTCCTGCGAACACGACCGACAGAGTGGCGAAGCGTTGATCATCGTTCCTCACAGCAAGGAGGACCAGGGTTCGTATCCTGACCCGAGCGCCTCCTCTAAGCGGAGGTTGTCATCTCTCCAACCGGATCTCTCTCTCTAGCTCAGGGTGGCAACCCCTACAGACCCTTGCCCGCAACTACAGGTAAGTGCACACGGTGGTGTGTGCTATGTATTTCCGACGCTACACTCGTAAGCATAAATAAGTATAACCCGTAAAAACAAAGTTTTTCACTATAAATCCTTTATATGCGTGGCGGCTAGAGTCCTCTAGTCCTCTGGCTTGAGATGGCTGCCACCTATGGGTCAGATGATTGTCTGCCAGTATTAAGCAATTGGTAATTAAATATTTAATTTGTTTTCCCTAAACAGTGTAAAATTCTGGAAAAAAAAATTTCACGAACATTAATTGTCTCGCACAACGAGTATGTGTGCAAAATGTCAGCTCGATTGGATCACGGTAAGTGGGTTAAAAAACGACTGAAAGATTTGCACGGTTGTAAGCAAGCAAGCAAGCACGCAAGCGAACTTAATATAAAGGATTTAATAAGTATAACCCGTAAAAACAAAGTTTTTCACTATAAATCCTTTATATGCGTGGCAGCGAACTTAATATAAAGGATTTAAAAATATATTCGCCTGTGGAGGACGCGGGGATCGATCCCGCGACCTTTGGCATGGGAAGCGAGGGCGCTACCAACTGCGCTACTCCGCCACGGCCTGTGGAAGGGATTATGCTCTGGGCTCTTGCACTGTGACGTTCAGCCAAAGCGATGAATGAGTTCTATTTGAATATATGTAAAATATTTTTTTTGCCTAAAAAGTGTAAAATGTTGGGAATTTTTTTTGCACGAACATTAATTGTCTGGCACAACGAGTCTGTGTGGAAAATGTCAGCTCGATTGGATCACGGGAAGTGGGTTAAAAAACGACCGAAAGATTTGCAAGGTCGTAAGCAAGCAAGCACGCAAGCACGCGAACTTAATATAAAGGATTTAAAAAGACAACATTTTCTACAATGAGAAAAAAACATTTATAAACTACAGTATATCGAAAGTAAAAAAAAATACTCAACAAAAACTTAACCAAATTGTGGCCTGCTAGTTAGTGACATCGCCACAGCTCCCCGCGCAGAGCACGTGGGCATGGCGAGGCGGCGACGCGCGCACGTTTGGCCCGCGTCCTGCACACCTTGTGAGCTCGCACTTAGAAGATTGCAATTTCGCCGGCAAGGGAGCAGATCCCCCGCTCCACCGCCGCCACCACCACCCCATCGCCGCATCCGTGCGCAAAGCGGCGATGTTTTTTGCTGGAGACTGTTTAGTCATGGCTTAATTGAAAGAGCGTGTTTACTGTAATCCTGATTTATCGATTCATCTGGAAATTAAACTCCCCTACGCCCCGTAAACATTATCATTACGCAGCCCCTTCCCACAATGCAATGGGTGGTAGGTAACGGTCGTGGGAGTTGAGCTGGCGATAAACAATTAACATTTTTTATAGATTTTTTGGCGGAAACTTGGGATGTACATTCATTTTCGTTTCCTTAAAAAAGTATAAAACCCGAGTGAGCGTTGTTGCGAGTGGTAGTGGAGCTGTTATCACCCTCTGCTGTGAACCAGGAAATCTGCATTTTATTTCCAGCTACGGATAACATCAGTGGCGAGCGGTGTCTGAACCGTCCTGGGCCTCCCCAAGGTCCACTCGGCATTGAGATGGGTACCTTGTGCTGTGTGTTAACGTCAGCACTGAGGCGACAACACTCTCATTTGTGTGCTGTAACGGCTTTTTAAAAATCATAATAAAGGTTTTTGGGGTTGGATCGCATAAGTATAAATGTGTCGAAATCTTCCACCACCTGACAGCCAATTAGTAAGGGGTTTGTCACGTAAACAACGCGCCAATTAGTTACTACTTCAGCCCACCTGTGTGTTGGAGAGTACATCCACAACATTTACAATTTGAGTAGTACGACGTTTCGCTGGTAATTACATCCAGCATCATCGGGCGATTTGCCAGAATAGTGTTGGGAGTGGAAGTGTAGCGCCCGATCATGCTGGATGTAATTACCAGCGAAACGTCGTACTACTCAAATTGTAAATGTTGTGGATTTCAAGTTTCAAGTTTATTTATTAGGTATAGCCCCCTGTGAGTCATTCGGCTCTTGAATCGGGTGCAACCGCATAAAAAAATGAACAAGAAAACATCTTAAAGTGAATATGTGACTAAGTGCAAACAGAAAATCCAGGGGAAAAAACAGCGAAAATTCCAGAAAAAAGCACCGTACACCAACGCTGTGTGCAAAAATACCAGTGAGATGGAAGTCAAACAACAACAACCACAAGACAACTTAGATTAAAGCCATCATTCCAACGCCGTATTACAAGAAATAAACATTGCCAAACCAAAAAACTTTTCGAAATCACCAAAATAAAGCCATAAAGCAATGTAACAGTGATCATAGGAACTGTGACCGAATTTTCAAAATAAACGACATAAACAACATGTACCACCAAACCCTGCAGCCATAGCTGGCTGCATGAGTCACTCCTCAACATCAGGAGCATTAGTCGGAGTATCAAATTTTTCAATGCACCTTTAAGATCAGCACACTAAATCAAAACACAGATCATACTTTGCAGCGGTCATCCGGAGCGAAACATTTTATTTTATTTTAGGCCACTGAATAGCAGTGGCAGCTAGGGGTGTACAACTCCTCTAGAGCATTCTAGATTTTACTGGCGCGGTTACACCTGATGATGGAGGCTTGTGTTGCTTCCGAAACGTCGTGATTTTATTTATTTAATTTTTTACTTACGTGACTTTACCGAAAAAAACAAAGAGTATGTATCCTCTAGAGCAGTTTTACTCACCAACACACCGGTAGGCTGAAATAGTAATTAACTGGCGCGTTGTTTACGTGACAACCCCTTACTAATTGGCTGTCAGGCGGTGAAGGGTTTCGACACATTTATACTTACGCGATCTAACCAAAACATATTTTTTAAGAATAATATTGGTCGCGAAAGCCTACGCGTTAAACTGCAATTTTAAAACGTTGCCTTTTGCAAATGTCCAACATTATATTCTGATTGTGCTATCACGTCACCTTCAATTTAGTAAACATTGAGTGCAGAACCAATTTCATGCTGTTGGTTTTATTTGCAGTCATTGGCGACTGGACTGGAATCGTCGCAACACCTGAACATCGGGTTTAATCACAGACTGGTTTCTTCTTCTTGGTTTTTTCGGTAAAGTCACGTAGAAGGGAAGTAATAAAATAATAAAAATAAATTATTATGTTTTATTTATTATTATTACTTCCCTTCTACGTGACTTTACCGAAAACACCAAGAAGATTAATCTCTGCAGTCACGAAAGCTTTACATCGAGACTGGTTTCTATTCCTGGGGGGTCTGTGGTGCCAACTCTGCGCTCTGATCTTTGAGTCACCCAGACACCTTCGTGATGTCCTTAATCGGCGCTCATTAACAGCACTTGCTCCAAGTGGTGGCACATAACACGGTTTAATTTGAATTCACTGATTTTGTTTTGGGTTATATATGTACATGGCTGAAATAGCTTTCAGCCACCTTCACACATTTAAGGACAATTTATGTCATGGGAATAGTGAAAAATCTAAGTAGTAGCCTTGCGATTAAAGCCATTAGCAGATTTCATCATGGACTGTGAAGTGAATTATTTATTCTGCAAATGAAAACAAACGGTTTTGCGATTCATTTAGGCGAAAAGCAACGTGATTAGGGATTAATGTGTGGATATCACGAGAGAGGGATGCAGACATCGCCGGCTAAGCCAGAGCTTGCCCCGCAGTAGTTGAAGCAACGGGCACGTCTTAAATCCATCCGCAGCTGGATAGATGTGTAATAAACCTTATTGAGACGGCTTCCGGAATCAGTCCTTTTTATTTTCAACTTCCACAGTTACACTTTACACACACACTCTCCGTTGCTGGCAGACAACGGAGAGAGGGCAGACTTCCCACCAAGTCCCCACCGCGCACGTGGCACCCAGAGCCCCCGTACGCGCGTGACTCCTGCTCTTGACGTTCCCAAGTCTGCTCTCGATCGCTCTCTCTCTCTCTTAATCCGTTCGTCACGTGGTACCCCCAGCCAATCCTCCATAGACAGCGTTGACCGTTCCCGATGGTTCCCTGTCAACCCCGGGACCACGCCTCTGATCCGGCTCCCCATTAGCTGAGGCCCCGAATGGCCAGGCCAATCACCCCTGCTAACATGTCCGTGATCACGCCGAGGCCATGCTCCCTGGCTCATCCCTTATTGGCTACAAAGCAGGACCGGCAAGCCAATCCCCACGTGAACCCTCTATGGCTGTTATTACAGATGGATGCACCACAGTTAGTCGATTGGAAGGTCACGCTTTTGGGTGAAGTGTGAGTAACTTTCACCTCTTCCCATGACGTGTGGCAACCATGGAAGAGTAGGCCGACATACCTCCGGAGAAGGGGTTTTTCTCGAGTTCTCTCCTTCACTGGGGGGAAGATGTTAACTACCCCACCTGGTACGTAGGAGGTGGTGGGTTCGATCCTGACCCTGACGCCTGCTGCTGTATATTTGGAGTTTGTGTGTCACTCTCTCATCATCATCACGGTGGCTATGAGATGTTAACTACCCCACCTGGTATACAGGAGGTCGTGGGCTCGATCCCGACCCTGACGCCTGCTGTATATTTGGAGTTTGCGTGTCTCTCTCTCATCATCATCACGGTGGCTAGGAGATGTTAACTACCCCACCCGGTATATACAAGAGGTCGTGGGTTCAATCCCGACCCTGACGCCTGCTTTATATTTGGAGTTTGCGTGTCTCTCTCTCTCATCATCATCACGGTGGCTAGGAGATGTTAACTACCCCACCTGGTATACAGGAGGTCGTGGGCTCGATACCGACCCTGACGCCTGCTGTATATTTGGAGTTTGCGTGTCTCTCTCTCATCATCATCATCACGGTGGCTAGGAGATGTTAACTACCCCACCTGGTATACAGGAGGTCGTGGGTTCTATCCCGACCCTGACGCCTTCTGCTCTATATTTGGAGTTTGCATGTCTCTCTCTCTCATCATCACGGTGGCTAGGAGATGTTAACTACCTCGCCTGGTATACAGGAGGTCGTGGGTTCGATCCCGACCCTGACGCCTGCTGCTCTATATTTGGAGTTTGCGTGTCTCTCTATGTAACCGCGTGGATATCTTTTTTTCTCCGAGTCCTCTGGGGTTTTCCCCTCCACATTCAGAATCATGCTTGTCGAGAGGATTTGGCTCCTGCTATAGATGTCCACGTGATAAGCTACTTGGTTGAGCTATCATTTGTCACAGTGTCGCTTCTGAAAAAGAAATGTACAGCTCAGGTGGGCCTTACCTGGTAAAATAAAAATAGCTTAGTTTTCGTTTCAGCAGTGGCGTGAACAAGAACATTGCAGGACCGCACCATTTACATTTACACTCGCTGCGAGATAACCAGCCACTTTCTGCTGGCTTCCAAAAGGTGATCAGAATTCAATGAACGTTTCAAACTGCACCTGTGTGCATCTTCCCTGAGCTCCGGTGGATGGGGGAAGAGAGAGAGGGGAAAAAATGGAGGCGCAAAAAAAAAATCAACGGAGTGGTTCAGCCTCGAGGAGGAGCAGGTCAGCGCGTGAAGGGTGCGGGGGAAATGGCAAGCGTAACGCCAGGTCAGCATTCATTATAGCGCGGCTGTCAAAAGGCATGTCAAACTTTATCAGCGGGCCCACCGAGCGAGAAATGAAGACACGAAGCATCTCGCGGGCGTAGAAATTAATGCAAAGCATCAGCAGCAGCAGCAAAAAAAAACGGGAGCTTCGCTGATAACCACCGAGGTATTAACTGCGGAAATTTGCAGAGTCGAGCGCAATTGGGGGGGGGGGGTGGTGGTAAATACGTGTGCGCGTGTGTGCAGCGGTGTTGGTGCCCTGCACTTTGTGTTATCGCCACACAAGCTCAGTTGCCGGACTCGTCTGTTATAATTGCTCACCGGGTCGTGAAGCAATTAGGGACGAAAGAAACATCCAGTTTTGTCCTTGAAGGCATTTGTTTCGGATCGCTCCACTGCTTTAAGAGCACGCGTGCGTGCGACGACGCGGTCTTCCTCCAGCGGAATTAAAAGTAAATAAATGTTTGATACATTTTCGTAAATCCTCGTTCTACATGCCCCGTATTTATTTCTTTTTTTTTCTGCGAATTTAGAATCGGTGGGGCCTCGTGCATCGAGTGAAATCGCCACCTGTGTGCAGCGTGAAATTGATAGATTGGTTAATTAATGTGATTGACAGTTTAACTTAATAAAAACATTTCATTACGCCTATGTTGTGCAAATGAGTCGTAGGCCTTTTGTTGAAATGCTAACCCGTGCAGTCCACGTAACATATGCTCTCTTAACCGTAATCCCCAGGCATGACCTATGCGCATGGGCCATTTATTTAATTGGTTGCAGAGAAAAAAAAATATTGACCGGTCTATTTAATTGGACACATTGGGAAATCTGCCCAACAATTTGTTTAGTTCTTTATTTATACACACACCATACAATGCAGGTGAGTGATGCATTGCTATAAGCGTGTCCGATGACCTCAATATTACCACGGTAAGTTTATTTCGGATGAGGCTTCCTTGCCTCGGCAAAAACATTTCGCCAAAGCTCTAGCGCAGAACTAAGCTTCTCATCAATCTTTTTTTGTCAATTGGCCGAGTTTTCCAGGAGAGACACCGATGTCTGGGCTCATCTTTTATGACAGCTGCACGTGCCAATTAGGTTTGGCCAGTCACACCTCCTACTGCTGCTGTAGCCCATCTCGCAGTGTGTCAGTAGAGCAAATGGAATACACTCACGGATTGCGAACCACGAAGCCGTGGTGCAAATCGTCGGCCGTACTCGTCGTCGATTCGATCGCCCGAAGCGGCAGTTTCTTGAATCACCACCGCCTCTCTTCACCCAGCTGCGTGACCGAGTTCGCCACTTGGTTGATCGGTAGGGCAAAGTGTGGGTACTGCCCCATGTTCTTCCGAGATGCCGTGGCGAGCATGGAAGAGTAGGCCAAAATACCCTCTGGCTGAGGCTCTCGACAACTCCCCGTAGTGATGAAACCCCTAACGCGAGGTAGTGTGGGATATCACGGGACCTCCTTTGCCAGTACCAAAATATACTAATAGGGATTTTCCCCTTTTTTCTGGCAACAAAACTGACACCTTTTGCAAGGAATCATGCTTACATTAACCACAATATTTGCAGTCAAATGCAAAAAAAAATATCTGATAATTTATGCATTGTCTTTGAAACTGATTGGTCCACACCAGAGACAGCTTTCTTTAGAGCCTAGTCTCATATGGTGTTCGACCAGATGACGCCAAAAGGCGTGTGGGATTGTCGAGCAATTGGTGGGGCCGCATCTTCACCTCGCTGTGTAAACAACGGCCGTACGGGGAAACGCGATTTTCGGGACTGTGCCATTTAATTCCTCCGCGCCGATAAAAGGTCGGCGGCGTTCCTGCTAATGTCGGGCCGCGTGTTTTAAGGAACTCGTTTCTCATAGCCCTTCTGCCAACTCGAGTGAAAAGTTTTTGGAGCTGCCGTGTTTTGTCTTGACATTGCACAGAAAACATAAACGCGCGTGCGCACACACACACGTTTAAATGTCACGCTCACTGCACGGGTTTCCACGGTGGCGCCGTACATTACCCAGTGATGTTGTCTTCTTCGGGGGATGTGTACCCCGTTGTTGCTCGGCACGATGTCCGACGTTTTGCTCCACGTGACGGGAGATTCTTCTTCCAGGAAGCTTGTTTCTGCCGCGCGAAACGTCGGACATGGTGCCAAGCAACTCGCGCCATCGCCAAAAAAACGGCTGCTTGCGTTGTGGCCGAAACGTCGTGAGAATTATTTTATTATGTTTTATTTTTATTATTTTATTATTTCCCTTCTACGAGACTTTAAGGAAAGAACCAAGAAGATGAATCCCTGCAGTCACGAAAGCTTTACATCGAAATGCATGCCGATGCTTTATTATTTTACCGTCGTGGGAGGAAGGTGTGAGTGTGTAAGACGTTAGGTTGTTGGTTACGGATATAAAATAAAAGATTCTCTTGCATCTACAAAATTCTGAAAGTTCAAGCAACGAAGAGAGTTGCCTTACGAAAGTTTTTGCTCTTAACGCCACAAAACTTTTTATATTTGTGTGTGTGTCTGACCGAGTGGAATGTCAGTCGTGTAAAAAAAAAGACGCGATATGCAACACCAAATGCATTATTTATGACAGTCTACTTCAATGTGATCTCTTTCATAACGACATTGGCAATTAGCAAGCATCCCAGACAGAGGACCCGAGCCCAGAAACTGATCACTTGTAATGTCCATTAACCTAATAAGCACACTCTGTAATTGCAAGCTATTCCACGAGGAATCGCAGTGATTCTTTTATCTTTGCTCGAATGGCAAGATTCCCTTGAAACTAACGACCGGGTTCTGTTTGATGATGCCCAGAATGTAGGAGATGTGATGCTAATTCAGTTGCTAAAAGGCACACAGATTAAGTGGTTGTCCTTTTTTGTTCTTTACCCCCCCCCCCCTTTTGACATTTTAACCATGCGTGAGCACTCTACGGGCGTAGGGATGTTGCAACGAGTTTATTTGAAATTATTTAAAACAATTGTGATTTATTTTAAACAATATTAAAATCAGGCGTGGATTCTGATTTTCTGAACTTTTATTTTTTATATTTCAGACTGATCCAAAAGCC
This sequence comes from Lethenteron reissneri, assembly GCF_015708825.2. Classification (NCBI taxonomy): domain Eukaryota; kingdom Metazoa; phylum Chordata; class Hyperoartia; order Petromyzontiformes; family Petromyzontidae; genus Lethenteron; species Lethenteron reissneri. The sequence goes on along the minus strand of NC_083826.1, from coordinate 7,366,042 downwards.
GGTAATGTCACTGACACGAGGTCACGTCCTCACGTTTTTCGCGTCAAAAATTCTGTCACGTGACGTCGATATTGTTAGCATGTCGACACGTGAATATCAAACATGACGTGGGCAATCATTTGCTCGTGCCTCTGCTGGCGGAAAAACCTCCACTCGAGAATAGTTCTAGAGAGCATTTTGGTTTACTCTGCCACGTTCATCAGACGTCGTGTCGGAAGAGGTGGGAGTGCCCACGCTTTACCCCACCGCGGACAATCTGGAGTGTACCCATATAACACATTCCTGCGGAGGGAGCTGGTAGGAACGTTGGGTTGCTCGGTCAATGGCCAGGGTCAACGGCGGCGTGGTGTATTCCGCAAATATGCCCGACTGTGAGGGCGGGCACAAGCCGGCGTGAGTAGGTTAAACGTTGAGTTTTATAAGGGCATCACGGGGTGACCAGCCTCTCCCCACCCAGCCCCACCCCTCCCACCCATCCCCACCCTCCCCACCCAGCCCCTTCCCCACCCAGCCCCTCCCCACCTTCCTCTCTCCACCCAGCCCCACCCCTCTCATTTTTGGATGCACGACGGACGGACGGACACAACAATCCCCTGTGGGCTGGTGGAACCAGGTGGTTCCTTCCAGTATAATCCTGGGTGAACAAAGGCAGTTGGTGGTGAGGGGAACACGGAACTCAGAACCTTTCCAATTGCTTCAACTGCCACGCGGGTGGATGGGATTGAACCGGCCACCTTTGCAATGGAACTGCAGTGTGTTGACCATTAAAACCACTGTGGCGGCACCCTTATCAATTGAATGAAAATTATTAAAACATTTCAGAAATACATATTTAAATTTGTTGGAGAAAAAAATGTATACTAAAAAAATCCCAAGATTCAATATGTTGAAATCCGAAACCTATTCCGACTACATCGCTGTGTCAAAGTCTTGACGTTGAATAACTTAAACATGAGACACACTAGACGGGCGTTAAAAAAAACGTTTCATAACCAGGTCGGAACTGACTGAGACAATGTATCCCTCTTTGCGAAAGCCATCTGGGACTTTAACCTTGTAATTTTCACGGAGTATCTCGAATCGCTTTGCCCTGGTGGAGCGTAATAGAAATATTTAGGGTCAATTTCCACTTCAGCACATGAAAGGCGTTGTCATTTTCGCCTAGAAAAAAAGATACATCTTCAACAGGTCACCATGCCAGAATCTCAACAGGTGGCACTCGATTAAGAAAGAGAAGCTTCCTGCAAGAGGCACACTGAACAACGCGACTCTTGATGATGCTGCTGGGCAAGTTGGTGCACTGTGCCATAAATCCGTTTGGGCCACGTTCAATTCCCACTCTGAAGCCAGTGATGCAAGTCAAGTTGAATGATATCCAAACTGGCCCTGGCCTTTGCACTGACCTCTCCACCGAGTTCGCACTCACTCACTTCACCAGCGTCGTGAAGTGTGGTGCTTGTTATTTTTTTATGGAGGTGTGAGTGGTGGTGCAGTGGTTAGTACAGTGTTACGAGTTTGATTCCTGGCTTTAGCTAACATCAGCGGTGAATGTACATCTGGACGTCTCGGTTGCAAGTACAGCATGCGCGCCATTACATCTTGGTAGCATCCCGAGCGCATGGTGAGAAAAAAATATATACAGCAGCATAATTGTTTCAATGACTGCTAATGAGACACTTTATATTGAAACCGGCCCAGAGTTTGCTGATGCAGTATTTGAATCAATGCTGCTGCAATGAGGCGTACCCAGAAGGCCGTGCGGCTGATGGGTTTTGTAATAAATACTTCACATTTTTCTCGCGTGGAGAGACGCGTTGTCTGCTTATTTACATTCCTCCACAAATACGCTCATGATTATTTCGTGTCGACGACTTAGCATCGATTCCGTGTGCACCGCGCCTCGCGCACAGACAGCAGCCACTGGAGAGGCTGCTGCACTCACCACGCGAGAAGCCATAACGCAAAACAAATAGCTCCACGAATCGTATCTCATCGTCAACCGAATCGTGCCAACTCATCAAATCCGGCGCGCTTGCGGGCACAACCGTGTGGGGATGTCTGCCGTAGCAATGAACCGTTGAGCTTCCTCGCGAGCGTTCAATTGGCATTCTGCGCTTTTTTGCGACCTCGAATATTGGCGGTGGTGGTGGCGGTAGTTTGGGCCATCTCGCGAGCACTTCAGACGAGGAGGCCCACTGACTTATCCGATGTGGAATGCGCATGCCGAGAGTGTGTGTATGTGTGCGTATGTGTGTGTGTGCTCGTGTATGTGTGTGTGTGCTCGTGTACATGTGTGTGTGTGCTCGTGTACATGTGTGTGTGTGGGGAGCGATAGTGTAGCGGTTAGCGCGCTGCGCTATGAACCCGGCGACACGGGTTCGATTCCCGCTCACTGCCAACATCAGTGACGATTATCTGAACCGGTCCCGGGCCTCCCCTAGGTCGACTCAGCCTCAAATGAGTACCTGTGCGGTGTGTAAACATTGCCACTAGGGAGACAAAGGCGGTCCGGCGTGGTGCTGGCCACCCACCCCCTCGTGTACCGTTCCGGCCTTCATAGGTGCTCGCTAACAGCACTTGCCCCTATAGTCTGTTAAGGCTATACAGGGGATCTTTGTCTGTGTGCGCATCGCACGTGTGCAAAATCCCACCGAGGTTTGTTTTTAATTTAGTTTGGTAAACACGCAACTTGTAATTGCTCCAAAACCATTATAATTAGATCAAACAGAGGGTTTTTTGGGGGGGGGGCGGGGGAAGATTCTCTTTGGATTTTTAATGGATATGTGCAGAGTGTATACTTCGTTTTTTTTATTTTCGGGGCTGAGATGACATTTTTTTTGCATTTAAAGAAATGTCTTATTCAATCCTTATTCACAAACGCCTTATTTTTATATCGCTAATAAGGGGTACACATGGGAAATTATATATATGTACACGTGTTTGTCAATAATCGCAAAAGCATGTGCTTATGCGCCAGATGTCCATTGAATGATTGTTATTAGCTACAAAGGCAGGAGATGCACCCAAGAGGTTGACCACTGCGCAGAATAAATCATGAGAGCAGTTCTTCGTGTGCTGGAGAGAGAAGGCGGTTGGCATCGCAGGGTCAGTGAAGAATGGTGCCAGCATGGAACACTTTCATCTAGCGGTGGATGGATGATGGATGATGATGTTGATGAAGTAAAACGGAACATTACGACAACCTTTGCTTTATGCCACTGCTGACAGAAGGGCCTTCACAAGAGGAAGTTAAACCCCTCTACAGGGTATTTGGCCTACTCTTCCCACGCTGAGCAAACCTCTTGGAAACAAGGCGAGATTGCGCACAATTTAACCCACTACTTGCGCACTGTGTAAACATCGCCACTGGGGAGACAAAGGCGGTCGGGCGTGGTGCTGGCCACCCATCTCCTCGTGTACCGTTCCGGCCTTCATAGGTGCTCGCTAACAGCACTTGCCCCTACAGTCTGTTAAGGCTATATGGCTGCAGAGTTTGGTAGTACATGTTGTTTATGTCGTTTATTGTGAAAATTCGGTCACAGTTCCTATGACAACTGTTTCATTGCTTTTATGGCTTTATTTTGGTGATTTTCGAAAAGTTTTTTGGTTTGGCCATGTTTGTTTGTTGTAGTACAAAGTTAGACTGATGGCCTTAATCTAAGTTGTCTTGTGGTTGTTGTTGTTTGACTTGCATCCCACTGGGATATTTGCACAGGGTTGGTGTACGGTGATTTTTTCTGCAATATTTTGCTGTCTTTTCATGGATTTTCTGTTTGCACATAGTCACTTTAAGATGTTTTCTTGTTCATGTTTTTGTTTTTTGTTTGTTGCGGTTGCACCCGATTCAAGAGCCGAATGGCTCACAGGGCTATACCTAATAAATGAACTTTGAACTTTGAACTCGCCGATCGACTCGCTGTGGTGAACCCGCCTAGTTACACTGCTGGGCGGACAGAGGCAGGAGAAATTTAAGAAAAGCTGCAACCAAGTTTCAATCGCTGTGCCGGGAGATGGAGTTGAATCGGTGATCATTGGATTGCAAGTCCAGTGCGCTCAAAACGACGCACCATTTTCAAAAACACATGTCTGTTCATCCTAAAAAAATATATATACAACTATTCTTAATGAAATTACTGCTTGATAACTTCACAAGGCCAGTTTATTTGCTTCATACAAACCTCCCAGTGCTTCATAAAGCGCAGTATTAAACACCCAGCTTACACAAAATGTGTCTGGTAATGAGTTAGGAGTTAATTAAGTACTAATTTTTCAACCACGGGAGCAGCCTTTAATTGCGCATCAAACTTGACACGGGGAAAATTTCAACCTCGCGGAAAATTTGCATTCAGACGTGGTCTTGCCACCGGAATGGGCTCTCATTTAAGTGGCTTTGAATTTGCACGCATAAAAAAAAAACAATAATTGTCTTGCATTTAGATAATAGCGTGTGCAGTTTAGATTTAAATATTTAAATGAAATTTCCATGGAGATGAAATGTAAAAAAAGAAAAAAAACGAACGTGCAATTTTTTTTCTGGCACTTAAGACAATTGCAAAGAAATTACAATTTAAGAATGCCATAATCATAATTATAATCATGAACCATTTTAGCTCCCAAGAGAATTCTCTTTTTTAAACAGATAATTATCATACAGAGTATCAACATTTCCAGTCACATCTCCTTTCAGAATTATTGAAGAAGCATATCGACCAAATTTCGGATTTCCTGGCATATGCAGTGCCACCAAGACCCATAATCATATTCATCCCAATCCACATTTACAATATTACCTTGTGCCTTGACCTTTGCCCTCCTAGCAGTGACATCAGCCCTAACCCCGCGAAACCTCATGCTCTCATCGGGGACCTCATCCAATGACCTGCGCTAGCATGCCCTTGCCTGTGCACCTTGTCGCAGATTAATCATTACATCCTGGTGTGTTCCATTCGTCCAAGAATCGGTGACTAGAATAACAAGAGCAGACATCTTTTTTGTCGAATTTGGTAAAAAAAAAACAACGTGTCAAGTGCCGCAATGCATAAATAACGTTATTAAGCTGTCCTTAAAGAGCCGTATGCATCTCTGGAACCACAGATTGCACACCCCTGCCCATGGTAAACTGTACTTCCATGGTTAACTGTACTGCCATGGTTAAATGGACTTCCATGGTAAAATGGAATTTGATGGTAAACTCGACTTCCATGGTAAAATGGACTTCCATGGTCAAATCGACTTCCATGGTAAAACGGACTTCCATGGTAAAATGGACTTCCATGGTAAACTGTACTTCCATGGTAAAATTGACTTCCATGTAAACTCGACTTCCATGGTAAACTCGACTTCCATGGTAAAATGGACTTCTATGGTAAAATGGACTTCCATGGTAAAATGGATTTCCATGGTAAACTCGACTTCCATGGTAAAATGGACTTCCATGGTAAACTCGACTTCCATGGTAAAATGGACTTCCATGGTAAAATGGACTTCCATGGTAAAATGGATTTCCATGGTAAACTCGACTTCCATGGTAAAATGGACTTCCATGGTAAACTCGACTTCCATGGTAAAATGGACTTCCATGGTAAACTCGACTTCCATGGTAAAATGGACTTCCATGGTAAAATGGACTTCCATGGTAAAAATTCACTCCCATGATAAACTGGACTTCCATGACTTCAGTGGTCAAAATTTCCTCCCATAGATTAGTCTTCGCGGAATCGCCGCTGCTGTGCACGCTGCTAATTATTTACTCAAAACGTTCATGTGCCCAATGATGTTCAGTTGAAACTACACGTAGCTGACACTGCTGGATGAAGGTTCCGTGACGCCGTCCACTTATCACACTTCACCACGCTGGTGAGTGCAGGTTGGTCAAGGCAGCGGAGCATAGACGTCGGAGAAAATTAGTGCGGTACAATAATGCATTGTTCTGAACTGCCAAAGCCGATATTTTTACTCGCGGGAGGAGAACCCTGCCAAGCTCAGCGCTGCGACCTCTGAGTCACCAAGCATTTGAGAGTGAGGACCACGTTTGTAAAATCATTAAGACAAAGATCCCCCGTATAGCCTTAACAGACTACGAGGGCAAGCGCTGTTAGCGAGTATCAGCTAAGAAAGCCGGCACGGCACACGAGAGGGTTCGGTGACCAGCACCACGCCCGGCCGCCTTTGTCTCACAACGCATCGTGTACAGTACTCATTTAAGGCTGAGTCGACCTAGGGGAGGCCCAGGACCGGGTCACATAATCGTCGTGTAAAAGCATCACACACACACACATATCCGTGTGCACACAGAAGGGTCCACACCCCCCCCCCTCTCCTTTACCTGAGCTCGGGGTCCCTTGCGGACAATGTTGGTGAAACCGGTAAATTTTTGTCCCGGTCGTAAAAACCCCCCACAATCCCTGCTGCCCTGCAATTCTCTTTTTTGCGCTCCGGCACAGAGCAAAGGCGGAGAGAAAGATGGGTCGGCCGACTTGCCTATTCAATCTTCCCGCACAATGCTGCCTCGTTCAATCTGGCTGGCCTATTAATTACTTTCACTCTTTATTCCCTACATGCGCCGTAAATAGCAAGGTGTGCCTTTCACGCGCTGGTCCGGGGCTCGCGGATCTTAAGAAATGCTTTCCGAAGGGTTTATTACAAGGACAAAGAGAGTCGTGAGCGCGTACAGCGGGCGCCGTTGCGAGCTTGTTATTGAGACTCGCCCACGGGTCGTGTGCTCCAACGTGCGATCTGCTTTGTCGTCAAGTGCCGCTCACGCAAAAGCATGTGATCTTCCTTCGCATTTGCACACTTAACGAAGCGAGGAGACTTTGCATCGCCACATTGTGTGCGGTTTAATTGCCACCGCGGCTTACGATGGTTGTTTATTCGAGTTTGGTTTTTTTTGCGTGTTTATTTCGTCTTGTGGGAAACTCGACTTCCATGTAAACTCGACTGCCATGGTCAAATGGACTTCCATGGTAAAAATGGACTTTGATGGTAAAATTGACTTCAATGGTAAACTCGATCCAGAGGTCAATAGTCTCGATTCGAACTCCTCGGGTATAATCGTCTTCATCGCGGCAGTTAGTCAATCGGGCAGGTCGCGAGTGACGGGGTCAATTGTGGGTAATACCGCCTCTTCCAAGCCTCTGGTCAGTGTTGGAGTGTAGGCCTAACGCAATCGAGAAGGGCCATCTCAGGCTTCCTCGAGTGGAAGGCCCCTACACCAACGGTGGTGTGAGCGGTGCAATTTCAGGCCTGCTCCATTTAACTTTACACCAGCATGAGTGCTTTGTTTGGAACGTTGGCATTTATAGTTTTGAGGAAATACATGTTATATTTAAAGCTTACTTTTACAGCATCCAATAAAGTTGTTGTCTATAATCCAGTCCAGTAAATAACCGCACACACACACGAAACAAGTGCCCTCCATAAAGCCGATAACAGACTTCAGGGGCTACTGCCATTATCAAGCACCTATTAATACCATGCCCGGCTGCTTTCGTCTTCCCGGCGCTCATGTATTTCATATCTACCACACCCGGTACTCGTTTAAAAGCTGAGTCGATCCAGGAGATGCAGGTACCCGTTCAGATGACTTACCACTCAAATTAGCCATAGCGACGAATCAAACCTGGATCCGTTTAACACGTAGGCTTTCGCGACCAATATTATTCATAATCAACATTTTTGGGTTTAGATCGCGTTATTTATAAATGTGTCGTAACCCTCCATCACCCGACACGGCCAATCAGTAAAATTTCTGGCGAATTGCCCGATGATGCTGGATGCAATTACCAGCGAAACGTCGTACTCAAAAATTGTAAATGTTGTGGTTTCACGCTTCAACACACCGGTGGGCTAAAGCAGTGAACTATTTGTCTTTATTCAACGTGACACTTTTTTACTGATTGGCCGTGTCGGGTGGTGGAGGGTTACGACACATTTATAAATTAATAAATAAACCCAAAAATTTTGATTATGAACAAACCTGCATCGTCTGCTTTAGGGTGCAGTATATTGCACCACCGGTACACACACATACATGATTCAAATAAGCAATCTACTTAATATCATTGGGACCAAAATGCAAATATTTTTTTAATATAATCTACTCATTCTTGGGCTCATTATATGCAGCGCATTTAGTTTATTGCATCATCAAATAAAAAGACAGATAAAGCGATACAAAATAACATGTTTCATCATCTGATGGGATACTGTTCAGATTTAGTTTTTGCTGCTCTGGGTTGTGCTTATCTGAGAGCTGAGACCCAGCATTGAAGCGGTGAAGTTGTTCTTCAGAAGTAAGCATCAGTCTGTCGCCACGTTCAAATACGATTCGTGGCAAAGTTCAGCTCCATTGGTGGTCCTCAACCTATTGATGTGCATTCCACATTGCTATGCCGGGGCTGGTTCCATCCAAAACATTGCTTCTCACAAAACAAGTCCTTCTTTAGTCCACCTTTTGGGAATGATGGGCTGAACTGACTCCCCCAACTAGAATCAAAGTCAACTACTGTCTTTATAGTGAGTCTAGTCCTCTTACCACAATGCCACCCAGACAGACAAATGTGAGTGCAATTTAAGCATAGCCTCGATTTACCGTATTGTTATCAGTGTTATTGCAGCTTCATTCGGCAATGCATTTCACTTGTATTTACACCCTCTTGAGAATTAAACATATATATATGAAATCAGCTCTCTGCTATTCTAATTTGCAGTTGTGCAAGCAATGGTACATCTATCGTGAATTACAATACATCTGCCATTCAGTGGTAAAGTCTGAAAGAAACAGAGGGAGGCCCGATTCACCACAAAATGTTCACTGCAGTGGCACTTGCATGGCTTACAGAATTATTAACTTTCTTGCTCAAATACGCTTGCATATGTAAAAACATTTATACGTATAGACTCGGTTCTGTGTCTCCACGTGTGATGTTTTATATGTTTAATCCATTAGCCCATTGGTTTTCCAGACCAATAATATCAAAGCAGCATTTAAGTAATCAAACCCTGGACTGGCTTTGACCTTCTGGGTCTTATCACCTGTCATGCAATGTGATACATCAGTACATGCACAGTGGCGTTCACTAGCCTTCCATTTTGCTGCGAAGGTGCAGAAATATTAACGTATACCTTTAATTATCATTATCGCACCGAAGCGTGCATGAAACAACGTTCACACTGTGAGGGAGAGAATAAAAGTCAACGTATAGAAAAGCATTATATTGTTGTTGTTTTTTTACGTGCATTTGAAGAATGGGTCTTAAACCGCCAATGACTAAATAGGCCCTCTGAGGTTTTCCGGCCACGAGTGATGCATTGCGCGATGGGGAATTCACTACTCCGCAAATGAACGAGGCCTCGCTCACAAGATGGCCGGTCCCTGTGCTTATTTTTTTGTCGTTTTAAGCGCGCGGTTTTTTGTTATATTACGAGAACATTTTGTTGTTTTGTTCCACGCGAGTTAGTTCACGGGCCGAGCGCGACGGATAATAAGGTCACCGTTCATCACGTCTCATCGGAAAGCGCTGTGTTTTAATTTTCATTGAAAATTACAAGTGTTCCCGACGTGAAAATCAATGGACGTACAGAAAGAGGCCCTCCGAGCCATGACTTCTGGGGTCACGTGAATGCCCCCTGTGAGGGTTGTTGCCGTGTTTGGATGGATATTTTATTTTGCTGGCCAGCGATCGCGTTCACTTCATCATTCCCGCCTCTCCACTCTGACGTAGCGGAGTGATCGTAGCAAGACAAATGTGCTCCCATACACTGCATACGCAGCTGTAGTTAGTACTGTTATTACTATTGTTACTATTATGATTGTTTATTCAGGAAAGCCTCATTGACACTCATAACTATATTTCTGGAGGGCCTTGCCAAGTTTTTTGCAGTAGGGGGAAATTGAGTAATTGACAGATACATTTTCAGCGGTGCGATGGTTTGGCCAATGCCAGCCACATTGTTTTTTTTTTGGTATGAGAGGGAACCAGTGAATCCGGAGGAAACCCATGCAGAACAGGTGGAAGGACATCCGCCGTGGCTGACCATTGCTATAACGCTGTGGGCTCTCATGATATTGTTTTTTTCCGAGACCAAGCTGCTCTGCAAACCTTCGGGCTACTATCAAAGGTTTGTTCATGAAGCCATCCAGATATATTAGACATAACTTCAACCGGTAAGATGGATACAGATTGAGCAATCATTGGAAGGATGTTATTAACCAGGTAAAACCATAACTGCTGTTGGCCTGCCTTCATATCCACATCTCCAGTTTCCTAACCCTCGCACTCCCCACCCCGGCATGTTTTGCCGTGCTTGTGTCTAACTTGTAGCCTCCACTCCCCCTACCCCACACCCCCACCCTCCCTGTCTCTCCTCCCTGGCTCCTCCCCCCCTTCTCTTGCCTATATGGCATCATGTTGCAGCAGTCCCTTTTGCCCACTTCAGCAATTGTTTCTTGCTGTGGTTGTCCCACCTGATGACGGACGCTTGCGAAACGTCGTGATTTAATTTATTTTATACCTACGTGACTTTACCGAAAGAACCAAAGAGTATAGGACGTACAAACTCCACACAGAAAGGCTACTGAGTTAGGATTCGAGCATAGGCCCTTCTTCCTGCGAGACATACGTTTAACCACTGGCAATTGAAGGTTTTGCTTACCCAATGACGTTGGTGCTCAATACGGTTGTAATTACCCATTAGTCGTCAGTCTGAACAAGATTATATCACGAAGATCACCATCCATGGTCAATCTACTGCTGGACGAAGGCCTCCACAAGTCGTCAGTATATTTCATGAAAAATAAGCTGGCTCGGCAGGACACATCACGACTCGAACGTATGATTGCCAGTGGTCTAGAGAAAGGATGGTGTGGGAGCCAAGGAATGCATAACATTCCAGAAGCCGTGCGCTGAGGAGATGGAGCAATTACATCGGTTCATGTGGAGGCGCTAGGTGGATTACACTATGTAACATTTTTTGTTCCTGGGTAGTAAGTGCTATTTCGTAATTGCTTATGCCTAAAAAGTATAGAAAACGGATATTATTCCCCACAAACTTTGCTTTTGTGACCAGGACAGTGATATTTAGAAATTTACCGATTTCCAATGAGAAAACAGGCGAAATTGTGTCTTTTCGTTCACATGAAGTCAGAAAAAACAACATATGAATCAAAATTAACATATATTTATACTAAAGTAATACAAAAATGACTACAAAAGATTTAGAAGTGAGTAGTTTTTTCGAGATTTACAATTATACTTTAAAATTACTTAGCCCCCAAATGTAGTCTCCCATCATGTTCTCGTTATACTGTCCTTGGTAGCGGCGTTCAAAGTTAGAAAATAACACTTACAACCCAGGAACAATGAATAAATACATATTTGCTCCAGTGTTATTACAACACCGGATCGTGACAGATGGCAGTGGCTTGGGGAAGCCCTCATCCAGCAGTGGATTGCCCACGGCTCGCGCTCATGATGATGGGAACAAACGTGTTGGAGAATTAACGAGTGAACGAGGATAAAAATGCCTAACGATGTCATCAGAGGCGATTCCATGACTACGCAAGTAGATAAGGGGGAGCAGCGATGGGAGGGTGATCAGAAAGTTCGCTGCTGGAGAGAGGATCTGAAAGAGATCAGAATCTATATCAGAAATCGCAACACCAACAACAACAACACCACCACCAACAACACCAACAACAACACCAACACCACCAACAACAACCAACACCACCACCAACATCAACACCATCACCACCACCAACACCACCACCACCACCACCACCACCATCAACACCATCAACACCACCACCACCACCAACAACAACAACAACAACACCAACAACACCAACACCATCAACACCACCATCAACACCACCACCAACAACACCACCACCAACACTACCACCAACAATACCATCACCAACACCACCACTACCACCAACACCACCACCACCACCACCAACAAGACCGCCAACAACACCACCAACACCACCAACACCACCAACACCACCACCAACACCACCAACACCACCACCACCACCACCACCAAGAACACCATGAAAATAATGAACTTTTTTTTTGTCAAAAGGTACTTCAGCTACAGCTGCCATGATGACAATAAGGCTCTCAAGCCGCCGAATACCGAAGGCAATTCGAATTGCCTTCGGTTTTCGGTGGCTTTGGAAATAGGCGGTGGGCGTACGATGAAATTGAGCGTCTTTTAAACGAGCTGAACAAAAAAAAGGGACACAGGCTGCGTCATCGTAAATGGGAGCATCAGTGCGGAGGAAGCTAGAAATGAGCGGTGGTGAGAGGACGAGTGGCGAGTTTGGCATTGGAGTGAAGAATGAGAGAAATGAGGCTTTGTTCGATTGCCCAGCCATGAAGGACATCAAGATAATGAAAACAAACCTTTTTTCGAATAGGAAGGAATCTCTGAAATGCGTGTGTGAGAAGCCCATATAATTCAATTATAAATGATATTGACTTTGAGTCTAATGGACAAACCTCACATTGTTGGAGACATCTGTCCAACTGATTCAACGCAGGAAGCGATCATTTGGCGTAGATAATTACAGGGGAAAAAAAACAGAGGATTTGTTGAAGTAAAAAAAAAATCTGGGTCAGGATGTAGCCGATTTCAGATCAACCCTTTAAGCAACGATTTTAAACGCATGGAGCAGAATTATTATTCAATGGATGTTTTAATAATGAATCGACTGACAGAGCAAAGGTTAAGTATTGTTTTGGTTGTGCTGCATTGGCAGATGGGGTGCACAAGCACAAATAACAAAAGCAAAACTCGGCACATTCCTCGGTAGCTCTGTGGCCTTAAAAACAGACAAGACAAATACAATTAGCTATGGTTCAGACGATTGTCCCATTGCATCGCACATGAAACGATTGCCAAAACTGTCACCGATTATGTACGTTTCCTTTTTTAAGACCACAACATTATTGAATTGATGGTAATGGTTATTCCATTGAATGTGGTGGGGGGGGGGGGCTAAAAAACAAGTTGGGAAAATGATCTGACACCACAAAAAAGGGAGAAATTTGAAAAGAAAAGCGAGATGTGAAGCCGAGGACTGAACACATAACACGGCAAAACGATTATTAAAGAATTAAAAAGGCATCGTAGCAAGCAATGAGTGAATGAAAGCAGCAAAATTGAAAGTTGATGATTGGTGATGAACAAATGGTTAGGCCTTTGAGGAAAGATGGAATACTCTTTAATTTATTTATTATTTAGTCATTACACTTGTTTACCCAGGAAAGCCTCACTTGAGTGTCGAGTTTTTTTTCAGCCGGGTCCTGCCAAGTCTTTTTTCGTAGTAGCCGCGGCAGTGATTTGCTCTGTACGAATCTCAGTTGTGTAAATTTTGCAGACAAGTTTTCAAACGTGCCAAATGTGGGCCATGACGCTGGCACGCAGAGGCCCACCCCTTGCAAATGGCATCACAGGATCTTCAACATCCGCTGTGATTGAGGCAGTGTGTCTTTTTTTGATGGTTACTACACCCAAATAACAATTCGTGATAGAGATACACAAAAACAAAACATTCGAGGAGGATAAATTTTGATTTAAAGCTTTCGTGACTGCAGGGATTCATATTCTTGGTTCTTTCGGTAAAGTCACGTAGAAGGGAAATAATAAAATAATATTAATATAAACAATAAAAATTCTCACGACGTTTCGACTGCAACACAAGCAATCATCATCAGGTGTGAAATCCACATGAGGCTATTCACGTATACAAACACAGAGACAATTTCAACCGAGAAGATGGATTCTGGCTTAGCAATCATTGGAAGGATTTGATCAACCATTTCGGGTCTTAATTGATTGTGTTCACTGTTACGGTGACTTTCAGACCGCATTTCATTTTCTGCTCCCCCCTCCTCTTTTCCGAACATAGATGGACTCGTCCATCTGGCAAACTGCCAAATCGCTGTCTGTGGTGCTGACGTCAGAAAAAACCACCACTTTTATAAAATTTTCTTTCTGTGGATTCCACACCTGATGATGATTGCTTGTGTTGCAGTCGAAACGTCGTGATAATTTTTATTGTTTTATATTTTTATTATTTTATTATTTCCCTTCTACGTGACTTTACCGAAAGAACCAAGAATATTAGAGGAATATTCTGACGATCTGTGTCGTCAAAAATAGACAGTTTTTCCTCGTTTCATGCACATTCGGTTTGTGTGATTTTGCTTATAAGCGGCAAACCTATTCCCCAAATTCGCTATTTGCGATTTGAATTCACTCGTATGCGGCTACGTGGCCGGACGTGGAAAACATGTTGTGTACTGTATGCGTGTATACTCAGCAGGCTTTCTCGTGCAGTTTCGCTGCATGCACCCATTTTGTTGGAATGCATCTCTTACCGCATAATGCGACAGAAACGTGTATCTCAGGGCTCAAAACATATTTTCCGATGAAGAAGAGAAACCAATCTTGATTTGAAGCTTTCGTGACTGCAGGAATCCATACTCTTTGGTTCTTTCGGTAAAGTCACGTAGGTAGAAAAATAATAGATCACGACGTTTCGATCTTAACACAAGCAATCGTCATCAGGTGGGACAACCACAACAAGAAAAAAACTGCTGAAGTACGCGACAGATCTGCCGTGGCACGAGGTTATATAGGCATCGGCAGTAGGGGTGGAGAGAAGGGTGGGGGGGGGAGAAAGCGGCATCTCTTCAGAAAGTTGAGACCCCGATCAGGTGAGCCGTCTTGTCTCGCAGTCTGTTAAAAGATCTAATAGTTGCGTGGAAACCCTCCCCGTAGAGGCAGTAGAACATTGGCTCGATTGAAGAAGCAAAGACTGCCCCTCGCGGTATGAGAATAAGAAAACTCCTGGACAAGATGGCATTACTGTGAAAATCATCAAAGAAGTAGAGATACATTTACTAAGCGTTTACACAGAAATGAGACACCTCGATCGTGAAATGATGGCTCCAATCATTCTTCTATTCAAAAAGGGGGAATCTACTGATATAAATAATTGCAGAGCCATTATCGCGTGAAGAATGGGGGCCACTTCCCGAAACGTTGCCTATTATATACTTGTATTGCGTTTAAGGCCACAGTGTTATTGACGAATGTGAGCTTTCATTTTCCAGCGGCTCTGTAATTCCACGTGTGTATAAATCGTGCACGAAGGTCATTGGGGGACGGGATAATGAAAGATTTTGAGGCCAAACGGTCACATGAGCAAGCTCGCTTTAGGGATACCATCGCCCAAATAAACACTGTCAATATGATTCTGGTCCAGGATTAATGAATATCAAATGCCATTGTGCTGAGCCTTCATAGGACTATGAAAAGGGCATTCGACTCTGTGAAAAAAATCGATTCAAGCATTCACAATTTCACAACCCATGACCCAAATTAAATAAATGTGTAGAAATTATGAAGAGAATTTTTTTTTACGAATATGATTTGAAAAAAAAAACCCCATCTACGTTTGAGATTGCACGAGGAAAGAAATAAAATATAACAAGATGAATCGAACAAGGAGACACGCGCTCACAACAGTTATTCACGGTGAATTTAGATTGTTTTTAGAGAAAAACTCGAGTTGACAAATAAAGGCGTAACCACGAAGGGAGAAACCATGAAACGTCTCTAGTTAGTTGATAACATGTTCATGATAACAAGTCGTGGAAATGAACTGCAGGGAATTATTGAAGAACTTAATCAACAAAAAGGTGGCTGTGCAGTTCAGCTCGAGCAAATACGAGCAAACCAAAAGTCAGCTGAAGATATCCGTTGGAAGGATACAACTCGAAGACACACTGCACATCTGTGAAAAATTAACTCGTAAAAACAAAGTTTTTCACTATAAATACTTTATATGCGTGTTCAATGGGCCACAACCCAGCCCACATTGGTCTTTGAAACGGGCGGCTAGAGTCCTCTCGTCCTCTGGCTTTAGATGGCTGCAACCTATGGGTCAGATGATTGCCTGCCACCATTAAGCAATTGGTAATTAAATATATAAAAAATTTACCTAAAAAGTGTAAAATTTTGGGGAAATTTTTTCACGAAAATAAATTGTCACGCACAACGAGTCTGTGTGCAAAATGTCAGCTCGATTGGATCACGGGAAGTGGGTTAAAAAACGACCGAAAGATTTGTACGGTCGTAAGCGCGCAAGCAAGCAAGTGAACTTAATATAAAGGATTTAAAAAGAGCTTCATAGCTCATCGGATTCCTCCAATATAAATAAAGATTCTGATTCTGAAGGCGAACTGGGAGCAATATTAACACGTACGCTTTCGCGACTACTATTATTCATCATAAAGGTTTTTTTTTGGGGGGGTTAGATCGCGTAAGTGTACATGTGATGACGTCATCTTGCTCTATTTAAAACCGGAAGCAGGTAGATCTCTTCACAATTATAGCAAAATCGCCCGATGATGCTGGATGTAGCTAACAGCAAAACGTCCTACTCAAATTGTAAGTGTTGTGGTGGGGTGAAGTAGCAACTAATTGGTACGTTTTATTTACGTGACAAACTTTACTAATCGGCCGTGTCGGGTGGTGGCGGGTTAACGACACGTTTATACTGACGCGATCAAACCCAAAACACCGTTATCATGGGAGCAAGATTATCAAGCAAATACGCGGACCAGACGAGGTTGGAGTGATTTTGAAAGAACGCAAATTAACACGATGAAAGCGACATAACCAGTTGTCCCCGTCGAAGACGCCTTAACAAACACCGAAAGAGCACACGACAAAGCCTTGCACACTTGAGAGTCCACCGAGAAACAGAAAAAATTAACTCGTAAAAACAAAGTTTGTCACTATAAATCCTTTATATGCGTTGCGGCTAGAGTCCTCTCGTCCTCTGGCTTGAGATGGCTGCCACTTATGGGTCAGATGATTGCCTGCCACCATTAAGCAATTGGTAATTAAATATAATTTATTTTTTCCTAAAAAGTGTAACATTTTGGAATTTTTTTTCACGAAAATAAATTGTCACGCACAACGAGTCTGTGTGCAAAATGTCAGCTCGATTGGATCACGGGAAGTGGGTTCAAAAACGACTGAAATATTTGCACGGTCGTAAGCAAGCAAGCAAGCACGCAAGCAACCAAGCGAACTTAATATAAAGGATTTAAAAAAGGGGAACGCCTCGATCGGAGAGCGTCTTCCGGTTTTAGAGGCGTCGTGTTGACCGGTGAGAAAAAGCGAATGGACTTGGCCAAGACGCGTAACTAGAAGGAACGATGGCCCCGCGGGGTCGAGGTTTGCAACGGAGTTGCAGCTAAAGGAGGACGGGGGGGGGGGGGGTGTGCACGTGCTAGAGAGGACGTCGGTAATGAAGGTGGAGTGATGAGATTAGCTCGTGCACCAATGGGGCTAGATTTGAATGTTGCGTTTCGTAACCATGGTCATTTGAGCAGATTGACAAGGTGATTGTTTAAACTTCAGAGCTACAGCGTCACCTTTTTTATGCGGCGATTTAACAGGAGATTGCGCTTTCACTGCTTGCTCCCGTTGTCTGGAATTTCATCCCTAAATTCCATCCCTGTGGCCATCCACAAGACTGAGAACCTTGCCATATCCAAGTTCAGGCTCTAGACTTTCTCCTCTACTGCTTATGACTGGTCGCTCCAGATGAAGTCTTCTCTATGAACACATTTCCCGTTTTTTTTTTCTACACCAGAGATGCAATCCCAATAAATACGCAACGCGTTGGACCAACATCGGCACACGGTTCGAACATTGGACCGCCGTTGGCCCAGCGTTCCACCGTTTACTGCGATGGCATTTCAGCCTGCAAACCTGCCACTGCTGAGCAAAGGGCCTCTCCCACCTGCTTCAATTTTTTCCTTCGTTCACGTGTTTCCTGTTCCAGCAGTGGCGGCTTCGTACGTGCAGCGTACTCGTTGCATGAGTGCCACGGTGGGGAGATGTTAACTACCTCGCCTGCTATACAGAAAGTCGTGGGTTCGATCTTGACGCCTGTATATTTGGAGTTTCCGTGTTCTCCCCGCGGTCGCGTGGATTTTTCTCCAGGCCCTCCGAGTTTTCCCTGCACATTTAGAAACATGATGCGTTTAGAGAGTATTTGGCTGATATAAAATTCCACGTGATAAGCCACTTCGTTGAGCGATTGTTTGTGACCCCGGTCGCTTCAGAGAAATATATTTCTAGCTCAGTGGGCCTTACCTGGTAAAATCAAAACATATATAGTGTATTGTTTAATTTAGCATTATATTATTCGTACTAATAAAGGTTTTTGGGTTAGATCGCGTAAATAGAAATGTGTCGTAACCCTCCACCACGTAAACAACGCGCTAAGTAGTTGCTCCTTCAGCTCACTGGTGTGTTGGAGAGCAATGCAACACCACACATGTGGGCTGAAGTAGTAACTAATTTTCGCGTTGTTGACATGACAAACCTTACCGGCTGTGTCGGGTGATCTAGGCTCACGACACATTAACACGATCTAACCCCCCCAAAAAAACCTTCATTGCGAACAATATTGGTCGCGAAAGCCTACTGCGTGATGAACTCAGCATTATATCGCACGGCGAAAACCAACGCTCGCGGCCAACAGCAGGGCAAGCAATCGTTACCCGTGACCGCTTCGTCCGATGAACGGGAACCACCGCGGTTCGGCGCAAGACGCTCGCCTTCAATCTGCGCGAGGCGGACGAGAAATCGTCACCTTGCGCTCCACCTGACAGGCCACTGGACTTACCGGCGGCTCATCTTGCCTCCGTGCGTCAAAGGTGAATAACCCGGCGCAGAGGGGGCTCACACTGCTTGGGCTCCACACTCTCCCCCCACCGCCACCGTCACCCCTGCCGTCCTCTCCGTGACAGCCAGCCATCCACTCGGGCGGGCAGGCGGGGGGGTGGGGGAATTGCTTGCGTGAGTGATTATTTCCAGGGTCCTTGTTTGGTGACGGCAAAGCGGGTCGCTCATAAATCCCAGGCAGCCATCCGGCACCCACTCAAAGTCAAGGTGTTCACATCAGCTGCCTAAATAAACCCAGCACCAGCTCTCCCGAGTGCTCGTAAATAAAAGGACAAAGATAAAGGGTCCACCCCACACACACACCCTCTCTCTCCCCTCCCTCCCTCCCTCCCTCATCCGTGTGCAGCCTGCACAGGCTGTTAGGGGCAAATGTTGCCGGCGAGGATCGGTGGTGGCCGAAACGGTGCACGAGGTGGTGGCATGGCCAGGCACCACGCCTGGCCGCCTCTTTGTCTCCCACGCGCTGGTGTTGACACACCGCACCAGCAGGTATTCGTTTAAGGCTGAGTAAACCTAGGGGAGGTACAGGACTTGGTTTGAGGCAATCCCCGCTGATGTCAGATTTTGCAGGGAATCGGGTCCTGGTGTCCGGGTTTCCGAACGCAGTGCGCCAACTGCTGAACCACCATTCCAACCACAACAACAACAACAACGGCTTCGATTTGCCACGAAGTGAACGATGTAACATGACCAGAGTACTTGTGCCAGGCGAGGTCCACTTTAATGCCTTGTGAAGTGTGGAAGGCTCTCTACTGGCAGGAGGTCACGGGACAGGGTCAGGTGCCATGGGTTGACTGACTAAGATGACTGGCAGATGCACCACCTTCGCCCCCTACTGCGCAAACTTGCCTCATTTTATCCGCCCGGCGCTCCGCTCGTTGTTGTGAGCGTCGCTCCTTCTGCCCTCCGTTGTTGCTGCAGGGCGACTGCCTCCAACTGCCCAGCAGCGTCCTTCACGCGCCTCCACCACAGAGGCTGACCTTGACACCGCCGGTACTGGTCATCGGCAAGTCCACATCGTTCCAGATCCTCCCATAAGGCAGCAACGCATCCCTCCTGAGTAGCGCACCGCGCACGCTTTCCCGTCAGACTGCCGTCACGCTGTGTTGCAGTGGTGTAAAACATCTGCAGTGTGGCCAGCGTCGCTTGCACAGCTGTTGTAAATATAATTAAGATGCGCAGCGCACACTTTCGAAGGCCCAACAGACGCTGTCTCCATCCATATGCGCAAGCAACTCCCCTCCTATTCATGCAAGTTAATTCAATTAACCCTTGCTAACCCCGACAATAAATAGGCATGCCACAGGGAGCAGGATTATTATTATTCTACTCATAAGGAGCTTTAAAGTATAATCCATTTGGGTAAAGTTAGTGGAACAAATCTGCTGTGTGCGGAGTCGTATACTGTGTCTGCATGTCTCCGAGTTAAATTAATTGTACCAAGTAAACACAGTGCTGTGTTCTGTTTATTTTACGGTTATTTTCATCTCCTTTGATATTGTAGCTGTTTGATTACGTCCGCGCTCGCGCGCGTCTGTGTGTGTGTGTGTGCTTGCTTATCATTTTTGATCAATTTCAATGCCGGCTTGGCGTCAATTTTAATTTGTTTTTTGGATGCATTTGCTGCAATAACTCGCCCAGCTCCTCTCGCCCATCTACTCCCGCCGCCCTTGAGTCTACATCCACGGGATGGCTTCGCTTGTCTTTATTTTTCGTTGTTAAAAGGGGGTTTTCTTCTGAAAGACATCCCGCGACTTGACTTCAATAACGAACGGCGCCCATGAAAGCTCCCTACTTACGGCATCTTAGCCTTTTGTGCTCCGTTTATCTCCTTCTCATTTCCGTCCGCATCTTATCTTTTTACCTTTATATATAGACATTTTTTTAGATTGAGAGCGCTCATTGATTTCTCAAGTCATGATCTCCCGTCGTCACATTCGCTCTCTCCCCCTCGCCGTATCCCCTTGCCCATCATTTGATGCCTATTTGCCGTGGTTGGCATTCCCTTCGGAGGTGAAAAATCGAATTAGGACAGTGGCTAACTCGATCATCTCAACCTCGGGCTGAATGGGTTGGGCAGCCGTAACCGAATTATCACCAAGAAGTGATGCAAAGTCATTATATGCATATATATACAGTCGCAAACTCGATTTAAATAGAAGTGCGGTACAAGTCAAGCCCAGCCAAGTAACAACCCTTTTTGCACCTCCGATTAGCACGGTTGGCTACGTACGGTGCTAAAGAAGTTCATCATACATGCATACACCCTCTCTGTGTGGCTCTTGCACTTGCCACGGGGCTTCTTAAGTGTTTTGTTGGCTTTGGAGAGAGGTGCGTTTGGAGGTCTGATGCCGAAAGCCGATCAATAATAGGTGTAGGGTAGATGACGTGCCCCAACATGTGCAGCACATGTGTACGCCCAGCCCTTCCTAGCGTACGGCCAGCCCTTCCTAGTGTATGACCCAGCCCTTCCTAGTGTATGACCCAGCCCTTCCTAGTGTATGACCCAGCCCTTCCTAGCGTACGGCCCAGCCCTTCCTAGCGTACGGCCCAGCCCTTCCTAGCGTATGGCCTAGCCCTTCCTAGCGTATGGCCCAGCCCTTCCTCGCTAGCTCGCTCGCCTGCCCGCACGATGTCCACCGGTGCGCGTGGGGATGAACGAGGAGGCGCAAATATGTGCGCCCCTTTCCCCCCCCCTCCGCCCCCGTTCATATTTTATGAACAATTGCTTCGTCACCCTCCATCAAGTGTCCTCTTCAGTGTAAAACCAAAATAAACGTGCAGCTCTGAAATTGCCTGCTCGCACCACTACTGCTTGTAAAGGGGCCAGCACTAGAGGGAGCTGAAGAGAGCCTCTCTGGAGGGTGTTTGGCCTGCTATTCCACTCTATCCAGACGTAATGAAATAGGTGGTAGTACCCACACTTTTACCCCACCACCACGTGACCTAACTGTGGTGCACTCATTGTATACTGCGGCTCGTCACTGCGGATTCCACTTCCATCTGGCCTTAATCTAAGTTGTCTTGTGGTTGTTGTTGTTTGACTTGCATCCCACTGGGATGTTTGCACACAGTGTTGGTGTACGGTGCTTTTTCTGCAATATTTTGCTGTCTTTTCTTGGATTTTCTGTTTGCACATAGTCACTTCCGAGATGTTTTCTTGTTCATGTTTTAGTTTTTTTGTTTGTTGCGGTTGCACCCGATTCAAGAGCCGAATGGCTCACAGGGCTATACCTAATAAATTAAAACTTGAAAAATTTGAATCTGGGACCATGTGCCCCTAATAGCCCAAAGATCTGCGAATCCGTAATTGGACTCCCCGGCCACCTCAAGAGCCACCACCAAACCTGATGGACGTCATCCTCGAACTCAGAGGGACTGCCGATGACGACGACGACTGGTGGATAGAGTTTCAGGGTGGGGGGTTTAAGAAACCTGCTCTTTGCTTCGACTGCCGCACCAGGAGATTGAGAAACACCGAGTGCCTCTGGATTGCAAGTCCAATGTGCCAACCCCGTGACACCGCTGTAGAGAACCCCTTGAGTAGAAGTCATTGCAACAACAACAACAAAAACAGCTTGGATATAGATGCGCGAAACGTGGAATGGGTGTGCTATCAAGCCGATGTCCCTGCGCTGTTTTTATTTTACCGTGTGTGAAACAGCAAGTTTTCTGTTAGCAAATAAATATATTTTTTAAAAAAGGTAATCTTTCCGTCCTGCAATTGGGCTAATAAAATA
The DNA here is from genome assembly GCF_015708825.2 of Lethenteron reissneri. NCBI lineage: Eukaryota > Metazoa > Chordata > Hyperoartia > Petromyzontiformes > Petromyzontidae > Lethenteron > Lethenteron reissneri. The sequence continues at coordinate 7,343,516 of NC_083826.1, read as the reverse complement.
ATAACACCACTTTGTGGTGTTTTTTACTTTGTTTTGGCTCGCGAAACCTCTGCGCTCCGCAGTGTACAAGTTAAAGCCACGAACTTCGGGCTTTTGTTCGTATTCCTGGAGCAGGTTGTGGTTGTGGTGGTGGTGGATGCGGTGGCTCTAAAACCCGCAAATGGCCAGACTGCGAACGAATGGGCCGTTGGCGATCCGGTGATGTCTACATACAACCTTTGGCTGCCCTCACTGCATGCTCCTTCCGTGGCAATTCGTCTTGCCTATGGTTTAGTGAATAGCAACTTGAGGATCAATATCCAACTTTGAAAGGCACGCGACTGCTTCGGGTGATGCCGAATGAATTGCAGCTGGTGCCGACGCCTCCGTTGAATTGGCAAACTTGGCAGTGGTCGTTCTCAACGTGCTCTGTATGTGTGTACGCGTGTTGAACTTCTTTCACACCGTACGTCGCCAACCGTGCTGATCGGAGGTGCTGGGGAAGGAGAAGAAACTAAACACAAAAAAGCAGTTCAAAATAAATTAGTTTTTAATCGAGCTTTAAAAGTGCTTAGCTCCAGTGGCTTCCTAATATCAGAAGGAAGAGCGTTCCAGATGGCCACAGGAGCACATTGGAAAGCGTGATGCAGTGTGTGAGTACACGGGTCTCTGCGTGATGAGTCTATGGGGTTATGTACGATTATATTGGTCTCTAATGTATGTGGAACTTATTTCGCGCTGTTCCTAGCCAACCGTGCTAATCGGAGGTGTGAGGCAAGAGCAATAAACTAAACACCAAAAGCAGTTCTAACGAAATGAATTTTAATTCTAGACTTAACAGTGCATAGCTTCAGTGGCTTCCTCATATCGGAAGGAACAGTGTTCCAGACGGCCGCGGAAAGCACGCATCTCAAAGCTCGCGATGCAGTGAGACCATCTTTGTTCGATGGCTCGCCAAAAGCTGCCTTTACGAGGCCTCCACCGTCACAAATTCGAGACATCCTCTATTCGCCACTCACGTCTGACGCGATGGGTCACGTGCAATGGCAGAGCAAGGATTTTCAGGTAGGGGGGAGCAACCCCTCCAGCAATGAAAAATGATAGAGGAGTTGTTAGTAAGTAAGGACTTGTCGCTTGCTTTTTATTCGACGTGTGTGCAGCGATGGCACGGCCGTCGATCAAGGGTCGAATTCGAACCACGTTGTGTGATCGGCATCGCGCTCGCTGAAGGTATTGATGCCTTCAGGGAAGTCGTGTACTGTATACGCAACTGCGCACAATTCTGAGTCACTTATAACCGCTTTGCCGTTACTTATTGCCAATTATGGACTCAGACTATTGTCCTATCATCTCATAGAGTCCTTGGCATGCAATAATATGCTACACAGTGACAGTGGGGATCACAGAAAGCCGATTTATTACTAATAAGCCCCAATGATCCGATCGAAATTAGGGATTTCGATCGAATCATAGGGAAGGGGGGCACATGCCACCCTCCCCCCCCCCACTGGCTTCGCCAGTGGTCGCGTGGATTCCATTTGGGTCATGTTGCTCCACTGTTTTTGGGGGAAAGGGTCCTGCACGAGGTGGTTTCGCGGTAATTAAAATGGATATTGCAAGGGCCAGACTGGGCACTGAAGTAATCTTGCATCAAGCTCATAGGACAGCTCACTCGATCACGTGGAAGGCTGTGTTGGCCTTTTGTTTCAGTCACATTTGTACTGCTGGGAAAATTAATTTAAGTGGAATATTGCCTGGATATCGTCTAGGTGGTTCTGGGCTTAACTAACTCGTGCTAAGTTCCCGCCAGGTTTTTTTGTTGAGATTTTTTTTAATTGACTGGTTGAAAATGCATGATTAAAATATGTCCGCGTAAGATCCAAAAATTGTCAGTTCTATCTGATGCTAATTTGTCACTGGTCCCATATGACAGCAGTGAGTCAATTCGCAGCTGATGACATTTCTTTGATTTGGTGATTGACTATAGTACAAGATGTGGCTTTTACCGAATGCCCGGATTGCACCCGACCTCGACATATCTCAAGCTAAACGGGGGTTGAGTCTGTGTAGTGCTTTGATGAGCCACCACCACGCGTAGCAGGTGCTGTGGACTTTGGGGCTTACAGCGTGGGCAGTAGAGGGCAGTTTCGCAAAATTAACTCCCAGTAATCCACTCTCACCAGAGGCAATTGTCATATAACTCCCACAACCTACGCATGGACTGACACAAGTGTTGTCCATATACATGATTAGTTAATGAATGACAATGGTTCTTACGCATTGTGAACCTGTAACTGTATTGTCAATGTTGGGCAGCAATTGAGAACAAATCATTATTTTCAGATGTTTTAAATTGCATAACCCAACCTTACAAGATTTGAATACACCGCAGACACCTATAATAGCAAAATGCTTTAAAACTTCTATCACCTCCACGGTAACACCGGGAAAAAAACTCAAATTTATGTCAAACCTCTCGATGATTTATGCTAATGGTTTATTGCATCTTAAATGGTTACATGTAATGGCCATAAATAACAGGAAAGCCTGCCATGTAGTGCCGAGGTTAGGGGTTTAGAACTGGGCGGACGATGATTTATGAAAAATGCAGGGACTTGCAAAAATGCCTGTTTCAGCAGCGCAATCTGGGATTCTAGATTTGAAGCTTTCGTGACTGCAAAGATTCATACTCTTAGGTTTTTTCGGTAAAGTCACGTAGGTAAAAATAAATAAAAATAAATAATAAAAATAATAGAAATAAAAAAATAAATCACGACGTTTCGGGCGCAACACAAGCGTCCGTCATCAGGTGGGACAACCACAGCAAGAAACAAATGCTGAAGTGGGCAAAATAGCTGCTGTAACAAGGGGCTATATAGGTAAGAGACGGGGGAGGAGCCAGGGAGGAGAGATAGAGGGGAGGGGGGGAGTGGGCGGGGCTGGGAGTGGGAGGAGGAAGACACTGGAGATGCGGATATGAAGGGGGCTTTTGGCTGAGTTTAGGGAGGTTTTGGCTGAGTTTAGGGAGGTTTTGGCTGAGTTTAGGGAGGTTTTGGCTGAGTTTAGGGGGCTTTTGGCTGAGTTTAGGGGGGTTTTGGCTGAGTTTAGGGAGGTTTTGGCTGAGTTTAGGGAGGTTTTGGCTGAGTTTAGGGAGGTTTTGGCTGAGTTTAGGGGGCTTTTGGCTGAGTTTAAGGGGGTTTTGGCTGAGTTTAGGGGGCTTTTGGCTGAGTTTAAGGGGGTTTTGGCTGAGTTTAGGGGGGTTTTGGCTGAGTTTAGGGAGGTTTTGGCTGAGTTTAGGGAGGTTTTGGCTGAGTTTAGGGGGCTTTTGGCTGAGTTTAGGGGGGTTTTGGCTGAGTTTAGGGAGGTTTTGGCTGAGTTTAGAGGGCTTTTGGCTGAGTTTAGGGGGGTTTTGGCTGAGTTTAGGGAGGTTTTGGCTGAGTTTAGGGGGCTTTTGGCTGAGTTTAGGGGGGTTTTGGCTGAGTTTAGGGGGGTTTTGGCTGAGTTTAGGGAGGTTTTGGCTGAGTTTAGGGAGGTTTTGGCTGAGTTTAGGGAGGTTTTGGCTGAGTTTAAGGGGCTTTTGGCTGAGTTTAGGGGGCTTTTGGCTGAGTTTAGGGGGGTTTTGGCTGAGTTTAGGGAGGTTTTGGCTGAGTTTAGGGAGGTTTTGGCTGAGTTTAGGGGGCTTTTGGCTGAGTTTAGGGGGGTTTTGGCTGAGTTTAGGGAGGTTTTGGCTGAGTTTAGGGAGGTTTTGGCTGAGTTTAGGGAGGTTTTGGCTGAGTTTAGGGGGCTTTTGGCTGAGTTTAGGGAGGTTTTGGCTGAGTTTAGGGAGGTTTTGGCTGAGTTTAGGGGGCTTTTGGCTGAGTTTAAGGGGGTTTTGGCTTAGTTTAGGGGGGTTTTGGCTGAGTTTAGGGAGGTTTTGGCTGAGTTTAGGGAGGTTTTGGCTGAGTTTAGGGGGCTTTTGGCTGAGTTTAGGGGGGTTTTGGCTGAGTTTAGGGAGGTTTTGGCTGAGTTTAGGGAGGTTTTGGCTGAGTTTAGGGGGCTTTTGGCTGAGTTTAGGGGGGTTTTGGCTGAGTTTAGGGAGGTTTTGGCTGAGTTTAGGGGGCTTTTGGCTGAGTTTAGGGGGGTTTTGGCTGAGTTTAGGGAGGTTTTGGCTGAGTTTAGGGGGCTTTTGGCTGAGTTTAGGGAGGTTTTGGCTGAGTTTAGGGAGGTTTTGGCTGAGTTTAGGGGGCTTTTGGCTGAGTTTAAGGGGGTTTTGGCTGAGTTTAGGGGGGTTTTGGCTGAGTTTAGGGAGGTTTTGGCTGAGTTTAGGGAGGTTTTGGCTGAGTTTAGGGGGCTTTTGGCTGAGTTTAGGGGGGTTTTGGCTGAGTTTAGGGAGGTTTTGGCTGAGTTTAGGGAGGTTTTGGCTGAGTTTAGGGGGCTTTTGGCTGAGTTTAGGGGGGTTTTGGCTGAGTTTAAGGGGGTTTTGGCTGAGTTTAGGGGGGTTTTGGCTGAGTTTAGGGAGGTTTTGGCTGAGTTTAGGGGGGCACTCTGGGATGTTGTCGCAGTGTAACGTTTCGCGGTGGAACAGTTAGCGGTGGAACACCTTACAGTGAGCAAAATGTCTGTTTCAGAAGCGCTATCCGGGGTGCTGTCGCGGTGTAAGGGTCACCACGCTCGACTTAACGATTTCGAGGTCATCGGTTCGTGTCTGTACTTCGAGCATCTTTCGCACCCTGTGTATCCAACCGTGCTAATCGGAGGTGGGGGAGGGCAGCAAACTACGGGTCTCTGTGTGAGTCAATGGGCCACTGTGTGACTACTGTATGTATGTCGGTATGCTGAACTTCGTTAACACCGTACGTCGCCGACGGTGCTATTCGGAGCACTTGTTTGACAGTGAGGACATACTAGAGATGGCCTTTGTATGTCATGAACCATTTTTTTTTATTTTTTAAAAATCATTATACGTGCTTAATCTACTGCTGGATGAATAATAAACCTAAGAGTGTGAGTTGTAATGCGAACAATATTTTGCACACATCATAAATAAAGGGAGCCAAGCTGAGAGTTACTTGACATCTAGGCAAAAGACGAGAGGCCTTTAAGAAAGAGCTGGAGCCTTGTAAGTGTCTCTGAAAAGCCCGTGTACGTATGCATCTATGTTGAACTTCTTTCACACCCTATGTTGCCAACCGTGTTAATCGGAGGTGCCGGGGAAGGCCAACAAACTAAATACAAAAAAACCAGTTCTAGAGAAATGGGTTTTAAATCTAGATTTAGAAGTGCATAGCTCTAGTGGCTTCCTAATATCGGAAGGAAGAGCGTTCCAGACGGCCACAAAAAGGCGAGCCAAAAGCCGCTGCAAGGGCGACCGGAGTTCGCGCGATGGTTTATGTTCCTTGCCGAGACCAGCAAGGTATTGTGTGGTTCATTTGTGGCGAGCACTTAATGTGTGTGAACAGTTCCATCTGACCATCAGCTGTCGTATAAATGGGCACGTGTGGTGGGGTCAAAGGTGAGCACTCCCTCACCTTCTGAGACGTCTGGGCCAGCACTGGAAGGGCTCTTTAGATGTCAATCTTCACTGGAGGCTCTTCCACCGACAGACGCGTAAGCGAGCAGTTTCGGTGGCTGCACCTTTAACGCCCTAATGCTACGCGGCGGCAATTGTTGACAGCGCTGGTCAAAGTGGTGCACACGCTGCACACTTAAATTCCGCGCGTTTAGCGATGTGAATTGAAAGGCCTCCTCTGCACGAAAGACAAATTAACCTAATTTAGCATGCTCCACCTATGGGGGCCTCGCAGTCTGAAAGGTGAAGGCTTCATTGCAGACGCTGCCGTTCTGCCAACTCGCTGCAATTAACAAGGACGCATACGTTGGGGGGATGGGGGGTGGGTCGTTGTGCCATAATGCAATTTTATTTTATTTCATTATATTTATTTTTTTCTCTCCACGGGCAATTAATATCGATCGGTTACGCGCAAGGCCATTTCAAATTCTCGAAATGGGTTTGAATTCCCCGTGTGCCCGCGAGCGCTGGATGGTAACGGAACGCGGAGGTAAATGACCTACAGGGCGGATATATACACCGCGTCCCCCTGTCGCTCCCCCCTTCCCCTCTAACTAAATACACTCGTGCATAAATAGAGAAAGACGAACATCCCCTCTTTAGCCTTGATTGCTGTTTGAGGAAAGGGCTGTTTGCAAAAATTGCACTTTGTGTTTCCTTTGCACTGTGCGGGTTCGGTTTGTGCGATTTCTTGCTTCGTATATGCGGCTAACCTCTTTCTACTCCCCATCCCCCCACAATTCGTTCTGCGTGGTTTCAATTCACTCTAATGCGCGGCTATGCGGTCGGACGTGGAACAACACTGCGTGGGCTACTCGGCATGCAGCTGCCTCGTGCGCTGCGCTGTGGGTTCGGTGGCCTGTGCGGTCCATGCTACGCAATTTTGCTTTGTTGGGCCCTTTTGTTTCTTTGGAATGCATCTACCACTACAGATCGTCTTCGTCTCCCTATGGCCGAGCCGACTTAGAGGAGGGCCAGGTCGGACACGTAATGCCCTTAGTCTTGTTATCATGACCAGGTATTAAGCACCGGTCAAATGGATTTCAGGATACAAAGACGAAGATTCATCCATATAGCCTTAACAGACTGTTGGGGCAAATGCTGTTAGCGAGCACCTATGAAGGCCGGCACGGCACACGAGTGGGAGATTGGTCAGCAGCACGCCCGCCGTCTTTGTCTTTCCATTGGCTAGAGACAGAGGCACCAGGCACAAAACTCATTTGAGGCTGCGTCGACCTAAGGGGAGGCCCAGAACCGGTTCAGATAATCATTTATTCGTGTTGGCCCTGAACAGGTGTCGAACTCGGGTGGCCAGGTTGGTAAACAAGCACGCGCACGCAATAAAACATAGCCAGGAATTGGCCCATCCCGTGGATTAGACAGGACTGCACCACGGGACTAATGTGTAGAAATCCACATCTCATACATCAGCACGTGATCTGAGGGAGCACCCCCCCCCCCCCCCCCCCCATCGTTGGCTCGTTATTTATTTATTTACTTACGGGGGCTTTAAATCATCGTGGCAATTGTTACACGCGCCGCAAATGTAACGCGCGCACAAAGTTGGAAGTGTGAGAGAGACGGGGTGGCGGGGGTGGGAGAACCCACTGCGCATTGTAAAAGCGAATTCATTTTTTTTTTCTTGAAAGCCAACGTACGAAAAGCTTTTGAGCTGACCTTCCGAGTTCTAAAGAGGGCTGTGCATTACTCCTGCTGAGATTGAACTCTGACATTTAACCGTGTAAGGCATCCAAAATCCATTACACAAAGGTCTCCAGTTTCGGCCGGTGGCATTGAACCTTGTCGCTCGTCGGTTTTTTTTTCCACTTTTTTTTCCGCCTTGTTCATTTAACGCTCGATTTTTTCTCTCTCTTTTGTTGTTGTGTTTTGTGTCTGTGGGTTCTCTCCCACCCCTCCCTCCCCCCCCCCCTCCCTCCCTCCCTCCCTCCCTCCCTCCCTCTCCCTCCCTCCCTCCCTCCCTCCCCTATCTCCCCCTCCCCTCCCCTCCTCTCCCCGAGGTTGAAGGGGTTCAGGAGTTTCACAAAATCCCCTTCCCAAATGTACACAGCCCTCGGGCGTCTGTCAATAACCTCTTGTGCGCCTGAGCAGCCAAGGCGACGTTGCGCGTCGTACGTGCGGCGAACTTCTTTCGCGCCGTACGTAGCCGACCGTGCTCATCGGAGTCGCTATCGTCGGAGCAGTTGTTTGACAGCGAGGACATCTGTAGATGACCTCTGCACGTCATAGACCATTTCATTTTGCAGGTTTTTCCATCGTCATTAGACACACATGGGCAATCTACTGCTGGACGAAATCATTAAACCGAGAATGCGATTTGAGACGCGGACGGATATTTTTTTCACGCGCATCATGAATGAACGCGACTCGGACGCACGGAGCCACGCTCAGTGTTACTTGAAAGCCTAAACAGAGGCGGGGATGTCCGTACGCATGTTGACCTTTCGCACCGCGCGTAGCCAACCGTGCCAAACGGAGGTGCGTCGTTGCCACGTCTCCGACGATCCGCTCACCTCGGTCCGCGTGCACCTCGTTGTCTGTCAGCGGCGCCGTTTGGCAAGGCCCGCGGGTGGCCGTATCAACGGAGGAAGGGCCCGCGCAGACAGGCATACAGACACACAGACAGACACACAGACAGCCATTCAGACAGACAAACAGACAGACACACAGACAGCCATTCATACAGACAAACAGACAGACACATAGAGAGACACACAGATACACATAGAGACACACAAACATACACACAGACATCCATTTAGACAGACAAACAGACAGACACATAGCGAGACACACAGACACACATAGAGACACGCAAACATACACACAGACACTCATACAGCCATTCAGACAGACATACAGACAAACAGACATAGAGACAAACAGACAGGCATACATATAGACACACAGACACATAGAGAGACACACACACCAGCAGACAGACACATAGAGAGACACACAGACAGAGACACAGATGCTCGCACGGGGCGTGTGCTGTCAGTGCGGTACTTCGATATTCGAGTACCTTAACCTCACCATCATTCATCATCCATCCACTGCTGGTTGAAGGCCTCCCATGCTGGCCCCACTCCTCGCTGGTCCTCCGATGCCAATCTCATTCTCTTTCTAGCTTAGCGACTGCTCTCGTCATTTATTCTCTGCGGTGGTCAACCTCTTTGGGTGCATTCTCTCCTTTGTAGCTAAAGCACAATAATTCATTGGACATCTGGTGCATGAGCGTGTGTGTGTCTTTTGTTGTTGTTGTTGTTGTGATTATTGACAAACACCCAGCAGCATCAATAGATACTGCGCCGTTACACGAACGTCCGTGGCGCTCTCGAGCTCCGTCTAGTGGAGGCCCTTCCATCAGCAGTGGCATGAGCAAGCAATTGCAGGGCTGCGCTTTGATAATTTGAACTACCCGTACATTTGGAAGTGTCTTGTATTATTTATATATTTTTTATTGTAGAACACGTGAAAGCTTTAACATATTCGTGCGTGTGTCAACGTGAACATGACGCCCGGAACGCGCACGATCTCGTCACATCTCGGAGGCTCAGCGGCGTTGAACGCGGACAGCGCCCGGATGGGCGACCGTCCACCGTTCACGGAGGCCAGGTGCGGTCGGCGTTCTTGGCGTTGTGGGCGACAGAGGGCTGTGCAGAGATGTGTCTGCAGCGAAATACAACGTGCACTGAACCCAGCATGGTGAGGTATGGTCAGATATGTATATGTACTAGCTTTACTACCCGGCTTCGCCCAGGACTTGGATTCACCACGCCTTTGTCTCCCCAGTGGCAATGTTCACACACCACACCAGTTAATTGTTTGAGGCTGAGTCGACCTAGGAGAGGCCCAGGACCGGTTCAAATAATGGTCACCGGTGGTGGCGGTGAGCGGAGATCGAACTCGGGTCGCCGGGTTCATAGCGCAGCGCGAATCGCTACGCAGTCGCTGCCCCCCCCCCCACGCACACACAGGATAAAGACAAAGATCCCCCGTGTAGCCTGTGAGACTTTAGGGGGCAAGTGCTGTTAGCGAGCACCTATGAAGGCCGGCACAGCACACGAGGGGGTGGGTGGCCAGCACCACGCCCGGCCGCTTTTGTCCCCCCAGTGGTGATGTTTACACAGCACACCAGTTACTCGTTTGAGGCTGAGTCGACCTATGGGAGGCCCAGGACCGGTTCAAATAATCGTCACCGGTGGTGGCCGTGAGCGGGAATCGAACTCGGGTCGCCGGGTTCGTAGCGCAGCGCGCTAACCAGTGCACTACAATGCGTTACGCTTCCACGTGCGTGGGTCACGTGACAGATGTGACGTCACAGCTCACTTGCCGTGCAAAAAAAATCATGCATAATTGAGCCCCCCCCCCCAAAAAAATATATATATACAAAAGTGTATTTTTATAATATTTGCATGGTGTACAGTCTGGAAAGTACCCACATGGCAAATTTCAAGTTTGTTGCATGCCGGGAAATACGCTAAACATTTTGAACAGACACACTTAATCACGACTTTGCCTTTTATATAGATGGAGATGTCTCTTGTGGGCACACAGGGTGCAGACCGGGGGGTGGGGGGGGCTCGTACAGCAGTGGATTGACAAAAGACGTCCTGAGTGCACACGCAGGAACCTGTATTCAAAAGTTGCACGTTGACAAAAACCTGATGATGCAGCCGGTGAAGAAAAGGACACGGTCACTATTTGGACACATATGTGGGATGGATGACATCAGGAAATATTGGAAAGTGTGTTCTTTGGAAAAATGTAAGGAACCGAAAAGCGAGGAAGCCCTAACGCAGAGTGGCTCGATAATCTACGAGATTGGAGCCAGAACCGTGTGGCGCTACGTGGGCATGTTGGCACAAGGCAGAGGAGAGTGGAAATAAATGACCAAATGCGCAGCGGGCGCTTATGGGCTATCTGCTCCACGGATCGTGTGGTGATGACGACGGTTATGTGAACGGTAAGAGAAGCTAAAGGTGCAGCTGTTCGTTCGTGGAATTGCAAAATCGTACCACCGGCTGAGCGTTCAAATCAAATACGGACTCCCAAAGACGCTTCGCGGAGCAAACGGGAAATACAAAAAAGCCGCGGCAACGGAAATCGTGGACGCGAACACAAAGACGACGGCGAAACGCTCGCAAAGGCGTCTTGCCGCGTGCGCTATTAATTGTGTTTTGTTCAGCAGGGCATTACGCCGATAAACAGAAGAAAAAAATCATATTTTTAGACGTTTGACCGATCGCTCTAAATTGGTCATCAGTTTTTTTGTCAGTTTACCACGCTGGCTTCGTGTGAGAGCTTGGGACCGTGCGCTGGGATGTCACTTTAGTGCACCCACTGCCCATGCTGACGTAGCAGGGAAGCTAAATACGTTGGACTTCTTTCACACCGTACGTAGCCACTCATCGGAGGTGCGGAAATGGCTGGCTCAGAGCTAGACATTTGCTCCATACGTAATTTTCTATTCTTATGTTGTGATAACTTTGAGATTTTTGTTTCCATAATATTTATTGATTTGTTTATTCTTTCTTATATATTTTTTTACCGTTTAACTTACTTTAATTGCTACGAATAGGATTCAGCGCTTAATGTGATTATGCATTTAATCATTGTAAAACGTTGCGAGATGCAATTACCCTGAATGATGCTGTGTAGATCTGAAATTATTATGCGTGCTACTTTATTCTATTTTAATAATGCATTGTTGTGTTTGTAAATTCGAAGTGAAAATTACATCCTGCTGCCATCTTATCAGAGAACCCCATTCGTAAGCGAAATGTGCATCTCAAAGTTTGAATCCCAGTTCAATGAGGAAAAAGAGGAACGCAACGAATTCCAACCATGAAGTCCGATTCACAGATTTTAGTAAAGGCCAGTCCAGTCCCATCACCACCATCGGGTTGCTCAACCACAACACTCGCACCAACCACCTCGACACCGCACACCACCAAGTCTAGTTGAATCGTGACGATACCGTGAGTTTTTTACTTTTAAGATACCTATGACTCTACTCATACGTAATTATTCATACGCTTATTTGACAAATGGTCATCGGAAATTTTTTTTTAATTCTCATCAGGACCCACGGTGTAAACTCCTTATTATCCTCGCAATTTTTACGATACCGTGAGTTTAACTTTCTGATAGCTGTGACTACTAATACGTAATTATTCAGACAACTATTTAAGAAACGGTGATCAGAATTTTTTTTATTTTTTGTATTCTCATAAGTCCCCACGGTGTAAACTCCTTATTATTCTCGCAATTTTCCTGGCCTCTCTATGTGCTATGAAGTTGGGCCTGAACCCGAAATTTCACGTGTACATTTTAGTTTCCTTCCCTAGAAGGCCAAAGATTTCTTGACGAAAACGTCAATAAATTTTCCATTAGCTTCCGACCAAAATTAGAGAGGCGTTCTCCGGCTTGGGTGTTTCACGCGCCCTGCTGTGTCGCCCTGCGATGTCTTTTTCGGGTGTTGCCGCGCGTCGTTTAGCACGTCTGATGATTTCGCTCCACGCCTTCCAGTTCCCGGAGAAGTTCCCGGCGTGCGTGGAGCGACACGTCAGGACGTGGTGCCAGACGACACGCGGCATGACCTGAAAACGACATCGGGGAGAGCTATTAAGAGAGAGGCATCAAGGGGAGGTGTCCGTCAGACACCCTTGAAGATTGTGGTGCATTCACCAAATTACCAGCGCCTTACGGCTCCCAGACTAGAAGTCACTGCTTCAATCTTGTCCCTCGAGGACATATTTTCGAGCACAATAGCAATAAATGGGCGCTCGCTCGGGTTCTTAAGCCTGGCCTCTCATCCTCTTAACGTGCAAAACACTGCACGCCACATTTCACAAGAGTAAAACATTTTTCTTTTTTGCACGGCGTATTTGGAGTCTGTAGAGGGGAAAATATGCTCTAGATCAATTCAGAGTCTGTAGACTACACTGCAAGTTCCACACATAGTAGTCATGCTCTTTGGTTATTTCGGTAAAGTCACGTAGGTAGAAAAAAAGATATATATCTCGACGTTTCGATCGCAACACAGGCGGTCTTCCTCAGGCGGAAAAAATTATAATAATTGTGATATCAATAAATAATGAAATGTATTTCCCCAGGATAGATTAAATTGAGCTTCAAGAGGGTCCTGCTCTGGGATGTTTGGCCAATGTCATTAATACGTGTTCGGCTACGTGTGGGAAGACACTGGCGTACAGTACCTGCAGAAAGCCTTACCATGTGGCACAGAAACTTCACAACTCATTTTTTTTTATTTTACCAGACAAAGCCCACTGAGCTGAGTAGCTCTTTTTTCAGAAGCGACCTGGCCACAAATGACGGCTCAACGAAAGTGGCTTATCACGTGGACATTTATAGCAGCAGCCAAGCAACTCTAAAGATCCCATCGCTGTGCTGTCATCTTCTGGTAGCACCTCGCGTCCCACGTCTACAGCACCTGGTTGGTCTTCTACGGGCAGTCTGCCGTCCAATAACTAACCAGACTCAACCTTGCTGAGCTATTGAGATTGGCTGCGTTTCAGGATGATGTGGTTGTAGGCGGCCCTCTTTTAAATGTAAAACTCGTTTCGCTTTATAACTTTTAATTTTGAACAAAAAATTGCAAGAAACTTGCACAAATTAAGTTAGTAAATGGGAGAGTCGCAGCCCTGCAATTAGTTTCTCACGTCGCTCCTGGCAGTAGAGCCTCCACCTGCATCTCTACAGAGTCCCTGTAGAATATATATGTTTGGCCTGCTCTTCAACATCAGCCAGACATTTTGCAAGAGTCCCGGAGGACCCACACCTTACCCACCACACGTGACCTGCTGATCGACTAACTGTGGTGTTGTTATGCATTTAAAGCTTTCGTGACTGCAGGGATTCATCTTCTTGGTTCTTTCGGTAAAGTCACGTAGAAGGGAAATAATAAAATAAAAAATACAACATAATAAATATTATATTATAAAGTCACGTAGAAGGGAAATAATAAAATAATAAAAATAACACATAATAAAATATGATATTATTTTATTATGTTGAATTTTTATTATTTTATTATTTCCCTTCTTCGTGACTTTACCGAAAGAACCAAGAAGATGTGGTGTTATGCATTTACATTGCCGGGTGGATAGAGGTGGCAGGGGAGGATTTTAGAAAGCTGCCTTAATTGTTGCAACTGCCACACCGGGAGATCGTATCGAACTGGCGACCTCTGGATCACAACTTCGGTTGCGTTGACCGTTACACCAACCATGGCAGCAACATCCCAAGTAAAGCTACGGCTTGAGTTAGTGCCTAACAGAGCTTGCGCACGTGGACTTAGTGACCGATTGCATCATGTATGCTGAACTTCTTTCGCACCGTACGTAGACACCCACGCTAATCGGAGGTGCGGGGGAAGAACAAACAAACAGCGAGGATCGTCTCAGTGTGGCATACTTCGATGATTTTCTGCTCGTGCGTTCTGGATGTGGGTTACGTTACAGGGAAGAGATATACCCTGGATCAATAGGGGTACATTTTGTGGTTTAAAATGTGATTTTTCATTTAATTTTTTAAATTCTTCTTCTTCATAAAACCGAGCCAAAGTCTGTCGCTGACTTGAAACCTGTTTCTGAAAACATGCGCTTTTAATTATACTTTTAAAATAAATACATTTTGAATGGTGAAAATCACCAGTGGCTAAACCAAAATAGTGATTTGCGCATGAATAATTTAAGGTAATGAAATATTAAGTGTGGTTCATTCAGGTGCCATCAATTCGCAGCACTTGCTGGGTACAGCTTGTCTGTGCCGATGCCACGCGTCTCATTGCATTCATGTTTAGCTGGGAATTGCATATATTCACGTGCATTATCACCCTTTGTATATGAGGCTATCCAGCAATGCACGCCTACGGGACAGGACAAAATAACGCAATTTCTGTCAATGAGCACTTTTATTTTTTGCTCTGTGATGCACCTGTCTGTCTGTGATGTGCTGCAACAACTTGAAGCAAGCCAGGCTTAAAAAAAGGACATCCTAATTGCTGCTGGGAATCTCTGTGGTGCATCGCGTTATTTGCCAAGTGATGGGCAAAAGCACCACATCGCCCCGTGAGTTTGTGTCCCGTTGGGGCTCGTTTTTGTTTAAAACCGCACGCTTGCTCAGCACAAAGACAAAGATCCCACAAAATATAGCCTTTAACGGATCGTTTGGGGCAAGTGCCGTTCACGAGCGCCTATTAAGATCGGTCACGGCACACGATGGGGTGGGTGTGGCCAAGGCCGGACCCGGCCGTATTTGTCTCCCCAGTGGGAATGCTTACGCACCCACACCAGGATACCCGTTTGAGGCTGAGGACTGGCACCCGTTTAAACATTTGCCCCTCTGACTACGCTGGAGTCGTGGTCGCTAACCCGCCGCTCCCCTCGCGCAGGACACACACAAAAGACAAAGATCCCCCATATAGCCTTTACCAGACTGTTGGGGCAAGTGCTGTTAGCGAGCACCAATGGACGCCGGAACGGCACACAACGGGGGTGGGTGGACAGCAACCACAGTGGTCGATGTTTTGCACACCGCGCCAGGAACTCAATTGAGGCCGAGTCGACCTAGGGGAGGCCCAGGACCGAGTTCAGATAATCGTCACCGATGTTGGCCCGTGAGCGGGAATCGAACTCAGGGTTCGCACCGGATTCGTACCGCAGCGGCCACAAGCGAGGCACCACTGCTCCCCACACACGCACACACAGAGCCCACACACACAGAAACCCACACACACACCACACACAAAGATCAAAGATCCCCCGTCTAGCCTTAACAGACTGTAGGGGCAAGTGCTGTTAGCGAGCACCTATGAAGGCCGGAACGGTACACGAGGGGGTGGGTGGCCAGCACCACGCCCGACCGCCTTTGTCTCCCAATGGCAATGTTTACACACCGCACTAGGTACTCATTTGAGGCTGAGTCGACCTAGGGGAGGCCCAGGACCGGTTCAGATAATCGTCACTGGTGTTGGCCGTGAGCGGGAATCGAACCCGGGTCGCCAGGTTCATAGCGCAACGCGCTAACCGCTACACTACCGCTCCCCCCAACACCACACACGAACACTTACACACACACACGGTAACCCACGCGCAGAAAACACACCGTGGCCACACGGGAATATGGTCACTAATAGCCCAAACCTGCATACATCAGCAGACGCGTTCTGCAAACACGTCCTTCGTGAAGAATGTCCCTGTGCATGTGATTCGCGGATTTGAAACCAATTAAAATACATTAATACTGAGTAAGTACGCAGCTGTATACACAGACGGACATCGGAGGTGAACGCGTGCGTGTTTCTGAAGCATTACGTCGTGGCCATCTAAATGCTCGAATTTATTTACTCTTGGAGGATTCGGCTGTGGCGAAGCGGTGTGCACGCTGGACTTGAAACACGGAGGATTCTGGTTACATTCGATCTCCGGGAGCGGCAGTTGAAACGATGTGCAAAGTGCGTTCAATGCCTCCTTGCCTCTATCCACACAGCAGTGTGCGTGGGTATAACACAGTTAGTAGATCAGCAAGGCGCATTTGGTGGGTTAAAGTGTGGGTTATTCTCACCGCCTTCCAATGGCCAGTGTGGAAGAGTAGACCAATTGCTTTCTCATGAGGCTGCATTGAGCTCTTTCTGGTGGGTAATGTCACGTTGTCACTTTGCCACGTTCAGCTCTTCAACTAAGCCACGTTCTAATTATTTTGTGTTTAATGTATTAGAGATTTTGTGCCCAACTAGGTTTCAAGTTTCAAGTTTTCAAGTTTCATTAATTAGGTATAGCCCTGAGAGCCATTCAGCTCTTGAATCGGGTGCAACCGCAACAAACAAAAAAACATGAACAAGAAAACATCTTAAAGTGACTATGTGCAAACAGAAAATCCAAGAAAAGACAGCAAAATATTGCAGAAAAAGCACCGTACACCAACACTGTGTAGGACCCATCACCATAAAAATAAAACATCCTTGCCTGTAAGATCAGTAGCTCCCCAGCATTGACGCAGGCGAGCCTGACTCTGCTCATGAGACGATATATGTCAAAACCAGTCCAGAGGTTGCTTGTCTTGAACGAAATTCTGCTGGGATCATGCACTCCATACGGCTGATGGCTTGTGTCAAAAATATTTTTATTATTTTCACGTGGAAAGAGATACATAGACGAGAGAGACACATTGTCTGCTTATGTATTTTGTGGTTTATAATCGGTGATGGTGGATAGTGCAAAGAAGGACACCTGTTAAAACAATATAAAGGTGCAGCCTTGCTATTGTTTGTTCAACACCACTGCTGGTGGAAGGACGTCCACTAGAGGGAGCTCTAGATCAGTGCTACTCACAAATTTTCGGACGGGGAGGTGGGGGGGGGGCCCGTTCGCCCATAAGACTTCATCAGTGTCAGGGCCCCCACAAGCGCATTGTCGGGTGGCCGCATGTCAGAGGCCCGCAACCAAAGGCCCCTTGGGACCTGACAGTGGCTCGCGATCCTTGCATTGAAGAACACTACTCAGGATCGTCACTCAACAGGGTGTACTATTGCATATTTATTCTAGATTTCTTGCACATGACGACGTTGACCAATTTCTCTTGTAGCTCCGTTTTCTTGCACACGACGTTGACCAATTTTTCTTGTAGCCCCGCCCACCATCCCCACGTTCCATTCCCTGGTTACCACATTCAGATAAGCCCCCCCCCCCTTAACTTGTATTTAAGGGCTGCTCTTTTGGAATTTTCCTCACTTGATGCAGTAATTTTAGCTGTGACGGCCCCACCTGATGACGGAGACTTGTGTTGCCTCCGAAACGTCGTGATTTATTATTTTATTTCATTTCCATTATTACTTTTATTAACTTTTAATTTCATATTTTACCTACGTGGCTTTACCGAAAAAAACCCAAGAGTATGAATTTACTATTGCATGTTGGGCAGCCGTCTTGGAAGAGGCTGGCATAGGCCACGCACTTTGTCTCACCGCACGCGACCTCACCCATCGACGAACCCTGCTGGGTGGATAGAGATGGCATATGGCGAGGGGTGTTAACGGATTAACCTGCAAACTCTGGATTTGCACGACACAGGCTTGCTTCACTTAACCACGACACTTCGGCAGCATTCCAAAAGAATGTAATGTGTAACATATGCTAAAATGTTACGGTGTGTGAATGCGAAGCGTCCACTATCATTGGAACAAGGTAGGAGGCAGTGCAGCAAGTAGGTTCAATTAATATTTTATTTCTCCCCTGGAAATCTGATTTGCATCGATTTCTGGATACGTCGTGTTTATCCAGAAACGCCTCGACCGTCACGTTCAGTACGGTCTCGCACTTAGGATGTTTTGCCATTTCCAATACAGAGTGGCATATGTAAGAATATTAAACAAAACCCCAGTTTTAGCAAATCGTTCCAACACAAATGAAGGCTTTTGCTGCGTAAAAAACACGACCACGCTGTCCCAAAAAACGAACAATTGAATAAGTAATGCGACATTATACTGTGAAGAGAATTGGAAAAAGTATGTTACAAAGAGTGAAGCTGTATTATTAATAGCCGATGGTATTTTAATTACCGTCACATTATTGTGGAGGGTAATTATTGGAGCCCGAGGCACATCGGAGGCCCCAGAGCCGGGCTTTCTCTAGCAGCTGTGGAACTGGCTGAGACCCAACCTCCAACTTGTGTGCCACGCAAAAAAGAAAAGATTAATGATTATTTTTCAGAAAAGTAATTGTCCATTAAATTACATTACGCATGTTTGGAATTGTTTGGTTTCGTATTTTTGAATGCTATTTTTTCAGGCTTGTATTTCAAAGTCCAATTTAAATATCAGCGCAGTATTTCTAATTTAAAAAAATAGTTTAC
Source organism: Lethenteron reissneri (assembly GCF_015708825.2). Taxonomy (NCBI): domain Eukaryota; kingdom Metazoa; phylum Chordata; class Hyperoartia; order Petromyzontiformes; family Petromyzontidae; genus Lethenteron; species Lethenteron reissneri. Next base: position 7,325,092 of record NC_083826.1, on the reverse strand, counting down.
TGTGTGAATGTTCCAACTTCACTGGCGAGTTGTGTGAATCGCTACAGGCTCGGCGTTTACATGGTGAGGTGCCACCCCTAAGTTCAGTTTCAGTTTAGTTTTCTTGAACCAGGTGAGATCTCAAAGGGAATGGTGCAGGTGCCATGACTTGACTTCGATACGATGTAAAGTCTACGATAGCCGTATCGTCCCTTTGGCAAAATACAGCTATTTCGTGATTATCCATAGCCCATTGTGTGTTTTTCCACAAACAGTTTCTTTCCCGACGAAACAGTTACAGAATTACATGTGCAATGTTTAAACGTTGTAAATAAATAGCTGTTATGAATTTAATTTGCTCCCGTGCACTGCAAACATTTATTTCGGAGTAATTGATGGCATAGCAATTAAAATTGTATATTCTGTGGGTTTACTCTCCAATCTACCGATGTGCGGAACTAGTTAACGATTTTTAATGGTTTTTTACATGACAAACCGTACTAATTGGCTGTGTCGGGTTTCAGGACACGTTTATATTTACGCGATCTAACCCAAAAAAAACCTATATGGTGAGCAATTCTATGATGTCATAATTTCCGTTAATTACGTGTCACGCATTTTTATTTTAAAAATATAAATGTTGTAACTGACGTCAAGTATCTGCGTTGCACCGATTGTGACGTCGCGATTATTGGTCGGCTTACCCGACGGCTGTTTGATAACGTTGCGAAAATCATCACGCAGTGCGATTTTGACAAAGTGCAGCATCGCGAATTTTTATTTTTTATATTTTGCATGCAACTCGAGCTTAGCTGTGACCGCTACTCTCGCTCGTGAGGGTCTCGCTTCATCCGGGACGCGTTGTCCCATTGTAAATAATACACGAGCGAGAGCATTGTTTGGATTCTAAGTGGATTTAAGCAAAGCCCTGAATAATACAATTAGAAAATAATGGCACGAGGAGGTGTACTCGATGGAATTTGAGATGCCAGACATGGCCAGTTTCGCTCAAGGGCTGTTAAGCATTGGCAACATTTCTCTGCCAAGTAATTTTTTAAACTTATTCTTGGGGGCCAAGTCCCAATTTGTTTTGATTAGCAGAAGAACAACAGATTGCACGGGAATGTAGTGCGTTGCATTTTTAATGATTTGAGGTCGCATTAATATGTATGCGTCTATTAAAAGATGCATTTCTCGAAATATCTCTCTTTTGATCAATAACACCCCCCCCCATCTCCGCCCCCTTGCCAATGGGTAATTAAATTAATGAAGTATCTTTATTCGTTCGTTCGTTTCTCAATCCGCTTCTCCTGGTGAAGATCGCAGCGGCAGCGTGTAGAGTAGTGGCGGTCCAGACCTCCCTTTCCCTGGCGACAAACTCCAGCACTACACTACTATACACTACACTATACACTACTATACACTACATTATACACTACTATACACTACACTATACACTACTATACACTACATTATACACTACTATACACTACACTATACACTACTATACACTACTATACACTACACTATACAGTACATTATACACTACTACACTACTATACACTATACACTACTATACACTACACTATACACTACTATACACTACTATACACTATACACTACTATACACTACATTATACACTACTATACACTACACTATACACTACTATACACTACACTATACACTACTATACACTACACTATACACTACTATACACTACACTATACACTACACTATACATTACTATACACTACACTATACACTACTATACACTACACTACTATACACTACAATATACACTACTATACACTACACTATACACTACCATACACTACACTATACACTACCACACACTACACTATACACTACTATACACTACACTATACACTACACTATACACTACTACACTACTATACACTGCACTATACACTATTATACACATACTTTAGCACTTCCTGGGAAATTCCCAGGCGTTCCCAGGCCAGCCGAGTGACATCATCCCACCGCAATATACACCCGTCCTAGCAAAAAATATAATATGTTAAATTTTTACTTGCACAGTAAAGTAATTGCATTTTTTCATTTGCTATACAGCCAGATAATACGACAAATCGCTAACCTTAAACACCCAGTCGTTCATAAAAGTTGAAGGCAGTATAGTACTCTAGTAATAGAGCAAGTGCAGAATCACTGAACCAGAAGCCCTTGAAAGTGTGGAGCCCGTAGCATTATGTAGCTACTTGTGCTACTCGGATAATCCGGCATTCCCTGTTGGTTGCGTGAATGTTCGTTAATTCTAACATTTAATCCATTCAGGCATTTAAACTGGAGTTGCAACTCTAGGTTTATATGCGATTTGGGTTGAAACTATAATCATCACAATTGTAATGTTGCAGTGGACTCAGTTTGCAGACGAGATTTGCAGTCTAGAAGTCATCGGTTAGATGCCCCTCAGCAGTTGAAGCATTTGGCAAGTTTGCTAAAGTGTGTCCACTCAGCAGTATCAATGGGAATGCCACAGTCGGTCGATCGGCAGGTCGCAAATGGTGGAGTAAAGTGTGATGACTCCCACCTCTGCCCAAGACGTCTGGACAATGGGGAAGAGTAGACCAAAATCACTCCCTAGAGGGGCACTCTGGAGCTCCCCCTAGTGGAGGCCCTTCCACGAGTGGTGGCGTCAACAAGAAATTGCAGGGCTGCACCTTTACCCTTACCATCTCAACTATCATAATGTTAAACTGGCTTGGTTGTTCGACTGAACTTTCTCAAACTCCCGCAAAAGTTCTATTTCTTATTTCCTTTTATCATCACAACACATAACTCTTGACGGGTCTGGGTTCGATGCTAAATTAGTTTGTATTGACTCTTCTATCTTCACGCACATTTGTTACCGGATATGAATTCGGAACCTGTCATCTCCATAAGGCTGTCGAGACGAAACGCATTTTTCTGCTCCGATGCCACATCCCCACGTTGTGTTGGCACAATAGATTGTGATATGATATGGAAAAACCCATAACGCATTCATCACTAACACCGCGGCCTTTAAATGCAAGATATATAATAAGTAAGTACATTTTTAAATCACGAGTGTGAAATCTTCATGCATCATGAGCTCTCTTAAACAGTTCTGTCTCTCACGTTCTATTGAACTGGCTAAATGTCTGTGAAGAATCTGGAACATCTAGCGACAGTAAATTCCAGGCCTCTGGACCGGTGAGTCAGTGAGTGGGTGGATGAGTAGGTGAGTGAGTGGGTGGATGAGTTCAAGTTCATTTTTTAGGTATAGCCCTATGAGCCATTCGGCTATTGAATCGGGTGCAACCGCAACAAACAAAAACATGAATAAGAATACATCTTATAGTGACTATGTGCAAACAGAAAATCCAAGAAAAGACAGCAAAATATTGCAGAAAAATCACCGTACACCAACACTGTGTGCAAATATCCCAGTAGGAGAGTGAGTGGGTGGTTGAGTAGGTGAGTGAGTGGGTGGATGAGTAGGTGAGTGAGTGGGTGGTTGAGTAGGTGAGTGAGTGGTTGAGTAGGTGACTGAGTGGGTAGTTGAGTTCCAAGCCGGTGGACAGCTGAGTCGGTAAGTGGGTGTATGAATGGGTGAGTGAGTGGGTGGATGAGTAGGTGAGTGAGTGGGTGGTTGAGTAGGTGAGTGAGTGAGTGGTTGAGTAGGTGACTGAGTGGGTAGGTGAGTTCCAAGCCGGTGGACAGCTGAGTGGGTAAGTGGGTGTATGAGTAGGTGAGTGAGTGGGTGGTTGAGTAGGTGAGTGAGTGAGTGGTTGAGTAGGTGACTGAGTGGGTAGGTGAGTTCCAAGCCGGTAGACAGCTGAGTCGGTAAGTGGGTGAATGAGTGGGTGAGAAGGTGAGTGAGCAGGTAGGTGAGTTCCAAGCCGGTGGACTGCTGACAGCAAAGCTCTGAGGTCCAAATCTCGTTGTCTGAGTGTGTGCGGAATGATCAGGTCACCAGCATGAGCTGATCATTCAGCACAAATATGTATTGTTTTGTTTATTTCCTATGAAAAAGGGCCATTGCCGGAAAACATCGCCGAAAATATTCAACATTTTTTAAGGCCACTGGCGTAGCTGACAAATGTGTTGGGTTATTTTCTTAATTGCGTTTGAGCACCACTGTCAACGCAGCAGCAGCAGCAGCAGCACCTGATACATTGGTTAATCAGTTGAACACGTAGTATCGTGGCTTTCGCGACCATTATTATCCTTAATGGAGGGTTTTTTGGGTTAGATTGCGTAAGTAAATATACTGTGGTTCTTTCGGTTAAGTCACGTCTAAAGATAAAATAATAAAATAAATAATAGCACATTACGACGTTTCGATTGCAACACAAGCAATCATCATCAACACAAGCAATCATCATGATTGCTTGTGTTGCAATCGAAACGTCGTAATATGCTATTATTTAATTTATTATTTTATCTTTAGACGTGACTTAACCGAAAGAACCAAAGAATAATTCCTGCAGTCACGAAAGCTCCAAAATTAAGTATAAATGTGTCGTTAAACCCGCCACCACTAGATACAGCCAAATATTAAGGTTTGTCATTTAAACGAAACATCCTGCGCTCGTAACGAACTGACAATTTTATTTACGTGACAAACCTTAGATCTTGACTGTGGCGGGTTTAACGACACATTTATATTTACGCGGTCTCACCCCCCCAAAAAAACAACTCAATTTTACCTAAATTGGTTATGGTTAATGATGGTGTGCTTTAAAGGTGGTTGAGTCTGCGTGGCGATGAGACGTTCCCTTTGTATGAGAACTCTGCACGGATGTTCTCTTGGGCGCGTTCTCTCTTTCAGCTGCCACTCTGCCACCACCGCCGCGTATCATCCGTGTCTCGAGGTGTCTTGCTCAAGCCCACTTGACGTTTAACGCGTCAAAAGTATGTCTCCCCCTGGCCTATGTTCTTTCATCCACGTGTTCATCTTTCTGACGCTCTGAAATCATTCCAAGGTCACGTGTGCTTCTTCATACGCTTTTCAGCTTTTACACTTTTTTTCGGAGCAACGTGGATATTTCTCATCCGTATTTTTTGTTATCGCATTCTGCGTACGAAATAATCCCATAACATCGCGTGAGTAAAATGTGTGGACAATTCCCTTTCCCGGAGAGGCTCCCAGCGCATCCCGTCACGTTTGTCAGTCTACCTGAGTGTTTGATTGACACTCGTGTGGGAATTGACGTTTTGATTATGGGTCTGTCTTGGCAAGTCGCATGTTCAGAATTCCACTGTTGTCAATTGGAGTAGAGTATTCGCAGCGGTCGTGCTGTATATATGTACGTTGAACTTCTTTCGCGCCGTACGTAACCAACCGTGCAAATGCAGAGGTGCAGAGGAAGGACAAGAAACTCGACACAACAAGGAGTTTCAAAGAAATGAGTTTCCAATCTCGATTTGGAGGCGCATTGCTCCAGTGGCTTCCTAATATCGGAAGGAAGAGCGTTCCAGGCGGCCGAAGAGACCCATCCGATTGGCAGATGTACTTGTTTTTTGATGGAAAGCGCACACAGCCTGGGCATATGCGTCACGTGTTCCTCTCGTCACCTTATTGAAGTGCACCAATACATTTTGACTTAACACTTTCGTGACTGCAGGAATTCATATTCTTTGGTTATTTCGGTAAAGTCACGTAGGTAGAAAAAATAAAATAAAAACTACAACGTTTCGATCACAACACAAGGGATCTGAATGACTTCACCGAAGAAAACCAAAGAATACACCGTTACAATCAGCTGATTGCGCCACACTCACAAATAAATACTGGCGAAGGATACACGGGACAAGGATGGTCGTGACAGGCATTGGCCGTTGCCTTGCCGAAGACTTATCTCACGAATGTCGGTTTAACCACGTAACAAATGGCACTTTGCATAATGCACACCTGCGGCACGGGCAAAATAAATCCGGATTGTTGATAAGCAACTCAATTTAATTATCGCCTCGTATGGAAGGAGGGGTGGGCAGGCAAGCGAACGGCTGATGAGTGCGGTGTTTCTGAGCTTTCACGGAGCTCTGCTGGAGTCGTGCTGCTAGAAGCTGGGCATTTTAAGCCTGGTAGGAACCCACTGGTTCCACCAGCCCGCAGGGGATTATTGTGTCCGTCCGTCCCTCGTGCAGGGAGGGGCTGGGTGGGGAGGGAGGGGCTGGGTGGGGAGGGCAGGGTGGGGAGGGGCTGGGTGGGGAGGGTGGGGCTGGGTGAGGAGGGGCTGGGTAGGGAGGGGCTGGGTGGGGACGGTGGGGAGAGGCTGGCTGGGGAGGGTGGGGCTGGGTGGGGGGTGGGAGTGGTGGGGCTGGGTGGGGAGGGGCTGGTCACCCCGTGGTGTCCCTTATGAAACTCAACGTTTAACCTACTCACGCCGGCTTGTGCCCGCCCTCACAGTCGGGCATATTTGCGGAATACACCACGCCGTCGTTGACCCTGGCCATTGACCGAGCAACCCAACGTTCCTACCAGCTCCCTCCGCAAGAATGTGTTAAGGCTGGTAGATGTCACCCCCCCAACCCACCCGCCCACCTATCTCTACCACCTCCACTCCTCACTAGCGATTTGATGAATTGTTAAGAATCGGGTGCTGTGATTGTATTTGATGATCGACTTGACACTCGCAGCAAGTGTTTCACAATTGATTGTTTGGGTGAGCACGCCACACATTACTTGCCCAGTTGCATACCTAGTGTGGGAAAAGTGACACGTTCACAGTTACATTTTGCCCCCAACTGTATTGATACGAGTCCGTGCTACATCTTGGAGTCCATCGGCTGGAGTAGCTGGGTAAGTGAATGGGGCTGGCTGCAGTGCTGGATTAAGCTAGTGCGGTGCCTGCAGCATATATTAACACATTCCTGCGGAGGGAGCTGGTAGGAACGTTGGGTTGCTCGGTCAATGGCCAGGGTCAATGGCGGCGTGGTGTATTCCGCAAATAGGGTCGACTGTGAGGGCGGGCACAAGCCGGCGTGAGTAGGTTAAACGTTCAGTTTTATAAGGGCACCACGGGGTGACCAGCCCCTCCCCATCCAGTCCCACCCCTCCCACCCTCCCTCCCCACCCAGCCCCTCCCCACCCTCCCCACCCAGCCCCTCCCCACACTCCCTCTCCACTCAGCCCCACCCCTCCCATTTTTGGATGTACGACAGACGGACAAAATAATCCCCTGTGGGCTGGTGTAACCAGGAGGTTCCCAACAGTATAAAGGGGCCCTAAATATAAAAAAATACATCAATATTAAAACACACTTTTTAACTTGCATAGTAAAGTAATTGCATGGTTTCAATTGCTATACAGCCAGATAATACGACAAATCGCTAACTTTAAACACTCAGTCGTTCATAAAAGTTGAAGGCGGTATAGTACTGTAGTAATAGAGCAAGTGCAGAATAACTGAACCGGAATTGATAGCTTGAAAGCATTTAGCGCGGGGCCCTTGAAAGTGCGGGGCCCGTAGCATGTGCAGCTACGAGGCTAATCCTGGCACTGGGTGGGTGTGTGGCTGATGAGTGGGTGGGTGGGTGTGTGGCTGATGAGTGGGTGGGTGGGTGTGTGGCTGATGAGTGGGTGGGTGGGTGTGTGGCTGATGAGTGGGTGGGTGGCTGTGTGGCTGATGAGTGGGTGGGTGGCTGTGTGGCTGATGAGTGGGTGGGTGGGTGTAACTGGGTCCGTCTATGCAGCGAAGTGGCTGGTCATTGGGCCTGCTATGATTTAGCCACCCCACCAGCGAGGTTGACGATGATTTTTAAGTTTTTAATGTTGAGTTCACTATTTCAATTTAATTTAAAAAAACATTAGGTCCCATTTTTACCGTCCCGTTAAATATTGTTTCTCATTTGATTACGTCTCATTCGTACGGGTTTCCACCGTTAACCCAAGTGGAATATGTGCATGTAATTTGCATAGCTAAATGCGTTGTTTATTAGCGCAGGCAGCATTCGATGTGTGTGTCTCGTGAGTGTGAATATAAATTTGAATTTATGAATCGATACAGTGTTACATGCCTGCTGGATTCATCTTCTTGGTTCTTTCGGTAAAGTCACGTAGAAGGGAAGTAATAAAATAATACAAATAAAACACAATAAAATTATTCTCACGACGTTTCGGCCACAACGCAAGCAGCCGTCCTCAGGTGAAAACCAGGTCCGTCGAGGCGACATACTCTGTCGAAATTATGCCTGCTGGAGTTATAGTGCTGTGGTGTTGACTGTCTGGTTTCTCATTTAAATCCGGTTAATTTCAGTCTAACCTGGCATAGGAATGTGGTATTTTCAACACTGGTTCAGGACCACCAATTGAAATGAGCATCTCTGCCAAATGGGTACAGTGTATGAGCAGCGATACACTTGTGGATTTGACTTTTACCACGATCTAAATTGCAAACGGATATATCAGTCGAGGCACATGGAGCTTAATTACAACGGCTTTTATACGGTGTTTAATTAAACATGTCTGGTTAATCGTCAGTTATTTCCACGATCAATTAATTACCACTCTCTTTGGCCTCGAGTAAAAGTGGCAGATACAGAAAACGCTTCCCTAATCCCAGGTGTTTATACATTTTTTATGAATAAATTACATTCCTTTGTCAAGTCACTGCTGAATGAAGAAGGCCTTGCCATGCTAAGTTGGTCATGGGGGATTGTTTGACCATACTTCACCACGCTGCTCAGTGTAGGTTGGTACAGGGATTGGGGGTTCCAGAACCAGCTCAGATGTCGAACTCGGGTCCGCTGTGTCCGGAGCTGTGGCCACCGCCACATTGTGCCCATCATTTTTGACGTTAGTTTGTGACCCAGAGGCAATTTAAATTGCGCCGATCACTCCACCACCATATCGGGTGGGGAAAACATTTCAAAGCTGCTGAATGCATATGGCTGTTGTTACCTTGCATTTATTTATGAATCGGCTGACACAATCACACTAGTTGACAATGAGTCCAGGATCTCATGAGCTCAAGACTTGTGATGTCTGACGGCAATATCATTGAATCAATAATGAAGCACACACTGGCAGATCATTTAAACATGAATGCCGCTCAAGGTCCCTACTCCAGAAAGGAATTGAGCCACATTGATGATTTACGCGTGTCAGATTGTTGAATGTTTTATTTTCAGAGATGCAGCGTATACAATAAAAGACTGACATTTGCATTGTGATAGTAATGCTTTGTTGTTGATAAACACGAGGGCAGGGCTCGGCGCTCAAATTAACAACAAGAAGAGCCAATTTTTCGAATTCGGTCAATTAAAAAAAATCTTCAATGTTTCAAGAGCCGCAATGCACTGTGGTGGTGAACACGTGACGGGCGAGTCCCTTAATAAATAACGTCACGAGGCCGGTCCTTGAAGATCGGCATGCCGCTCCAGAGACGCGGGTTTTACCGACCCATACACTCGGGTGTCTCAAACAGCGGAGCCAGGATTTTCAAGTGGGGGGGGGGGGGGGGGGGGCAACCCCTCCAGCAATGAGAAATGATAGAGGAGTTGTTAGTAAGTAAGGACTTGTCGCTTGCTTTTGATTCGACACGTGTGCGGCGATGGTGCAGCCATCGATCGAGGGTCGAATTCGAACCGTGTTGTGTGATCGGCATCGCGCTTGCTGAAGGTGAATGCCTTCAGGGAAGTCGTGGACTGAAGATGAATCCCTGCAGTCACGAAAGCTTTAAATCGAAATTGCGCACAATTCTTTGAGTCACTTAGAACTGCTTTGCCGTTAGTTATTGCCAATTATCGACTCAGACTATTGTCTTATCATCTCAAAGAGTCCCTGGCACGTAAGAATGTGCTACACAGTGGCAGTGGGGGTCTCAAAATGCCGATGTATTACTAACTTGCTTTACTACCCGGCCGCCTTTGTCCCCCCAGTAGCGATGTTCACACACCACACCAATTACTCATTTGAGGCCGAACCGACCTAGGGGAGGCCCAGGACCGGTTCAAATAATCGTCACCGGTGGCGGCCGTGTGCGGGAATTGAACTCGGGTCGCCGGGTTCGTAGCGCAGCGCGCTAACCACTACACTACCGCCCCCCCCCCCCCCACACACACACACGTGCATCCATAGGTGCACATACACGCGCTTGCTGCAGACACACACAACTTTCAAGGTGCGTACGGCAGTAAACGACTGAAATAATAAACCAACACTGCGCGAAGAACGCCCTATAGACCTGCAACACATTTGTATTTCACTTTACCCGCGGAGGGTTGGGGGGGGGTGACATGAGCAGCCACACTGCGTTACGCTTCCGCATAGGGTCACATGACAGCTCACTTGCCGTGCAAACTATATGCATTATTGCACCCCCCCCCCCCCACAAAAAAAATACAAAAGTGTATTTTCATAATTTTTGCATGGTGTACAGTCTGGACAGTACCCACATGGCAAATTTCAAGTTTGTTGCATGTCGGGAAGTACGCTCCACATTTTGAACAGACACACATTCACAAATTTCCCTTTTAGAAATATAGATTCCCTTATATATAGATAACCCCCCAAAATTAGGGATTTCGATCGAATCATGGGGGGGGGGGGGGGGCACGTGCCACCACCCCCCCCCCCACTGGCTCTGCCAGTGGGTGTCTCGGAGCGCTTTAAATTGGCGTCTCACCTCAACACAATTTCAAAGGGCACCCCCCGTAGCAGCCGTCCCTGTGGGCGCAAGATGCCTCATTGCCTAGCCTGCAAATGGACATGAGTCTTCCACCATGCATGATCGGCATTGTGTAATTATATACAACACAAAAATGCAAATAGTGGCGAGATGTTAACTACCTCACCTGGTATACAGGAGGGTCGTGGGTTTGATCCCCACCGTAACGCCTGCTGTATATTTGGAGTTTGCATGACTCTCTCCCTGTGGTCGCATGGATTTTTCTCTGGGTCCTCCGGCATATTTAGAAACGACACGCGTTCGGAGTGATTGACCGCTATAAATGTCCACGTGATTATCCACTTCATTTGGCTATCATTTGGGATAGCCAGATTGCTTCTGAAAAAGAGCTATATAGCTCAGTGAGGCTATAAAATATAAAAAGTTGAATAGTTTATTAATATTAACGTGCGCTTTTGCCTCTGAAAATAATGGGGATAAAACACATTTAGAACTTTCAGTAACGATGATTTTTCGCCAAAACGGGATTCAGTCGGCAATTAATCACAGAATGTTTGTTTAGGCTGGAGCCTTGAAGCGCCCTTTTTATGATTTTATTTAACTCACTCTGTCTGTTGTTGTCGTTGTTGTATCCTCAAATCTTTTAACTCAATTTTAACCCACTTCCCAATGTGGTATCGACTGCAAACTTGGTATACTTATGTCATACTGATGACAATACTATATTCTATCATTAAAAATAAAATACAATTTTTTACCATCATTTTTATGTTATGTTTCGGCTTGGGTCTAATTGTCCACGCTCAACTGACGTTGGCTGTAATTGGCCACGGTCTCTTACGTTATGGCAAGCTTCGGGGCCACTTCATGGAGTCGTGGAGTTCTGCCATTACTAGTACATTTAATAAAGGCGTGTTTATAAAAAAGTTTTTTTAATATTACTTATTTTTACATTTGGCCGGTATAAGCGACGAAGAACGTGGCAGGGAGTGATACCCATCTTGGACACGCTGAGAGAACGGGTTGACTCAAGTGGTTCAGGGGACATGTCTCGTTATGGTTCGGGGCTAGGGGATCGTGTTGCCCATCTCAGTCGAGTTGAAAGAAAGTAGATTACATGCCACGCGCATAGGGGCCGTTCATAAATGACGTCACGCGCCTGGGGGGGGGGGGGGTCAGACATTTGTGACGATGTGTGACGAGGGGGGGGGGGGGTGAGAAATGTGACGTCACATCAAAATGCGCAACTTTAAATAAATATAGACAAAACGTTCTACTTAATTAAATAGACTTCTTAATAAATGTTTTCTCCTACAACATCAGAGTGCAGCGCCACATTAAATACGCACTACAGCGACAATAGTTTAAAGCGATTTGAAGCATGTTTTTTTTGGGTGGGGGGCAGAGCTTTGTGACATCATATTTGAGGGGGGGGGTCTGACTTTTTGTGACGTGTGACAAAGGGGGGGGGGGCAAAAATCGTCCAAAATCGCGTGACGTCATTTATGGACGGCCCCATAGCCACCACAGCTCGGCATAGGTAACTGATGTCACGCCTCACCAGTGTCCGAAACGTGCCGGTGTGTACGTACGTACGTCTGTACGTTGAACTTCTTTCGCACCGTACGTAGCCAACCGCGCGAATCGGATTACCGTAGGCGAGCGTGTGGCTGGACAAGACACGTTGTAAGAAGAGAGGACGACCACATCGGGGGGCAAAGGAAGGTGACGCACGTGGAAGCACCCGAGGCAAGGCCTTGAGAAAAGGTGGTTCTAAGAGGTGGGCCGGGCTAGGAAGGAATGTGGAGTGGACGTGGAGCCGAGTGTCCGGGGACCGGAAAAAAGTGGAGAAAGATCGAGTCGGGTGGAAAGCAGCCCCTCCCCACGTAACAAAAAAAATCAGGTAAAAAAGAGTAACGGATAATGTACAACACCAACAACGCATCGCTTTTGTTCTTTAATGGTGCAGTGTGTTCATGGCAATGGCTAGAGCGGTGGGGGTTTTTTTGTTGCACATTATTTGTGCTTATCGCCAGAGCAGCACACGCACGAGGCAGCACACCGATATGCTGTGAGCAACGCCCACCCACCCACTCCTTTTCCCCGGACCTCCAAACGCAGCGCGCGCCGGTTAACAATTGTGTCGCGAAATTTCGATTTAAAGCTTTCGTGACTGCAGGGATTCATCTTCTCGGTTCTTTCGGTAAAGTCACGTAGAAGGGAAATAATGAAATGATAAAAATAAAACATGATAAAATACAATTCTCAGTGAGAATATAATAATCAGTGAAAATAAAACATAATAAAATACCATTTTCAGTGACAATTGTATTTTATTATGTTGTATTTTTCTTATTTTATTATTTCCCTTCTACGTGACTTTACCGAAAGAACCAAGAAGATGAATTGTGTCGCGCTCTTCGAGGTGGGTGTCTCCAATCACTCTCGCTCCGTGTGCTACCAGGGCTCAGTTGCCATATCTGACACGGGCAGACAGTGCAGATGTCCTCATCATCATCTCTCCGCCTCCTCCTCCTGCCTCCTCGTTAATATTTAAAATCGTGTTTACATTTAATTGCGAGCAAAGTAATTGGAAAGTCGCGTTTTACGCGCATTCGTGACTGCAAACGCTGCATTTCTCCCCCCCCCCCCCTTATGAAATGGAAGCACATTTCTTCAGACGCGTGTCTGTGTTTACATATTTGGGGGGGGGGGGGGCGGTGCGGTGGCGCAGTGGTTAGCACGCTGCGCTCCGAACCCGCCGACCCGAGTTCGATTCCTGCTCACGACCACCAACGCCTGCGAGAATTATCGGAACCTGTCATGGGCCTCCCCTGGGTCGACTCAGCCTTAAATGCGTACCTGGTGTAATGTATTAACGCGAGCATTGGGGAGACAAAGACGGCCGTGCTTGGTGCTGGCAACACACCCCGTCTTCCACAGGTGCTCGCGAACAACACTTGCCTTTTGGCGTCATCTGGTCCAACACCATGTGAGACTAGGCTCTAAGGAAGGCTGTCTCGGGTGTGGACCAATCAACTTCAAGGACAGTGCATACATTATCAGATTTATGTTTTTTGTTTGCATTATGACTGCAGGTTTGTGGTCTATGCAAACATGACTCCTTGTAAAAAAGGTGTCAGTTTTGTTGCCAGATAGAAGGGTAAAAAAACAATTATCACTTGCCCCAAGAGTCTGTTAAAGGCGACACGGGGGAATCGTCGTCTCCGTTGCAGATACCGCCTGTGTGCATGTATACACGTTTTAAACCTGGAATGAAAAGGTGGAAAACACGTGACAATAATGGCACAATTTATATCGGCGTCCAGCGGTGTCAGGGCCGCCACTTCCCCGCTGTTGACGGGGGTAGGGGTGGGGAGGGGAGAGAAAAGGTGACTTCAATCCATCCTTATTACCACGCGTGCCCCACAAACGTCTGGCCAAGTTAAGCAGCGCGCCCAACCCGTGCCACCGTGATGAACGCCCGCGGCCTTGGGGCGCTGGCAGCGAGGTGATTTACGCTCGGCTCAAAGGGAAGCCGTGCCTCCTGTGAGAAAACCAGCGGCCGATTGGATCCACTGACACTCGACCTCTGAATGAGATGAAACAAAACTAATTCAAGACATTCGCCAATGACACCGTGGCATAAAACAAAATACATAAATATACAATAGGCGACGTTTTAGGTAACGACCCTTGGCCATCGTACACAAATGAGAAAAAAAATTACGTTTTTTTTTTAGGCCACAGTGTTATTGACAAATGTGTTGTTGTTGTTAATTGTGTTTGTGCACCGCTTAGAAGTCAACACCGCGAACTCAGTGGCAGCGGCGTCACCGGATCGTGCCTCTCGATCAGGATCCGTGTATTTGGCGGAGGGATGATGCAGGTGTCATCTTTTGATGGAACCGCTTTCGCTGGGGCAGGCACGACCTTTCGTCTTCAACGTGGGTCCGCAAGGAGATTAAACGAATCAACAATTCAGCCTCATTTCGGCCACTTAAAAAAACACATGTGTTTGCCAAGACGGAAAAGGTGGTTTCTGCGTGTGTGTGTGGGGTAAAGAAGCTTGAGAGAGGTGGGGTTATTTTTGCCGCTGGTGCGCGCGAGATATTTTGCTGTCTTTTCTTGGATTTTCTGTTTGCACTCAGTCACATATTCACTTTAAGATGTTTTTTTGTTCATTTTTTTGTTGTTGCGGTTGCACCCGATTCAAGAGCCGAATGGCTCACAGGGCTATACCTAATAAATGAATATTCTTAGGTTTTGTCGGTAAAGTCACGTAACTTTACCGAAAAAACCCAAGAATATGAATACTTGCAGTCACGAAATCTTCAAATCTAGAACTAATAAATGAAACTTGAAAACTTGAGTTATTTTTTTTTTCTTCCCATGTCGCTTTTAAAAGTCGGACGCAGCCGTTGTGGTCGATGCGGCAATGTGACGAGAGCTGGGGATTAAAGCAACGAGTGAAGGAACAGACGTTGACGATGTCAGGAAGTGCCTCTTGACAAGCAATGCATTAACTGCATCTCCGTACGATGTGCATCACCCATCTGAACGCATTTTAATGGAATGGCTCGAATGTGCGTACCAACCCGGCCGGGTGTTTGAAAAGTCAACGTCGTTAATGGAAAAAAAGAACGTCATGTGCCAGCCTTTTATCCGCCCACTGCTGGATCACTAAATTGAAATTGGTGCTTGTTCACCAGATGTCGTTGGGAAGCACACTCCATGTAATGTTAGGGCCCCTTGCTAATGCAGCAGCATTTGTTTAACAAGCACTGACGAAACTGAGAAGTTTGAAACCGGTCCAGAGTTTGCTTGTTGAGACCAATGCTGCGTGATAATATATTGGGCTGGAAAGCCAATGGGCTTGTGTTTTTTTTGTTCATTATCTATGTGGAAACAAAAACAATAAAGTTCGGCTCGTGTTTTTATTAACCAATACTGCTGCACGGAAATGCATAATGAGTGTGTGTACTTCATTTGTAATGTGGTTGGTTATCTTATTAATGTCTCATTTATGTTGTTTAAAAATAAATTTCTCATTTGTAAAAAATGTGTTCACGCCATTAGTCTAAATACAACATTACCATGAACTTTACATACAATTTGCATGCATTGAGAAATAATGACACATTATTCTACGCATGTATCCCGAGTGGTGGCGTTTATAAATATTAATCAATGACTCAATGCATCGTTACACCCCTAAAAAGATGTATTTTGCATAGAAGACAAACACTGGACACAGACCATCATTATCAATCTTGACCAATCCACTGCTGGATGAAGACGTCCGCCAAACCATCGCCATCTGGCACACGGAGCGACCCGTTTCAGCCCCTGCAAACATTATGAAGCGAAAACGAGTCGAGATTTTTTTTGTATTGTCGTTGTAAATGTTTTATTCTCTCATTAACATTCCTCTGAAGAACGCCTCCGCCGGGGAGTAAAGATGCAGCTCCGCAAACGGATGTCTCGCAGACTCCCCCCCCCCCCTTATCGGTTAGTGTCCATGTCTCGCAACGACAACGGGCGCTCGCTTAGGCCACAGGAGTGTTGATTTATTGCGCTTTGGCGAGGCAAGTCCTACTTGGGCACTCGGGGAGGGAAGGGGGGGAGGCACCTGCGTGTGAAATGCTGAGACGTTGGACTTTTGTTTATGCCCCCCAGACCCAGCGGTCCTCTGCTGACTCCGTGGAAAGCAAAAATGCCGCCAAGGCTGGGGTGATGCATTGCAGGGCGCGATGCGATTTGGACTTTTGTTTGGAGCCTCTAGAAAACAAGCCGCTTTCTCGGGATGCCGGGAAAAAAAATAAAGTAGGACCGCCACGGGCGTACTGCGGGGACGGGGAAACGGAGGCGTTGATATATTTAAAGATGTTGTGCAAGTTTAAAACTACTTTCACGGTTGCGGGGAGACCTAGCCGTACCACGTCGGTTTAGCGCGCTGGACTTTGCAACCCAGAGGTCGCTGGCGAGTGCGTGTTGTGGTGTGGTGGTCTTAAGTGTGGGCATGCTCTCCATCTCTTCCAAGACGTTTGACCAGCAGGGAGGAGTAGGTCACATACGACCTTCAAAGAGCCCTTCCTAAATTTCGATTTAAAGCTTTCGTGACTCCAGGGATTCATCTTCTTGGTTCTTTCGGTAAAGTCACGTAGAAGGGAAGTAATAAAATAATAAAAATAAAACATAATATTGTTTTATTATGTTTTATTTTTTATTATTTTAGGGAATTAATAAAATAATAAAAATAAAACATAATATTTTTTATTATGTTTTATTTTTATTATTTTATTACTTCCCTTCTACGTGACTTTACCAAAAGAACCAAGAAGAAGAGCCCCTCCTCCTCGGCAGAAGACCCCTCTCAGCAGCAGTGGCTAGACCAAGCAGTTTTTTCAACTCAGGATTTCAAATCCAGCGCTCTAAGCATCGCAAGCGAGGCAGCGTTCCATAATGAATGAAATAAGTAATGAATTCATCGCTCTTGATTATTAATTGAATAATGCATTCGGTCTTAAGTTGCTGAGAAACGGGCTAATAGCCATAGGGGAGGTCCAGGGGGCACTGCCCATCACCGTGTCCCCTCTCTTACTTGCCTTGCCCTCTCCCGCCCCACCGAGATCTAATTAAGCAGGCGCCCTGGTTAATTAGATGGCCCATTCCTTCCCTCTCAGACGGCTTTGGAGCTGTCACGTAAAATCATTGCGTTGGGGGGCACCTCGAGGTCGAAGACCAAGGAGAAGGGGAAACTCAAAAGTCGTATGATGGGAGGCTTGCTAGGGGCAACGCTTGGGAGGGGGGTGACCCCTGTCAAGTGTCGACTGTGCAGCAGCAGAAGCAGCAACAACGACAGTTGCCTTATCTGGCAGAAGGAAAGGAAAATCAATTGATGGTACCTTTGTGATGGCATTGATGATGCGTGTCGAATTTCTTTCGCACCGTACGTAGCCAGACGTGCTAATCGCAGGTGCGGGGACAGGAAAACGACACCGGCATTTGACCTCGTGACTTAAAACTTTCGTGACTGCAGGAATTCATATTCTTTGGTTCTGTCGGTAAAGTCACGTAGATAGAAACAAAAAAAAAAAACAAAAAACTCGCAACGTTTCGATCGCAACACATGCGGTCGTCATCAGGCGGAGGGGAAATGGTCCCCTTTTCATCGTCACGTTTTCAAGAGAGGCTACATAGTTGTCTCTCTTCATGCTCTTTGGTTCTTTCGGTAAAGTCACGCAAGATAGAAAATTAATATATCACGACGTTTCGATCGCAACACACGCGACCGTCTTCAGGTGAGAGAGAGAAAACTACTGAGACAAGGTCTTATATAGGTCTCAGATGGGTGGAGCCTCAAGGTAAGAGGGCGGGGCTAGAGATGGTTTGCCTGAGGCTGTGGAAGTGGCTATTGTATTGTGAGAGATTAGCGTGTCAATGCACCAGCTTAGAATGCCGCAGCATCGGTGACTGAACGAAGAGGACATCCAGCCCGTCGATACAAAGACATCCAACGCAACTCAGAGAGTCAGCTAAAATCGCAGGAGGGATGGAAACATCACAGCAGGTTAAGACTTTACCTGGTTAATCACGTCCTTCCAATGATTGCTCAATTTGTACCCACCTTCTCGGTTGAAGTTGTGTCTGTGTTCATATATCTGGATGGCTTCATGAACAAATCTCTGATGATAGCCGGTAGGTTTGCAGTGTACCTTCGTCTAGGAAAAATCAATGTCGTGTGAGCCCACAGCGTTGAAACAATGATCAGCCACGGCAGAGGAATTGGTCCTACCGTGCTCCAGATCTACTTTGTCTTCACGAACACGGTCCGAGACATGCCGTTTCGAGAGACGTGTCCTGTCTCTCTTCATTTCAACTTCCTGGATTGAAATGATAGCAGGTGGGGAGGGGGGGCGGCGAGGGGGTGGGGGGGGTGAGCAGGGGTTCATGAAGGGGGGGGCACTGCCCCAGAGTGTCACGATCGTCACGTCCAAGTCACACAGCGTGCGGGTTTCAAATAATGCGTCAGCGGAGTTCTGTTTCTGCTCTGGGTCCTCCTCCTCATTCCCTTCAGCTCGGTTTCACTCGCCCACTTTGGCAATTTGCACCGCTGCCAAAAGTGAAATGTCCCGCCTCCACGACTTGTTTGTATGTGTGTGCAGTGTGTGTGTCCACACACACACTGCACTTGCCCCTACAGTCTGTTACAGGCTATATGGGGGATCTTTGTATTTGTGTCCACAGAACTTTGGGAGCGGTAGTGTCGCGGTTAGCGCACTGCGCTACGAACCCGACGCCACCCAAGTTCGATTCCCGCTCACGGCCAACGCCAGTGACGATTATCTGAACCAGTCCTGAGCCTCCCCTAGGTCGACTCAGCCTCAAATGAGTACCTGGTGCGGTGTTTACACGTCGCCACTGGGAAGACAAAGGAGGTCGGGCGTGATGCTGGCCACTCACTCCCTCGTGTACCGTGCCGGTCTTCATAGGTGCTCGCTAACAGCACTTGCCCCGACAGTCTGTTAAGGCTACACGGGGGATCTTCGTCTTTGCTTGTCCGCGGAACACGAAAGTGACACCGAGCCAAGGCATTTTGAAACTCCGTGACACACACACAAAAAATGCAGACTTGCGCAACAACCAACAATGCGACAAAGCAAGAATAATTGGACGCAATCGTTTATGGCCTGCAGCTAAAATGCAACGAATGACCTTGTGAGTGTGCCTCAACATTTCTCGGCGTGGGAGTATATCTCAACAAACCCCCCCCCCCACCACCCTAAACTCACGGCGCAATCATTCACAATGAACGTTTAAGCGGCGTCTGATGGACTATTTGAGTGACTCCTCGCGGCGAATGAGCTGTCTCATCCGCCGCATCTGTAACGGAACGTATTATAACGTGGAATGCATTCCACCGCCGTTAATTATTCATTTGTTAAGCGTCTCGGCGGTGATTGCGGAACGTGGGGCAATATATTCGCGGTTTGTCGCGTCGCGTTTCATTATTGGACGCGTCATTTGGGTAAGACGGAAACGTTGACGCGTCTCGGGAAAAGCCGTCGTCGCTCCGTCTCTTTCCTAAGACGTCCTCTTGGGGCAAGTTCCCTCACTTTGTTTGCTCTGACCACTGGTCACCGGCTCCCTCCTAGCGCCGTATCCATCAAGGTGACGACTCTAACCTTCGGTGCGTTCTCCAATTCCACGTCTTTCTCTCTCTCTCTCTCTTTTTTGTTACGATCAGAGGAAACAAGAAGATGCTCGGTGTAGTCGGCACTTTGCTTCGTTCATCATTTAGTTTTTTTTAATGCTTTGCTTTATGTAAACCCCTTTCACCTCCTTTTTAAATGAAATATTTCACAATAGATTTCACGCTTTGCTCTCCTTACCCCTTCGATCTCTCTCTACCCCCACTCTCTACCCCCCCCCCCCCCCACCTTTCTCTCTACCCCCTCTCTTCCTACTCAATGTCTACGTTCCCCCTATGTTTTCTATGTAATATTTTTTTATTTTTTTTTACTCTCTCTGGGTGCCCTGTCGTTCAGAGCGTGCGCTTTTGGTTCGTGCACATTTCAGCTTTTAATCCATTCCCTTTGTCACTCGACACGTCTCTGTGCCATATGCATCGTCAAGCAATGTAAGCCAATTTTAGTTGCATAACGTCATTTGCATTTCCCACGCCCTCCTCTAACTTGTGTATGTTTGCGACAAATCCATAGATCGATTGTGTTTGCAACGGAGTGTGTGTCAGCATGTGACAAATTTCGAAAATGTCCATGCGTCTTCCCTGGATTGACTTTTCCTTAAATATGTTCGTGGTGCAGTGCGTAACCATCGGCACTGGGGAGACAAAGGCGGCCGGGCGTGGTGCTGGCCACACCACCCACTCGTCTGCCACGTTAGCCTTAATTGGTGATCGCAAACAAGCCTTGCCTCACAGTCTGCTGAAGGCTCTATGGGGGATTCTAGATTTGAAGCTTTCGTGACTGCAAGGATTCATATTCTTAGGTTTTTTCGGTAAAGTCACGTAGGTAAAAAAATGTAAATTAATAAAGTAAAATAAAACAAAATAAAAAATCACGGCGTTGCTTCCGAAACGTCGTGATTTTTTATTTTGTTTTATTTTACTTTTATTAATTAAATTTTTTTTACGTGACTTTACCGAAAAAATCTATGGGGCATTTTTGTGTCAGCCATGAGACGATTCGGACCACACGACATTTTCCGTTTGGTTAATAGGGGTGCAGTAAGACATTAGACGATGATGCTGGGATGATATCGAAAAGGTCTGCCTTTTTCGGTGGCACACAAACGTATGCAGCAGCATCAGAGCACCAGGTACACCGCTTTTGACAACTTCATTGTTACAGCTGCCACTGTCACGACTGATCTGTCTCGGAAAAATAAAAAAGACACGTCCGTCAATAACACTTGTGGCCTTAAAAGTAAATTAATATAATACGTGACGTTTCAGGCAATGGCCCTTCTTAAATAGGTCATGAATAGAGAGGCCAGATCTGTCAACATCGCTGGCCTCTCAATTTTCGTGCTATGCAAATGGGCCCCAAAACGTCGCCCATTGTACACGTGTTTCCTGTTAACGCTGACACAGTGTTGTTATTGACGAATGTGTCAAGTTGTTGTTGTTATTATATTTGCTTGTGCAGCACTGCCAATCCAAGCCGCAGGAGCAGCAGCATCGCCACCAATTCATTTGTCCCGGAGGCTCCAAAACATCCAACGGTCTGCAGGGCGATATAGCACAAGTTGCTGCTGCACACAGGTGCATTCGAAATCGTCATTATACTTCACGTGTCAACAAAGATCGCTAATTGGAAGCGCACAGCGACGATGATGATGATGATGATTAAGGGATGCATCAGCGTTCACTAATGTGTGCCAGCTCACTGTGGCGCTCAGACTCGATGAGTGTATCTCCGGAAGGCAACGAGGATTATTTAAAAATAAAAATTACCGTTGAGGAAAATGCGCGTCGTATTCATAACATCTCCAGCATGCAAGCAAACAAACAAAACGAAACGAAACAAACGGGACTTCTGCGGCAATCCGTCGTATCATGCATCTCGTTTAGACACACGATTACTGGCGGTGGGGAGCGGTGTGGGGGGGAAGAATTACGGAGTCAAAAAACGGAGGCACGCGCAAAGAAGCTTGGTGAGATGCACGCTTGCGGTTACATGTGTAATGCGGGCGCGGGCGACCTCCCGGATGTGACGTCACGGAGAGGTGGAGTTAGGTGACGTGGGAGCAAGGTTAAGGTTCTTAAGGGATGTGACCGGAAGGAGAAGGAGGAGAGTGAGAGACTGGACAAGAGTAAGGCCACGTTGGGCGAAGCCAGGAAGAGTGGCACCGGCGGCCAGTGGTGGCCTAGCTAAGGGAGCAACCAGCGGAGCTGCAGGAGAAGACAGCAGTGGGGCTGCTGGAGAGAGGGCGGTTGAGGAGCTGCGGTGAACACAGCCGGCGAGGCTGTGTGTGAGAGGCTACGAGAGCGACGAGAAGAGAAACTGCAGCGAGTGCAGCCAGTGGGGGCTGCGTGAGGGTAACAGCGGCGAGGCTGCTGGAAGGTTACGAGAACAACGGGAGACCAACAGAGGAGCTGTTGGCGTGACGGGGTTAACAGCAGTATCAGTATCAGTGCGGAAGCCTTATAGAAGGACAGCCGTGTGGGTTACGAGGAAGAACCGAATAAAGGACACCAAGCCAGACTTCGTGGTCGAGTCCTTTATTACACATGCATCGGCAGGAGGAGGAACACGTGGATGAGAGAAGGCACGCAGGGTCGTCGCTTCATCATGGCTGTTGAGAAACGCTGTGTTTTGTCGCCGGAAAGGAGGGCAGCCGATGGTACCGAAATAATGACGGAGTGACAGGCAGGGAATAAAATCGGGTCTTCGAGGAGTTGAACCAAAGGTACGAAGCAAAATGTAAATATGTTTCACTGGCAGTGGGGCCAGGTGGATTGCTACGTGGCGGGATTGTGAGAGGTGGCGGCTGCTTGGGAGGCCTTCGATGAGCAGTGGGTCGAGCATGGCTGATGACGATGAATAGAAAGGAACGATAATTCCAATACCGCAGCTATCAGAGTGCAAACGCAACCTGGGAGCGGTTATCGTTTAAACAAATTTGGATATTCGGAAATGAAACGCTGGAGCTTTGTATCATCCGGCACTATGTCACGGAGCTTGCGGTGCAAGGACAACAGACTATGAATAAGAAAAAAGCGGTTATAAAGAAATTAGTTTTCAATCCAGATGTTAAAGTGCATAGCTCCAGCGGCTTCCTAATATTGAAAGGGAGAACGTTCCAGAGGGCCGCGGAAGCTCATCGCAAAGCACGCGATGTCGTGACCGTCTCACCATTAGAACCTCATTTGCCAGAAGAAAAATATGAGAATTGTTTTTTTTACCCTTTTATCTGCCAACAAAACTGACACCTTTTTTTACAAGGAGTCATGTTTGCATAGACCACAATACCTGCAGTCATAATGCAGACAAAAAACATAACTCTGATAATGTATGCACTGTCCTTGAAGTTGATTGGTCCACACCCGAGACAGCTTTCTTTAGAGCCTAGTCTCACATGGTGTTGGACCAGATGACGCCAAAAGGCCTTTTGTAAAAAAAGGTGTCAGTTTTGTTGCCAGATAAAAGGCTAAAAAACCAATTAGTGACCGTCTTTGTTTGATGGCTAGCCAAAGGCCGCTGTGAGTATCAACAAACACAAGATCCAGGTCTGATTTAACACAGTACATAAAATTCGTGATCTGATCCCATCTGTGAAGGACAAGATTCCTGACATGCAATATCACGGTGTCTACAAACTAAGCTGTATCTGCCGTGGGTGATCATTACACGAAATTGATTTCTCTAAGACGATGGTACTTTGCAAGCTTACTGGCTATCAACAAAGATTGTTCATGAAGCCTTCCATATATACAGACACAATTTCAACCGAGAGGACGGTTATAGACTCAGCAATCACTGGAAAGATGTCATCAATCACTTTAGGTCATGACTTGATTTGTGTTTTCTTGTCAACCTCCACCATCAGCAGTGTGGGTATGTGTAGCAAGGTGCAATGATTGCCTGGCGGCCCTTTGATTGGTGTAGACCCGCTGCGTTGGCGTTGTTTTTTCTCCTACATTAACATTAGCGTCCCCACCCATGCTGCTGACACACTTGGGCTACGCCCATCTCTAAACCTTTATAAACAGTTTGCCTTTAGAGGCTAACCCTCCTTTTCCTGATGACGACCTCTTGTGTTGCAATCGAAACATCGTGGTTTTTGTTTTTATTTTCATTTTATTACTGAAAGAACCAGAATAAGTCTACATTATAGACTGCCAGTACGCTCACTCAGTTTAATAACCATTGCTACAGTCTACATCATAGACTGCCAATACGCTCACCAGCTTAAACACCAGGCTACAGTCTACACTATAGACTGCCAGTACACTCACCGAGGTTAAGAACCAGGCTACAGTCTACATCAGTGGTTTTTAGTTTTATTTGTTTTTATTATTTTTATTCACTTTATTTATATTATTTTTTTCTATCTATGTGACTTTACCAAAAGAACCAAAGAATATCGGGTAGCACTGCTCTTTGTGCAGTGTACCAACCACTGCATCGCCGCTCCAACCCAGCAAAATTAAGGAAAACGTCATTCCGCAAGAGGCTTGATGGTTGGGAATCATTTTACCCACAAGGCTTGCTCATCCCATAAAAAAACAAACTTCGATTTTAGCTTTTTATTGGGTAAAGCCCACTGAACTATATAGCTCTATTTCAGAAGCGACCTGGCCACAAATAATAGCTCAACGAAATGGCTTATCGCGTGGAAATTTAGAGCTGTAAGACCCGAAGAAAAATCCACGCGACCACGTGGAGAGAGACACGGAAACTCCAAATATACAGACGTCACGGGTCGGGATCGAACCCACGACCTCCTGCATACCAAGAGAGGTAGTTAACATCTCGCCACCTTGGCACCCCAACATCATCATCGTCATTAGGCGTGATCTATCCCACAGGCTGGCAGAGGTCGCAAACGGGTTTTGATTCCTTACCCGTACCCGTACCCGGCCGCACCAGGGTCGCAAACGGGTACCCGTACCCGTACCCGGCTGTACCCATACCCTACCCGTACCCAGCCGGGTACGGGTAGGGTACGGGTATCGGGTACCTGATTGCGACCTCTGAGATGAAGCCGTGTTGCAGGCGCGGGTGGGTTGAATCTAGGAACTTGAAATGTGAGAAGAGACAAGACGTTGGGAAATTAGTGACAAACGGTTACTCACCGGTGACTCACGGTCTACCCGTACCCGGCCGCACCAGGGTCGCAAACGGGTACCCGGGTATCGGGTAGGGTACGGGTATCGGGTACCCGGTTGCGACCTCTGCAGGCTGGACGAAGAGGTCACGGCTCACCAAGTCGTCGTTGTCTCTCGGCGTCCTGCGATTTGGCCACGCGGCGAGCTGCGGTGGCGTGGGCCGATTTCACCACTTCGCCTCCATGGTGGCATCGTTCAATTTCCATGGTGGCGTCAGTGTTCGTGGTTGTTAGCCGTGGTTCTATCCACTGCTGGATGAAGGCCTCGAAAGGGCTGTAAGCACGGGTCTTGCGATGTATTGACGCGTCTGGTTCCTACGCGCCAGCGAATCCCGTTACTCCATCTCCGCAGAGGACGTGACACTGCTACTTGTGTTGTTCGTTTCGATCACCGGCCGTCATCGCTTCCGATGACGTGTCCTGCCCAAAGCCCACTTATACTTTTCTAACAGTCGATAATATGTCGTCAGCCTGGGTGCATTCTCTACAATCTCTACATTATCTTACTGTCTCCCAGTGTAATTCGAAGCGTGATTTTTTGCATACTTTTTTACTGTGTTTAAGTGAATTTCGCATTCATCTTCATGCACATTGTTAAGTTTTGTTTTACGTTATCGAGTTCAAACATTCCATACGAAATCGAACAATCTTATTTACCAGGCAAGGCACACTGAGCTCTTAGCTCTTTTCAGAGGCAACACCGCCACAGATGACAGCTCATAGAAGTGTCTTAGAACAGGCATCACCAAGGTCTGGGATGGAACCCAGGGCTTAGAACAGGCGTCACCAAGATCTGGGATGGAACCCAGGGCTTAGAACAGGCGTCACCAAGGTCTGGGATGGAACCCAGGGCTTAGAACAGGCGTCACCAAGGTCTGGGATGGAACCCAGGGCTTAGAACAGGCGTCACCAAGGTCTGGGATAGAACCCAGGGCTTAGAACAGGCGTCACCAAGGTCTGGGATGGAACCCAGGGCTTAGAACAGGCGTCACCAAGGTCTGGGATGGAACCCAGGGCTTAGAACAGGCGTCACCAAGGTATGGGATGGAACCCAGGGCTTAGAACAGGCGTCACCAAGGTCTGGGATGGAACCCAGGGCTTAGAACAGGCGTCACCAAGGTCTGGGATGGAACCCAGGGCTTAGAACAGGCGTCACCAAGGTCTGGGATGGAACCCAGGGCTTAGAACAGGCGTCACCAAGGTCTGGGATGGAACCCAGGGCTTAGAACAGGCGTCACCAAGGTCTGGGATGGAACCCAGGGCTTAGAACAGGCGTCACCAAGGTCTGGGATGGAACCCAGGGCTTAGAACATGCGTCACCAAGGTCTGGGATGGAACCCAGGGCTTAGAACAGGCGTCACCAAGGTCTGGCATGGAACCCAGGGCTTAGAACAGGCGTCACCAAGGTCTGGGATGGAACCCAGGGCTTAGAACAGGCGTCGCCAAGGTCTGGATGGAACCCAGGGCTTAGAACAGGCGTCACCAAGGTCTGGGATGGAACCCAGGGCTTAGAACAGGCGTCACCAAGGTCTGGATGGAACCCAGGGCTTAGAACAGGCGTCACCAAGGTCTAGGATAGAACCCAGGGCTTAGAACAGGCGTCACCAAGGTCTGGGATGGAACCCAGGCTTAGAACATGCGTCACCAAGGTCTGGGATGGAACCCAGGGCTTAGAACAGGCGTCACCAAGGTCTGGGATAGAACCCAGGGCTTAGAACAGGCGTCACCAAGGTCTGGGATGGAACCCAGGGCTTAGAACAGGCGTCACCAAGGTCTGGGATGGAACCCAGGGCTTAGAACATGCGTCACCAAGGTCTGGGATGGAACCCAGGGCTTAGAACAGGCGTCACCAAGGTCTGGCATGGAACCCAGGGCTTAGAACAGGCGTCACCAAGGTCTGGGATGGAACCCAGGGCTTAGAACAGGCGTCGCCAAGGTCTGGGATGGAACCCAGGGCTTAGAACAGGCGTCACCAAGGTCTGGGATGGAACCCAGGGCTTAGAACAGGCGTCACCAAGGTCTAGGATAGAACCCAGGGCTTAGAACAGGCGTCACCAAGGTCTGGGATGGAACCCAGGGCTTAGAACAGGCGTCACCAAGGTCTGGGATGGAACCCAGGGCTTAGAACAGGCGTCACCAAGGTCTGGGATAGAACCCAGGGCTTAGAACAGGCGTCACCAAGGTCTGGGATGGAACCCAGGGCTTAGAACAGGCGTCACCAAGGTCTGGCATGGAACCCAGGGCTTAGAACAGGCGTCACCAAGGTCTGGGATGGAACCCAGGGCTTAGAACAGGCGTCGCCAAGGTCTGGGATGGAACCCAGGGCTTAGAACAGGCGTCACCAAGGTCTGGGATGGAACCCAGGGCTTAGAACAGGCGTCACCAAGGTCTAGGATAGAACCCAGGGCTTAGAACAGGCGTCACCAAGGTCTGGGATGGAACCCAGGGCTTAGAACAGGCGTCACCAAGGTCTGGGATGGAACCCAAGGCTTAGAACAGGCGTCACCAAGGTCTGGGATGGAACCCAGGGCTTAGAACATGCGTCACCAAGGTCTGGGATGGAACCCAGGGCTTAGAACAGGCGTCACCAAGGTCTGGCATGGAACCCAGGGCTTAGAACAGGCGTCACCAAGGTCTGGGATGGAACCCAGGGCTTAGAACAGGCGTCACCAAGGTCTGGGATGGAACCCAGGGCTTAGAACAGGCGTCACCAAGGTCTGGGATGGAACCCAGGGCTTAGAACAGGCGTCACCAAGGTCTGGGATGGAACCCAGGACCTCCTGCGTGCCAGGGGAGGAAGATGACATCTTCTCTCCACCGCAGCATCGCCCCATACACATTTAACCTATCGTTTTCCTCTATACTTAATTTTGATCCCGGGCCGCCTTCAATGAACGCCCTAGGCATACACGAATGTACGGTACCCACATCTTGTTAATCGGAATGTATTTCAGCCTGGGAACCCCACCTCAAAGCTCCCTGGTGGGAAGTTTATCTATTTTTTTTTTTTGCTGGTGTCATTGCACGGTGTGCTGAGGCTTGAAACACTACATTTCTAAAGGGTATCAGCAGGGAGAAATTGAAAATCATCTATTCACCCTTAACTTGGCCACATATTGATTCGCACAAGCGTGTTTACAGCGCATGGCTATCTACGGCTTAAGCTGGTCGGGTGGCTCCGTTTTTTTTTACTGATTCGGAATCTGAAGTTTCTGAATTCAAAATTTTCCCCATGGGGGTTTCTGAGCAGTTCTGGGCCATTCCCATTTGGTCCCCTCCCACTCTTCCACCACCCTCCTCCTCCTCATTCCTCCACCCCACCCTCTCACCTCTCTTTGTGGCCACAGGGAGTGCAGTCGCCGACTCGTATCCACTCAAATCTCTCTGGGCGCTCTGTGTATTCGATGAAGAAAGGCCATTGCCAACAAAACCCACATTGCCTTTTCACGAACAAAAAAAAAATCCTTTCAAGGCCGCAGTGTTATTGACGGATATGTGATTGTTGTTGTTGTTTGTTTGTTGTTTGTTCTTGTGCACCAATGCCAATGAAGTATCACCAAAACAATGTGGTGTAATGTTTTTCACGCGTGTGTGTGTATATATATCTGCGTTATTTTGTGAGTTCATGCGGCCTCTTCCCCTTAGTCCATTGAGACGTGTGAGCATCTCCTTCACCGATACGGGTGGGGTAAAGTTTGGGGGTACTATTCTTAGGTTTTTTCGGTAAAGTCACGTAGGTAAAAAATTTCAATTAATAAAAGTAAAATAAAAAAAATAAAAAAATCACGACGTTTCGGAGGCAACACAAGCTTCCGTCTTCAGGTGGAACCGTCACAGCCCGACAGCTGTATCAAACAAGTTAATTTTTTTTTTACCTACGTGACTTCACCGAAACAACCTAAGAATATGAATCATTGCAGTCACGAAAGCTTCAAATCTAGAATTATAGGGGTACTGCCCCCACATTTTTCAAGACGTATGACCGGCGTTGAAGAGTATCTCACCAAGCGCCCTGTTTGCAGGGCACCTCTAGAGCTCCCTCCAATGCAGAATGCAGGGCTGCACCTTTGCCTTGTTCATAGTCACTCCCACGGTTGATAGCGAGAAGGAAGAAAAACGAGTTCACATTCAGTGGGAAGTCAACGACAGCGGTCGTCCTGCGAGGAGAGACTGGACCCTTTGCCTTACGAATGCGCTTTTCTTTAAAAAAAAAATATCAGTTTTTATTTAGCAGGTTTATATCATTAAATCCGGTGAACTCGCAGCTATTGAACCTGCTACGGCTGGAATAAGACGCATGGGGCTCGAACCAGGAATCTCGGCGGTGCTAGCTCAGTTCCCCCGTGGCATGAAAATGTATCGACACTTTTTGAATCACGGCACACCGTGGAGAAGCCCTTTTGCTGTTAACGTCCGCCGCAAACAACCACGAATCCCGCTAGGAGCTGTGCTTTCATTGCGTCTAATCCTGGTTTGTTTGCAAACTGCAGTGTTGGCCTGCCCTTATCCACCAGGGCTTTTGCTCCCGGCCGATATGCAGATGCCCAATATTCGCGGCGGTTTTGGTATTTCCAGCCACGGCAATTATTTTATTTGCTGCCAGCCACTACGGAAAAGCAGCGGTACATCAGCACATACACAGCTCCGTGTGAACATCTAAGCGAGCAAGTAAATAAATAAGTAAAGGACGAAACCAGGGTCCTACCAAATGGCATTCCATCTGCAGGGAGGACAGGGGGAATACTTGATGAATTAGCTGACCTTCAGGCAGGACATTGTGGGCCCAGCTGTGTGAATGTCAGAACAGGACATGCGCCACTTTGCAAGTTTTATTGCAGTCAAAAAAGGTGATTTGCTGGCACATGTTGTGGCGCACAGTCCAGGCCGATCTGTCCCCAGAGCTACTAGGGAGTGGCTGGTATTTTAAAGGTGCCTTCCGTGTAACGTGCGCCCATGCCTGTGGCACACGCGGCGAAAATCCCTTCATCCAAGCACCGATTTTCAATACTCGTAGTATATGGGCACCACGGTGGCGATGTTAACTACCTCGTCTGGTGTACAGGAGGTCGTGGGTTCGATCCCGGCCCTGACGCCTGCTGCTGTATATTTGGAGTTTGCACGTTCTCTCCCGTGGTTGCGTGGATTTTTCTCCGGGTCCTCTGGTTTTTCCCTCCACATTTTATAAACATGCGTTAAGGAGTATTTGGCTGCTGTGAATTTCCACACGATGATAAGCCACTTCGTTGAACTGATATTTGTGGCCAGGTCGCTTCTGAAAAAATGAATAGATAGCTCAATGGGGCTTACCTGGTAAAAATTAAAAAACAATCGAGAAAAAATTATAATAATATGAAAAAATCTTGTGGGCAAATGTTTTCCCAACCATCAAGCCACTTCCGGAATGACGTTTTCCTTCATCCTACTGAGTTGGAGCGGTGCTGCAGTGTTTGTTACACTGCACTATGAACCCTGATAACCGAGTTTAATCCTCGCATTGGATTTTGGTTCGGCATCGAAGAAAGATAAAATAAAAAAGCTCATCTTATTAAAAAAAATATATACCTCTGTATTTACGCAAGCAAAAGCCTGTTTAGGCATCAAAATTCTCAATGGGCTATCGACTGGATCGTCGTTACCGTGTAGGTTTTGAGCGTTGCACTGTGATTTTTTTTTTTGCAACCGCGTGTTGTTCGGCGCGGAGTCCGACGTTCCACTCCGCGTGCAGGGGGCTTCTTCAGGTGCCGAATATTCAGTTCTA
This sequence comes from Lethenteron reissneri, assembly GCF_015708825.2. NCBI lineage: Eukaryota > Metazoa > Chordata > Hyperoartia > Petromyzontiformes > Petromyzontidae > Lethenteron > Lethenteron reissneri. Next base: position 7,294,356 of record NC_083826.1, on the reverse strand, counting down.
TATCCGGTGCAGTTCAGCACGCCGTAGAAGCCACCCCCAAAGCATGTGGAGCGAAACGTCGGATATCGTACAAACAACGGTGCGGTACAGCGCAACCGCGAAGAGAACAAAAAATCCTACGCAGTCGTATTTATTGCTGAGTGTATGTGGGAGACTTGGAAGGGGATTTGTTCTGAATACAATTTCGCCGTAATACTTTGGTGCAGTACAAATATATATATGGATCACCGTGCAACATTTACGAACAAACAGAAATCTCTCTCTTGTGACGACCACAGAGTGGTGAGACGGTGCTTTGGAAAATCGCAAATGAGCCTTGTGCCCCGTGGTCATTTGAGGTCTCTGTATGGGGCAAATGCACCTCGTAATGGCAGCACGATGCCTGCGCGACATAGCTTCATATTTATGTCGGAGTGAAACAGCATTTCCTTGGAAGCCCCATGTGGCTACATAGCTTTCTGTGTAGGTATCGCACGAAAAAAACGTGAAGGCAAAAGCACAGCCGTGCAAATTCTTTGCTCTCACGCCGGCGCTTGTGGAAGGTAGCTCTGTAGAGCCACTCTAGAGGGTATTTGGCCTACTCTCCCACCCTGGTCAGATGTCTATGGTGAGGTCGGGGTGCCAACACTTTCCCCCACAGTAGGCAACTCACCGACTCTCTGATTTATGCGTTCATTTGGATGGGTGGACGGATTTACGGGTGAATTTAATTAAAATTACGCCATTTATTTGTACTGCCACGCAGGGAGATCGAAATAGACATTTGGATTGTAAGTAGTGTGCAAACCGTTACAACACAGCAGTATGTAGTATGCAGCAAATACAATCAATCTCGCAGACTAGAATATGATTATTAAATGAAAGATTATCTGAAAAAAAATTCTGCCAAGTGTGTTATTGGCATCGTGTGATGGCATGTAGAAATACATTTCCATTGGGAACTCCTGCGGTGTGTAGTGCGTTTGCCCTGTGTTTGAGGATTTCCACATATGTCATCACAGGACTATGTCTGAACTCACTGGTGTAAAACAGGCCTTTTCATCCAAACTACGAGCCCACCTTTTATACGCCTTCCTATGGCAGCGTTCATCGCACGTCGGCCAAACTGAAATAAAAATAAATTCTCACCGCTGAAATAAGACAAATTACGTGACAACTCAAATTTAATATGACGGACGAATTTAATGCAAGTCACCCAGCCCCTCCAATAAATATGACTTTGATGGACATGTTATAGAGTGAACTGTGGTTGCTCGGATAGACAAGTGTTTGGTGCAACCCGCCAGTGATGTCAGGGGTTCATGGATCAGTTCCTGAAGTCATCACAATGCCAAGTGTGTGGCCTTACCCAAGTGCACAGTCTGCTTAAACATGAAAGGTTAGAGCATTCACAGGGGTGGGCCATTGCATATCAAGTCCAAACAACGCAAACACCAATTTTGAAATGCCTACGGGGTGAAGATGAAGGTGCAGCAGTGACTTGCTCACTCCACTATTTTGTGGAAAGGCCTCCCCACTCGAGGTAGCTTCTAGAAGGCCTCAGTAAAGGGTATTTGCCAAGTCATCTGAATTTATTTTTCATTAAAATGTGGCACAAATCTGCCACCCAAAGCGCCATGAAATGATTAAACATAAAACAAAATTCTATAAAGTTAAAACATAAATGAAAGCAACTTGTGGCTGTGAGTTAGTTGCATTGGTGAGAGTACCAGCACTTCACCCCTCCACGTGCAACCTTCTGATCGACGAAACCGCGGAGTCTCCGTTTTGTAATGCTGTTGCGAATAAATGCTGAAGAGTTTCACGAAACTGGCCCATTGCTACTTCATCCGGCAGTTCACCAGCATCGGCTTGAGCAAGCGTGACCCTACTGATGGAACACTGTGCAGCGAAATCTCGTCCAGATTATGCTTTGCATGAAACTAATACTGCTGACATTATGCACTGCCAGAAGGCCTCGTGGCTTTGCGGTTGAAGGGAAGTGTAAAACATATATTTATTCATGTTTACGTGGAGAGACACATTTTTCAATGAGATATATTTTCTGCTTATTTTTGTTGTCAAATCATTTCAACCGCAATACAGGGACACCAAACCGGTGATCCCCTTGGATTGGATTGTAATTACAGTTTTGCGAACCGTCACACCGCAGCAACTACGGTGGTTGTCGAACAACTTGTTCCGTGTAAAACTTCAATGAACCAGATGGCCCTTAACAACTATGAGATAATCTAGCTTTGAAGTTTTCGTGACTGCAGGAATACATACTCTTTGGTTATTTCGGTAAAGTCACGTAGGTATAAAATAAAATAATTTAAACCACGACCCATCTTCATGGTTCTTTCGGTAAAGTCACGTAGAAGGGAAATAATAAAATAATAAAAATAAATGACATAATAAAATACAATTCTCACGACGTTTCGGCCACAACGCGTTGTTGTGGCCGTAATGCGTTGTGGCCCAAACGTCGTGAGAATTGTATATTATAATGTTTTATTTTTATTATTTTATTATTTCCCTTCTACGTGACTTTACCGAAAGAACCAAGAAGATGAATCCCTGCAGTCACGAAAGCTTTAAATCGAAAATTAAACCACGACGTTTCGGGAGCAACACAAGCGTCCGTCAAAAAAACGATGAAATAACAAATGTGGCACGGGTTCTTGCGCGTGTTAGTAATTTCGAGGGCTTCGGAGGTAGCTCTGAGTTCAGAGCGCAGAGCCAGAACTGCTGAGCTCCTGGGTTCGAGTCAGGGTTCCAGTCGTTGCTCGTGATTGAACCGGGTTTAACGAGTGTAGCGAGCCGTCACCAACGCATGTTCCTACACACGCACAAATAAAGAAGAAGAAAAAAATTAACCCGTAAAAACAAAGTTTTTCACTATAAATCCTTTATATGCGTGGCGGCTAGAGTCCTCTCGTCCTCTGGCTTGAGATGGCTGCCACCTATGGGTCAGATGAATGGCTGCCACCATTAAGAAATTGGTAATTAAATATAATTTATTTTTTCCTAAAAAGTGTAACATTTTGGAATTTCTTTTCACGAAAATATATTGTCACGCACAACGAATCTGTGTGCAAAATGTCAGCTCGATTGAATCACGGGAAGTGGGTTAAAAAAAACGACCGAAAGATTTGCACGGTCGAAAGCAAGCAAGCAAGTGAACTTAATATAAAGGATTTAAAAAACCGCCCATCGTATTACACTTTCTTAATTTGAAAGGTTGTGAAATAAGTTTTTGATTTGTCACGTGACGCATTTTTTTGTTTTTTTTCCCCCAGATTTATATTTGCTTCGTTGCTGTACTTTTTAAAATTTTATTTTGCGAAAGTCATTTTTGGTGACTCAGGGTCCCTCCTGCAATTGAGGCTGTGGCCTGGTCTCTGGGGTTCGTCACCTGGTTAAACATTCCCAACTTGAAACTTACCTTTGTTTTTACTTCATTCGGCTAAACTCCAGCTCTTAATGATGAGCCATTTCTGTTGATTGACATTCATTGAAAGGCAGCGGTGTGTGTGAGAGAGTGCCTTCCCTTACGTGGATACAAAAAGATAAAAAATCACTGAAATCGATTTTAGAAGAAGTCCTCCAAACTCCGCTTCTGTGGGAAGTGTTATAACATCTCGGTGGCGAAATGTTAACTACCTCGCCTGGTATACAGGAGGTCGTGGGTTCGATCCCGACCCTGACGCTTGTGTGTTTGGAGTTTGCACGTTCTCCCCGTGGTCATGTGGATTTTTCTCCGGCTCCTCGGGTTTTTCCCTCCACATTTAGAGACATCCGTTTAGAGTATGTGGCTGCTATAGATGTCCACGTGGTAAGACACTTCATTGAGCTATAATTTGTGGCCAGGTCGCTTCTGAAAAAGAGCTGTACAGCTCAGTGGCCCTTATCCGGTCAAATAAAAAAAACAATAGCCTCAATGTTGGTGTAACAATTGAATTCACAGCAAATCGGCTTTTCTTAGACATGCATTTTGAGTTTGCATGTTCTCCCCGCAGTCGCGTGGATTTCTCTCCTTGTCTTCCGGTTTTTTCGCCTCCACATTGAGAATCAACACGCGTTTAGAGTCTTACCGAATAAAACAATGATATATATCCAGTGCTGTGTGACAACTTTAAGAGGGTTTATCATTTTTGTTCTGCCACTAGAGGCACGGTATAAAAATGGGATTACATTTTGTTAACATGCATAGAAAAAAATGAGTAAATAATTAAAGGTACCTTAAGTTGAATTGCTCGCTGAGGACGAGTAGCGTACAAGCGATTTGTAGACCCCACCACCGCGCGTGCTCCTAGCTCAAACAGGCCCGTTGGTGGCGGTCGTTGTTATACCTCGAAGAAGTGACAAGGATTGTGAATAAGCGACACATTCAGAGCGCCTACGTTTTTTTTTCTTTTCGCCTGGAGAATAAAATCAAAAGTAAAGCGTGCCCCCTTCCCCAACCCCCCCCCCCCTCCTCACGGCCTGGTCTGGCAGAATGGGGCCGGCACCCTTGGTGAAACGTGAAGTCTGTAATGTGTGAAATTCCACCCAGTCCCTCTCCTCCATCCACCCCCTTCCCCAGCCATACACGATGAATATTAAATATTACAGGTGAATCGCTCTCTCTCTCTCTGCCAGAATCGCTGCTTATTAATTTATGGCGTGGTTTTCACATTTCTGCAGCTGTGTGTTGTTTTTCGGAGCCTATCGTAAGTCTCTCTCTCTCTCTCTCCCCGTGCATCAGTCGTTTGTCAGATCTAAGTGTGTCGCGTGTTTGCAAGTAATCTGCCGGCGATGCTTAGCGATCATCTGACACTTTCTTTCAACTCCAAACGCTCCTCCCTCCACCCTCGCTGCTTTTTTTTCTCCATAGCTTGACATATTTCGAACACTTCACAATGACAGTGGTGTTTCCAAAATTTACGTTGGCTCTCCGCTGTGTGTCTTCGGGGTTGTGCCGCGCGGTGTCCGGCATGATATATGCGTGATGTTATCGCTCTACTTCTTGAGAATTTATTCAGGATTCTCAATTGAATTGAGAGTGTTCCTGAATTTGAGCCGCACATTCAATTGCGTTCTTGAAGAAGCTTCTTCAAATCTTTACCACCGCGTAGGTTTTGCGGTTGCGCCAAACAACTCTCCGATGTATGCACGTTTGCATGTTGAAGTTATTTTGCTCGTCATGGTGTCTGACGTTTCGTTGCACCATGCTGGGAGCTTCTTCAGGAAACATTTTTTTTCTGGAATGGGTTCTACCGCGTAGGTTTGTCGCACTTGTGGCGTATCGCCTTGCGATGTGTTGTCGGGACGTACCGCGCGTCGTTTAGCACATCTGACGATTCCGCTCCACGTTTTTCAGCTCCTGCAGAAGCTCCCAGCACGTAGAACGAAACGTCGGTCACCGTGGCACAACCGTGAAAAAATCCTACATAGTGCAAAAGATTTTTCGATTTAAAGCTTTCGTGACTGCAAGGATTCATATTCTTGGTTCTTTTGGTAAAGTCACGTATAAGGGAAATAATAAAATAAAAAAGTAATACAAATAAAACATTATTATGTCTAAAACATTATTATGTTGTATTTTTTTATTTGATTATTATTTAATTATGCTTTATTTGTATTATGTTTTATTTTTATTACTTTATTATTTCCCTTCTACGTGACTTTACCGAAAGAACCAAGAATATAGTGCAAAAGATGTGCGTTTATTTTACTGGTTGAGTCTTCCACGGTATAAACTTATTTCCGGCAGATGTTGGCACTGTTATAGTGCGGGCTTCTCGGGGTTAGCAATTGGCGGACTGAGAATTTGTACCACCTTAGCGGATTAAACTTATCACGCGAGGTGCGCACCTATAAATGTGTGTGTGCGCATTAATATTTTAATTCCGGGTCACAGATGTTGTGCGCGGTTAATTTAGCCACTATAAATCGGATGAATTAAACTCCACCTATTTAATTACCAAAGCTAATTAGGAGCCCGAGTTTCTAGGGTGCTATTTCCTTGGCAAAGATGGAGGGAGGATACTAAATTAACTTGAACCAGATGTAGTGGTAATTGTGTATAATTTAGGATAATAAAACGGATTGAAATTAAACAAAAAAACTTCACGTTGCACATAAACGCACTGTTGTTCATATTTACTTAATAAAAGAGGGTAATGTAATACTGATACTTCTAAAACTTAATTCGTAATGCCCTTTATTCAGGAAATCTAACTCTTCTCACAAGGGTTCTGCTGCATTTGATTGTTTGGCCCATTCCATTCATCCGTCTTCGGTTTCATGTGCGAGAGAAGCGGTGAACTGAGGCATACAAGCGAGTAACACTCGAAGCTCCACACGGATAGATTCAAGGATCCAGTGCTAAATTGTAATATCCTTGTCACCCCGAAGGCCAAGCCGACGACACCTTGTGTTCCTAGGCAGCCTCCCATCCAATTACTCTCCAGGCTCAACTGAGCTTAGCCTAAGAGATCTCGAGAACTCGGGAACATTGCCAGTGATTTGGTTGCAAGTCACCCGGTGCCGCGTCGTGGCTCGGCAAACACCAGATATACAAACACAGAGGGCTTCCATCGGAACGGCGAAGCGGATTCCTCTTTGTCAGCGTGCGCCGCGTCATTTCTTATTGCACGCTGTCATTTAACTCACTCTGTCGTTGTTGTATCCTCAAATCTTGTAACTCAATTTTAACCCACTTCCCAATGTGATATCGACTGCAAACTTGGTATACTTATGTCATACTGATGACAATACAATATTCTATCAATAAAATAAATAAAATATTTTTAAACATTCTGTTTTATACGTTATGTTTCGGGTTAGGTCTAATTGTCCACGGTCAACTGACGTTGGCTGTAATTGGCCACGCTCCCTTACGTTATGGCAAGCTTCGGGGCGACTTCCTGGACTCGTGGAGTTCTGCCATTACTAGTACATTTAATAAAAGCGTGTTAAAAAAAGTTTTTTTCAATATTGCTTATTTTGCAATTCGCGTCTTGGTAAAATGTTGCGGGGGAGGGGAGGGGAGGGGCGGGGCAGATTTGCACAAATGTCCCTGAGGAAGGAGGCCAATGGGGAGAGGCAGGAAACGGGATGGATCAGGAAAGCTCTTGGATTTTTGTTTTTTAACGAACTCGCTCATAGGGGGGAGAACGGCACGAAAAAGTAATAACGACGACAAATAAATGAGCTCGTAATATCACCGAAATGCTATTTGTATATTTAACTCGCGGTAATAAGGACGTTAAGCGAACAATTTATAATAATCCATTTAGATTCCATTGAATCCAAAATAAAGGAAATAATCCACCATTAGTCGTGCTTTTGAACGGACGCAGTTTTAATTTAGGGAAATCCCAAGGGCTTGGTTTCCCATGAAATGCAATCTCCCTAAAATGGACAGTTTTAAAGGGGGGCGAGTGAGGGCTTTTTCATCCTTTTAATGAGCAACGATTTAACAACGCAACCTTCGGTAGGAATGCCCGAAGCCTTTACCGATCGTCCAGTGGGCACTCTGCCGCAGCCATCGCCGCGAGTAGATACCCATGCAGCAAATCTGGCTGTGACGGTCCCACCTGATGACGGAGACTAGTGTTGCCTCCGAAACGTCGTGATTTTTATTTTATTTTTATTAATTTTAATTTCATTTTTTACCTACGTGACTTTACCGAAAGAACTAAGAGTATAGATACCCATGCCCGCCTTTCGTTGATTCGCTCTCAGCTTCATTCCTTCTCCTCCTCCATCAATGCATGCCTTGCTGGAAGTCTGTCCACTCACCGAGAGAGGCACGACGAACCACAGACGAGCGGAAAAGGCAGCCAAAGGGCAGCCAAGCGGTGAGCCGATGTCAAAGTCTACCCCTCCCCCCGTCCAAGCTCTGCGGTCCTCTGTGCATGTGGCAGGAAAACCACGCGTGTGAGAGGACAACACTTTCTCCCATGCAGAAGGGGCAGGTGGGAGTCTACATTTGCGCTACCGCCTTCTCTTGGCAAGCCAGGGTACAGCGCCTCAATGCCCGCAGGGAGGGGGCCTCACAACAATTGTGTGGTCCACCAACCCCTGTGCTGGATTACTGGCCATGTGCGTAGCCACCACCATCCTCAGATTCTCTCCCATCTGCTCCCCAAAAGCTTGTTCAGCTCTGCCTTTAATTTCCCCAGATCACGGACGGGGGAAAACAGCAGAATGGGTTCTTTTTTTTTGTGCACTAACCCCCATATTTCTGAATTTTGCTGGCTCTGTTGTGTCGCTATAGAGCGTCAATAAAAAATAAAAATATAAAAATTTGCAAATTGGCACCGAACTCCGGAGCGCGTGGCAATATTCTGCAAAGCAGCCGCGTGTGTGCTACGTGCATGTGTGTGTGTGCACGTGCATGTGTGTGTGTGTGCATGTGCGTGTGTGCATGTGCGTGTGTGTGTGCATGTGTGTGTGCATGTGCATGTGTGTGCGTGTGTGTATGTGCGTGTGTGTATGTATGTGTGTGCATGTGCGTGTGTGTGGGCTCATATGTGTGTGTGCATGTGTGTGCATGTGCGTGTGTGTGGGCTCATGTGTGTGTGTGCATGTGTGTGTGTGCATGTGTGTGTGCATGTGTGTGTGTGCATGTGTGTGCGTGTGTGTGTGCATGTACGTGTGTGTGGGCTCATGTGTTTGTGTGCATGTGCGTGTGTGCATGTGCGTGTGTGCATGTGTGTGCGTGTGTGCATGTGTGTCTGTGCATGTGTGTGTGTATGTTCGTGTATACATGTGCGTGTGTGCATGTGTGTGTGTGTGCGGTCGGGCGTGGTGCTGGCCACCCACCCCCCTCTTGTGCCGTGCCGGCCTTCATAGGTGCCCGCTAAAAGCACTTGTCCCAAAAGTATGTTAGGCTATTCGGGGATCTTTGTCTTTGTGTGCGTACGTGCGCACGTGCGCGCGAGAGAATTCAGTGCCGGTGTGAATTCCCACCCCCCGGGGAAGGAAAGCACGGCCCGCGTCTGTAACGATGCGAGCGATACGCTGCGCCTCGGGATTCGCATCTTGGCGAACGAGTAATGAATAGGCGACTGCATCAGTACGCGGATACCTACGGTGGTTTCAGCTGGAACGCGCACAGCACGATGAGTCAACGTGGATTTTCCAAAAAAACAAATGTGCGAATGTTCTTGGTTCTTTCGGTAAAGTCACGTAGAAGGGAAGTAATAAAATAATAAAAATAAAACATAATAAAATAATATAATGATATAATAATGTTTTATTTTTATTATTTTATTACTTCCCTTCTACGTGACTTTACCGAAAGAGCCAAGAAGATGAATCCCTGCAGTCACGAAAGCTTTAAATCGAAATTTATATGTGCAAATGTCTTGTCGCGATTTAAAAACGTTATTTTTTTTGATGTGGTCACACCGGTGGATGTTGGAGATCGCTTGCCCATTTTGTTGTTGTTGCTATTGTCAGGCGTCTGTGGGGCTCACTGAGCCGTTGACGGATGACACAGTAGGGGGGGGGGGGGGACACACGGGACCAGTCGTGCGCCTGCGTCGTCGTCGTCGTCAACTGACGAACGCGCGACGTTGGACACTCGGGAACGCCGAAGATGACGTTGCAGCGTGGCACCCGCAGCTGTGGGTGCTCTGCTGATGAGCGGGCAAAACTATCGGGGGCATCTCAGGAAGGGCCTCCAACAACAATTTGACAGAAAACAGAACTATTGCAACTCTGTCCCTGTTCGAACTTTATCGAGTAACCTAAAATAACTCCAATAGTTGCATAACCATCTCGTTCATGGTATCCTTGGCTATAGATTACTTTACCTCCCTCCACTCCCTCCTCCACTGGCTTTCGACCATCCCCAGCAGGCCCAGCTACAACATCTCCTGCCTCCACTCCCTCCTCCACTCGCTAACCACCATCACCAGCAGGACCAGCTACAACATCTCCTGCCTCCACTCCCTCCTCCACTCGCTTCCCACCATCTCCAGCAACATCTCCTGCCTCCACTCCCTCCTCCACTGGCTTCTCACCATCACCAGCAGGGTCAGCTACAACATCTCCTGCCTCCACTCCCTCCTCCACTCGCTTCCCACCATCACCAGCAGGACCAGCTACAACATCTCCTGCCTCCACTGCCTCCTCCACTGGCTTCACATCATCACCAGCAGGACCAGCTACAACATCTCCTGCCTCCACTCCCTCCTCCACTGGCTTCCCACCATCACCAGCAGGACCAGCTACAACATCCCTCCATCACCATCAGGGCCGGCTACAACATCTCCTGCCTCCACTCCCTCCTCCACTGGCTTCCCTCCATCACCAGCAGGACCAGCTACAACATCTCCTGCCTCCACTCCCTCCTCCACTGGCTTCCCTCCATCACCAGCAGGACCAGCTACAACATCTCCTGCCTCCACTCCCTCCCCCACTGGCTTATCACCATCACCAGCAGAGCCAGCTACAACATCTCCTGCCTCCACTCCCTCCTGCACTGGCTTCCCACCATCACCAGCAGAGCCAGCAACAACATCTCCTGCCTCCATTCTCTCCTCCACTGGCTTCCCACCATCACCAGCAGAGCCAGCTACAACATCTCCTGCCTCCACTCCCTCCTCCACTGGCTTCCCACCATCTCCAGCAGGGTCAGCTACAAGATCTCCTGCCTCCACTCCCTCCCCCACTGGCTTATCACCATCACCAGCAGAGCCAGCTACAACATCTCCTGCCTCCACTCCCTCCTGCACTGGCTTCCCACCATCACCAGCAGGACCAGCTACAAGATCTCCTGCCTCCACTCTCTCCTCCACTGGCTTCCCACCATCACCAGCAGAGCCAGCTACAAGATATCCTGCCTCCACTCTCTCCTCCACTGGCTTCCCACCATCACCAGCAGGGTCAGCTACAAGATCTCTTGCCTCCACTCCCTCCTCCACTCGCTAACCACCATCACCAGCTGGGCCAGCTACATTATCTCCTGCCTCCACTCCCTCCTCCATTGGCTAACCACCATCACCTGCAGGGCCAGCTACAATATCTCTTGCCTCTACACGCTAACCACCATCATCAGCAGGGTCAGCTACAAGATCTCCTGCCTCCACTCCCTCCTCCACTGTCTTCCCTCCATCACCAGCAGGGCCGGCTACAAGATATCGTGCTGCCTGTGCCACTGCGCCTCTACCTTCACTTTTCCACTGCACCTCTCTCCGCTGCTGTCACGCTACACTAAAGCTCACGCTGGAACTCTCAGCAGCACGACTCACAACCTCCTCTCTACACAGAGGACCGGAAAACCACCACAGCCAGGCATCGTTTCTCCGTAGCAAGACCCACACATCTGGAACGGAGCCATCATCGTCCCGCTGCTATTGCAGCAGCAGCATTCAATTGACACCGACTTCTAAGTGACACTTAAAGGCCCCAACCTACTCTCTCGCCTGGCTTTCCAGAGATGCTGATCTTGGTTCCACATTTCAGAGTCACGGTCTTTTATGTCTGTGGGATATTGTGCGCATCTTTCAACTGGGGAAGGCTTCCGTCTCGATCAGCATTTTGATGTTTGATGTCCGTGAGATGGAGGTTTTCCTCTTCCCCAAGCACCTCACAGTGTTCCCTCCATCACCGTGTTCTGCAGCCGATCACCATTCACACCGTGGTCACGTATTCATGGTATTTTTGTTTCCTGTACTTGATCTCAACTTCCTAGTCTCGGTTCTTTGTCCGTGCCTATTTTATCCAGGGTTTTCTTATTCATTTCACGTTCATAACACATTTCAATAATTCTCCTGAAGGCTTTCAATTTCGAGGGCATTGTTTACGATTTGTCCTCCTTGTTCAAAGTCCGTATTCACATTTGCTCATCAACTATTGAATACAACTTCACTGTTAATTCAGATGTCTGTAATTTGACATGCTTATTCAATTACGTAAATGCGTAATATTTCACCACTATTATTATAATATAATTTTGATGGTGAGATGTTAACTACCTCGCCTGGTATACAGGAGGTCGTGGGTTTGATCCCGATCCTGACCCTGTTCTATTTCATGTTTTCTCTGCAGTTGCGTGGATTTTTCTCCGGGTCCCTGGTTTTTCCCTCCACATTTAGAATCAACATCACGTGTTTCGAGCATTTGGCTGCTCTAAATATCCACGTGATAAGCCAATTAGTTGAGCTATGATTTGTGGCCGGGTGGCTTCTGAATAAGAGCTATATAGCTCAGCGGGACCTTACCTGGTAAAATAATAATATCGATATTTGGTTCTATAGTATGAGCAAACCGTGTGGGCAAAATGTTTCTCAACCATCAAGTCACTTGTGGAATGACGCTTTCCTTCATTCTACTGGGTTGGAGTGGCGGTGAAGTGTTTGATACACTGCGCTATAAACCCTGATACCTGAGTTCGATATCCAGCTGTGACGACCAAGTTAAATCTGAAACGTCATGGGTCCCCCCCCCATCCCCCTACACCAACCCGCACTGATCTGTGTGGTGAAGTATGGTCAAACAACCCGCATGGCAAACATGGTGTTGGGAGTCCATCAGTATTGGCTCGGCAAAGGGCTCTACAGTACATTGCAATTATTTGACCGACTGATTTCATTGTAAATGCGTTGAACTTAGCCAACGCCATGAGCGAACCATAAGGAAGAGCCACGCGAGTTGCAACGTATGGTGGTGACAAGAGTGGTCACAGCTGAAGCTTTGGAGGATCAAAGGGTGTTGACCGCCGTCTGCCGTGACGTGCAACGCCGCGGGTGACGCCGGTGCCGAGCCGAACGTGAGCGAGGTGGAATTTGAGAGCGGCTGAAAGGCTCCCCAAAGTTATTACGACAAATATACGATGGGACCGATATCGCATCCATATGCAAAAGGCGTCTCGGAGACACGCCGTGGTCGTGACGACAATATGTAATGAGGGTGGAGTAAGAATCGTAGGTACACACCCAAATGCGCTGTGTGTGTGTGTGCATAATAGACAAATGTGGAATACGGTCCTGGGCCACATTAATCCCGATGTGCCATGACTAATTTAATAGGCACTCACTATCAGCGCTTGCCCCAATAGTCTCTGCAGCTAAGCAGGGTCCTTTGTCATTGTGCTGTCTTGCGTTGGAGACACTGCACTCTTGCACATTGTTCGGAGGGCCATTCCAATCATGAGAGCGACAGACGCTTTTAGGGAAAGCAATGTGCACGGTGCATTTCACGCAAATGGGGTTATAGCATTGGACGGATAACCTCACGATGAGAAATGTTCAATTATATTTTTCTCTGTAATTGTTTAAACCACAAGTCCACCCTGGCCTGGATGTGCTCTCGGCAGAGTGTCCATGAGGATCTCTCGCGGAGCAGTGGCCATCCCTTCGTGCATTCGAGAACGTCCCACGGAAGCGGACATCACAGAGGTACCTCTGAGATCTCGTTCTTCAAGTGGCTTCCGATCGACGGCAGTGCGATAACATTTCCCGCCCACCCCAATATGTAGAGTCACGTTTGTCACGTGACGGTCAACCCAGTGTTTGAATTACCAGAGCTGGAATTTATCCAAATTTAGAATCGAATTAAATGTCATGGCTTTTATTTTGGACAGTCGGTGGTGACACGTGATGATAAAAACGATATATATATGTTAATTTGTAAATGCTCTTGCACAGTAGTTTGTGCTGCGGAATGCTAAATAACCCATTTATCCCGCTGGTGGTGGCTATGCACGCTTGCAATTCAGAACTGTAGAGGTGAGGGTTGGTGGATAGTACAAATGTTCCAAAACTCCCGTCCCGTGGGTGTTGAGGAGCCTGGTTTTGCCAGGCAAATGCAGTCAGGGAAATGTGGACTCCATCTGCTCCGTCTGTATGGAATCGAGTGTTTCCCCCTTCCATGCATTTGTTGTCTTCGGGTGCTGCAGTTTCCTCCCACAAGTAAACGCCGATTGGTCGATAGCATCTTTATATATAGAGGACCACAGAGCTTCGGTAATTGTTGGCACCAGCTTATAGCCTTTCTGTTTGTCTGTGGTTCCCCGTGCCTCTGAGCCGACTCTCTCCCTACGAGAGTGAGTGGATACTGTCTTGATTTGAAGCTTTCGTGACTGCAGGAATCCACACTCTCTGGTTATTTCGGTAAAGTCGCGGAGATTGAAAAAAATAACAAAAGAAAACACGCCGTTTCGGTCACAATACAAGCGTCCGTCTTCAGGTGATTTCTCACCTGAAGGCAAATTTCTCACCTGAAGACGGACGCTTGTGTTGCGACCAAACGTCGTGTTTTCTTTTGTCTATCTACGTGACTTTACCGAAAGAAGCAGCGCGTTTGAGTGAATACTGTTCGTCACATTACAAGTTGGAATTATTATTCCATTTCTATTTCATAATTGTAATTCCACAGCTGCGGGATCACAAACCGTACCGTGTTCTAACTGAGGTGTAAATATTCCCCAGATGTGCATTACAGATGGATGATTCCCATCCTAATGATTCCTATATTGTAATCTAGACGTCATTGTTAGAATCGAATGCGATTCCGAGAGATGTGGCTGCGGGGGTGCGGGGAGGGGGGGTGCGATACATTGCACAAAATCAATAACCGATAGCAATGATGGTTCGGATTCAACTCCTTTGGTTCCAACCGGCCAGAGTTTGTTTTGCGTGCGTACGTGTGTGTGTGTGTGTGTATCACAAGAGTGTCCAAGAATAGACACGGAGAGAGCAGGGCAGATTGACGAAGGCTAGGGTTTTAATGTACCTGGCCACACATAAATATATCGGTGGCAACAAATATAATGGAAATGCGCTCCGTGGGGGAAAACATAAACATTGCCCATGTGCGTGGACGCGTGCCAATGAGCATATATCATGCCGTCTTTATTTTAATATGTTTACAGTCGCACACATGTAACATGTGGCATGCGCTCTTGCGTTCGTGTAACTATGGAGGTAAATAACGTTGAAATGAAGTAAAACAATTATTCCGTTTCCTTCCACGGCATAAATTTAAATAAGCAATTCAACGATCAGCATGGAAATATGACATCGGTTTGCATGCTATGGGGATGTTTGCAGTTTAAGTTTCCCAAAAAAAAGACATAGTGCATTAGAATCACAGCGGGTGCCACTTGTCGACTTACCACGGGAATAAATAGCACAAACATTCTAGATTTGCACAAACATGATGATTTCTACATTTAACGATTATACCCCCCCCCCCCAAACACACACACAATTACAAATCATCACAATTGTTCCTAAGACAACAACAAAACACCGCAACGTCCCAATAATCAACCTTATTTCAAAGTGACTAGTTACCAAACACGGTGATGAACGCTCGCGGTAAGTTCGGAGCTTCCTGTCACGGAATTGAAAGTGGGAATGATCAATTGAAAGAAAAAGTTCAATCGCTGCGGTTGGCCAAATCTTTAGCGCTATCGATTGCCGCTGCTCGCAGTCCCGGTATTAGCCGCGGTAAGCAAGAATTGCCCACAGCACTATCCCCGGCACGCGATAAATACCGCACGCCCCGCGCCTTTCTGCAGTGCTTGTGATTATGTCGCCCAAACCTCCTGCTCACGTCCCTCTACCCTCCCTCCCCGCGCCTTTTTCTCCAGAGAGGAGTCGATGAGCGAGCGGCCTGCTCTACGAAGCTGGCTACGGGCCCGCGCAGTCACTTGTTGACCGCGTGCCATCGCTCCACTGCCGTGGGAAAACCGTTCGGCTGTAATTGAAGAGGCCATCTACCTTCTCTCTGTCTCTGTCTCGCTCGCTCTCTCCCCTCGCTTCAGTTCTATATTTGTGGACGATGACCATGGGGCTCGGGATAGGTTTGATGCGTTATGGTGGTGGTGGTGGGGGGGGGGGGTCACCCTTTGTTGATTCGCTACGCCACCCCTCCATCGTGACTTTGCCTTTTCCTTCTACGACCTCGTCCTTCCCATTCCCTTCTCTCTAACCCCCTCTTGAGCTTTCCGTTCGGGACGTGGTGGGGTGTGGATAGGGCTGTTTTGTCACAAGCTCGCCTACCCACCCCGTTGGCTGTCTTCTTCGACCCTGTTCTGTTGTTGAAAAGCTTACATCATTATTATTGGTATTGTTTAAGGTTTAATGGGGCTGTTCATACTTTTTTGGAGATCCCATCCTTGCATTTTCAATTTCTGCACTTGACTAATTGTTGCCACCACCCATGCGTTGTTATTTAACTTTCATCTGCTACGAGGAAGGGCCATTTCACAAAAGTTTCGTCCCTTATATAGATGTATATTTTCCCTCGTCTTAGGGCATTTCCATTGACAAATGTGTTACCGGTGATGCGTCACAACTTATATTTACTTTGCCACCTTGGGTTTTTGTCAGTTCCGGCTTTTGAATGTTGATGTCGCAATTGTACAGCAAAATGAAAACGGAAGAAAACATGTTTTAATTCTGCCTCATATCTGCCAGTACTACACACAGGGCTCCTTTAACATCTCAGACTCCTCAATATGCAGTCTCCCTGCAGTTTGATACAATTTGCTTGTGTATCACGTTCTTCACGCATAGCAAACGAGCGCGCTTTTACAATTCACACAGAAAAAAAGATCTTTGGCATTAATAATACAAACCCAGTTGGTCTTGCAGTACGACACAAAGGATAAGCTAAGTGCAAACAAATGTGAGTTTTTTTTTATTCAGCCTGAAATATTCGACTTAGTCTACATTCCTAACGCGACTTGGAAACGGAGTTGCAAGGGCGGTGGGGAAGCATGACAATTATGCCCCCCCCCCCCACGACCTTCCCTTCCCTATTTTAATTCCCCCGCGTTAATCCGGCGCTCACAATGCCAACGCAACCGGAGCGCGACTTTGAGGCCTCGTTGTTTGTGCCGCATTGGCACGTGGTGGTGGTGGCGGTGGCAGTGGTGGTGGCGGTGGTGGTGTTGGCGGTGGTGGTGTTGGCGGTGGTAGTGGCGGTGGTGGTGGCGGTGGTGGTGGCGGTGGTGGTGTTGGCGGTGGTGGTGTTGGCGGTGGTGGTGGTGGCGGCGGTGGCGGCGGTGGTGGCGGTGGTGGTGGTGGTGGCGGTGGTGGTGGTGGTGTTGGCGGTGGTGGTGTTGGCGGTGGTGGTGGTGGTGGTGGTGGCGGTGGCGGTGGTGGTGGCGGTGATGGCGGTGGCGGTGGTGGTGGCGGTGGTGGCGGTGGTGATGGCGGTGGCGGTGGTGGCGGTGGTGGTGGCAGTGGTGGTGGCGGTGGTGGCGGTGGTGGTGGTGGTGTTGGCGGTGGTGGTGTTGTCGGTGGTGGTGTTGTCGGTGGTGGTGGCGGTGGTGGCGGTGGTGGTGGTGGCAGTGGCGGTGGCGGTGGTGGCGGTGGCGGTGGTGGTGGCGGTGGTGGCGGTGGTGGTGGCGGTAGCGGTGGCGGTGGTGGCGGTGGTGGTGGCAGTGGTGGTGGCGGTGGTGGCGGTGGCGATGGTGGTGGTGGTGTTGGCGGTGGCGGTGGTGGTGGCGGTGGTGGCGGTGTGGGGGTGTGGAGGTAGCGCGCGGCTCGAACCCGGCATGGCTGGTAAATAGCGGCACGAGGCTACTGAGCCCGGCCTAGAGGGCGCGGTGACGTGCAGTAGCCACCACCGCATCTACAGTCCCCGCTGCATTGACAAGATCCGTTTGGTTTTGGGGGTGTCGTCCTTCCCCCTCGCACATCCGACGAGCACGGTTGGCTACGCACGGTGGCGAAAGAGGTTCAACATGCGTAGATCGGGCGATCAATTAAGGGCGCAGTTTGCACTCCCTCGTATCGTATTGTTTGTTTACCGAAAAAATACGCATCGTGCTTTTTATCCGCTGCAACGTGCGCTCGCCTTCACATCTTAAAAAAAAATCCCGATTGCGCTACCGGCATCACGTCATGAGACAAAGCGTCTGTTCGGATCTCCGGCTGCGCAGTGCAAACCTTTTGGCGTTGAGAACGGCCCACGCAAGCGGATACTGCCAGAGCCTCCCTGTTGAGATCCCTTCTACCGTGCGGACCACACAGTCGCGGGCAGAACCTTCCCCCTCGCTGTGCACATGAGAGTAATATTCGCCGAATGAAGGTCAAACCAATCCAGAATTTTTACTTCTCAGAGATTGAATTCAGCCAAATAAAGTATAGAACAGTATTTTATTTGACGGTGTTTTTGTGTGCGTGCATGCATTCTTTGCTGTGCCGGCTGAGACCATCAAGCTCACTTACACACGTGGGAACCCAGATCGATCGTAGGAACCCGAAAACCTGCTTCGGAACCTAGAAATCCCAGCGGTGCCCGATCAGCGCTCTGACCTCTGAGCCACCTTTGCCACCTTTCGGCTCGCATTGACAACCCATGCCCACCATCCCTCGGAGTGGAGAGACTGACCCCGGTGGCCTCTCGCGTTGGCTCGCCCGCGCGTAAAGAAGGCCTGGCAGTAAATTTGCAAGTGTGGGATGTTCGGTGTCCCGGACAATTTAACCGACACTCGCGCTAAATAATGAACCACCCTCGGCAGCAACCTGATAAAACAAAGCGCTGCTGAAATTAACACCCCTTGCTTGCACGGCGAAGCGCAGTGTTGCCACGAAGCACGATCTTAATATGAAAATAGTCCAGCCAATTATTTTAAAAATGTTCAAAGATTACTTTGTGGTGAGGTCGTTGCTGTTGTTGTTGTTGTTGGGATAAAATTGTTGCAATAGCTGCATTTAAGTACCTTTACATTTTTAAGGGCGCATATACATTTCACTGAACATTAAGCGTGCAAACGATATATACAAGGCAAAGGTGCAGCCCTTGCAATGGCTTCCTCCCGTGACTGCTGGCAGAAGGAGCTCCACTGGAGAGAGCTCCCTCCAGAGAGTATTCTGTGGACTATTTCATGCTTCACCGAAACAGGCACTCACCCTTTACCCGACCACACGCAACTTCTTTCCAATGATTGGACATCTTTCCAATGATTGCTGAGTCTATAGCCTTCCTCTCGGTTGAAAGTGCGTCTGTGTCTGTAAATATGGATTACTTCATGAACGAATCTTTAATTTTCGATTTAAAGCTTTCGTGACTGCAGGGATTCATCTTCTTGGTTATTTCGGTAAAGTCACGTAGAAGGAAAATAATAAAATAATAAGAATAAAACATAATAAAATAATTCTCACGACGTTTCGGCCACAACGCAAGCAGCCGTCTTCAGGTGGAGAACAAGTCTGTCGAGAAGGCAGAGTCTTTGTGACTTTACCGAAAGAGCCAAGAAGATGAACGAATCTTTGTTGATAGACAGTAGGCTTGCAAAGTACCATCGTCTTAGAGAAATCAATTTCGTGTGAGCCAGCAACATTAAAATAATGATTAGCCACGGCAGAAGTATTGGTCCTATCGTGTTTCAACTCTGCCTTATGCTCACGAACACGGTCCGAGATATGTCGCTTAGTTTCCCCAATGTAACTGCTGCTGCAGATAAAGCTAGTTTGTAGACGCCGGGATATTGCATGTCAGGAATCTTGCCCTTCACAGATGGGATCAGATCACGAATTTTATGTACTGTGTTAAATCAGACCTGGATCTAGTGTTTGTTCATGATTTTGGAAATCGTTTTGGTTACCCCTGCTATATATGGCAGGGTGATGGATTTTGATTGAATCCTCAGATGGCGCCTTCCTCACGGTTGGGGTGATGGCTTTACAGATTGTGTAGTCAGAATATCCATTCGCCTTGAGAGCTTGGTGTATGTGTTTGAGTTCACTGGTCAGGTGTTCACGGTCGGAGATACATTGAGCTCTATGACGTGGCGTTTTGATGAGGGAATTCTTCTGGGATGGATGGTGGTGGCAATCAGGTTTTAGGTAGGCGTCAGTATGGGTTCCTTTCCTGGAGACAGAATGGCTCATTGAGCCATCTAGTTTCTTTTTTGATTAGGACATCCAAGAAGGTAGCTTGCCATCCTTTTCCACATCCATGGTGAATTTGAAGGCTGGGTGTATGGAATTGATGTGGTTGAGGAATTGGTTTAGAGCCGGTCGGCTATGTGGCTAGATGGCAAATGTGTCATCCACGTAGCTCTTCCACAAGGACGGGCGTAGAGTGGATGCCTGGATGGCGTCCATCTCAAAATTTTCCATGAAAATGTTGGCTATAACCGGAGATAAGGGAGAACCCATTGGGGTGCCTTCAGTTTGTTTGTAGAATGTTCCGCTCCAGGTGAAGTATGCATTGGTGAGGCAGTGTCTCACCAGGGCCTGTACATCAGCATTCAATTCTTGTTGGACCAAATCTTCAATGACTGAAATGGTATCGGGCACAGGAACTTTGGTGAACAAAGAAACTACATCGAAACTAACAAGCAAATTACCTGGGGACAGTGAGATGTTTTTAATTGACGATACCAGGTGAGCTGAGTTAAGTACAGAAGAGGTGGACTTACTAGTGAATGGCTGTAAGGTCTCAGACAGCTCTCGGGCCAGTTGGTAGGTGGGTGAGCTAATGGTGGAGACGATGGGACGAAGGGGTGTACCTTCATGGATTTTTGGTAAGCCATATAATCTGGGTGGTTTAGCAGCAGAAGGTTTTAAGGAAAACCTATTGTTCTGTTCAATTAATGAAGCTGAATCAGTGATGTTACCGTTCGTTTTTGTAACAAGGCTGTGGGATCTCTTTTAATGGTTGTGTAGCTACCATCATTAAGTAGTTCTAGATTTGAAGCTTTCGTGACTGCAAGGATTCATATTCTTAGGTTTTTTCGGTAAAGTCACGTAGGTAAAACATCAAAATTAATAAAAAAATAAAATGTTGCCTCCAAAACGTCGTGATTTTTGTTTTATTTTATTTTTATTAATTTTGATGTTTTACCTACGTGACTTTACCGAAAAAACCTAAGAATATCATTAAGTAGGTCCTGCATTTTGTTGTTCTACACGGTTTTGTCCATGATGACCGTGGCATAGGCCTTGTCGCCGATAGGATGACGATATCATCCCGCTATTTCAATTGAGATAACTCAAAACGCTCATCCTCACTGATGTTGCTTACTGGTATCTTCGCGCTTTTGAGGGTTGCAGCGGTTACAGATCTTGTCACGTCTGCAGCGATGTGTCCCAAACTCTTAAGAGCTACATCGACCTGGGCAATGATGTCATCCACTGGTATGTGTTTGGGGGTGACGGCGAAGTTTAACCCTTTCGCCAAAACCGACTTTAGACCATCGGAAATTTGGCTATTACTCAGATTAATAACAACCTTGTCAACGTCTAACTTTTAAACGTGTGTGTCTGGTTCCTTCTGGGAAAGGAGGTTGAACTACTAATAGCCCAGGAATGATCCGCGCCAGGTGGGTTGCAGCGTTTATGTGCGCGGTGGGACGGAGTCGCCAAAAATAAATAAATTAATTACGATTTTGACTTCCGTTTATTCGGGACACTGGGGTCCCGCCATAAGGTTAATTTTTACATATATACATTAATCTATTTTTCGTATTTTTTAAGCGTGATCTGCTTAACTTTCCTATACATTGCACCCCAATCGTTTATTTTTTTGCATTGTTTGTTATTGTAACTTGCTGACCTACCCCAACTGGGAGACATCTGTGAGAAAAGAGCTTTATAGCTCATCAGATTCCTCCCCCAGTCTAAATAAAGATTCTGGAAGCCAATTCGAGTGTCGTCTGCGGTTCATAACGCGATGCGGCATCGCACAACAATGTGCCCGCAGGCGTGTTGACAATTTTTCTTGTTGGTTGCGTCTTGAAGGAAACAGCCGGGGCTTCTGCGTGCAGATGGTGTCTTCACGCTTCATATTCTTCTCCGCGGAGATGATGGCGAGACCATCTGCACACCGAGAGCACTCCGCGTAGCTTCGGGGTCCGCCAAACTAACCGCAGAGACGGGGCAGGATGAGCCCATCATCTTCCGCAGATCGCTCCGTGGTGGCGTCAATCCTGGGCCACGAAATAAAAACGCCGGGCAGACTTCAGGTCACAGTTGGGGCCCCGGGCGCTGGGCCTAAGCAAAGCAAGCCAAATGTACAGTGGTCCAAGTTGCGCAAGGGGGTCCACAGATTCGTGCCAAATTTGGATGCAGTCGTTAATTGTTCACTCGAATTATTCAAGTCCGACACTCTCCGTAAAGGCTGGGAAAACTGATTGCACCAGGAGGAAGTGTGCAGGCTGGTGTGAGCACACCTTTTCCGTGTCATACAATGTCAGGTTAAATTTAAATCCTAATAAGTGTAAAATAATTGGCAATGGTGGAGCCAAGTCGTCTCTCTCTTCTCTCGTCTCACTACATCTCATCGTGTCTAGATATAGATGTCTCTTCTAACATCTCATGAGGATTTTATGAATTGAAAAAGGCTGGCCCTCCAGAAGTAGTTTCTGCTTCGGGCCTCAAATTGGGTTCATGCCAGCGCTATCTATAGTGTTCATAACGAGGGCAAGTTGTCCTCTCTATAATCGTCAACATTAATTACACTTCGTATTGTGACACTGTTAAGGGATACATAGAACTGCATTCTAATTGATTCACTTAACCGTGCAGATTTAATGAATTCGCCTCATAGGCGAGTGTTCACAATTTTTGTACCATTAATAATCTCCAATGCTCTAACCTTGCGTCCATAATGGCAAGGTTCTTTTACACTCGCGGGATTAATACTCTCTGTCCAAGCAGTGCTGAAATCTTGTGGAGTTTGCATGCTCTCCCAGTGGCTACTTGTATTTATCTCCAGGTCCGCCGTTTTTTTTTAGCACACATTTAGAATCAACGTGCATTTTATCAATGAATTCCGTACGGGAGCATATTTTAACAACGAAGCCACACCTCTCATTTGATCGACATGAACTCTCTTTGCGCCAACATTATCACGTGTTGCTCACAGCTCGGGAGCAGAGGTCCGAGGTAACGTCAGCGATCATGTGATGTAACCACGCGCACGTGCACTGTGTGCGCCACGGTGGTGAGATGTTAACTACCTCGCCTGGTATACAGGAGGTCGTGGGTTCCATCGCAAGCCTGATAACTGCTGTATACTTGGAGTCTGCATGTCTCTCTCCCTATGATCGCGATGATTTGTCTCTGGGTCCTCCAGTTTTTCCCTCCACATATTAGACTCAACATGCGTTTAGAGTGTTTGACTGCTATAAATGTCCACGTGATATAAGCCACTTCGTTGAGCTATACAGTAATCTGTGGCCAGGTCGCTTCTGAATTTTTTTAAAATAGATACAGCTCAGTAGGGGCTTACCTGGTACAATAAAAAAAATTGTTTATAGTTTTACATTGAAATGTTCCCCAATCTCCCAGTGGATATGTGGAGCTTGTTCTTCAAAGGAGAAGGAGAGGGGCAAGCTGGTGAGTGGGGGGAGGGGGATGCTGAAGAATGCTGCAGATGCAAAAATGTTGCTGACAAGAAACACTGCGTGGGTGGAGGCTGGCGAAAATGGGCCCCGCCGGAGCATGGCAGCAGACGGCGCAGCCGAAGGGGTTAATGCCGGCTCGGGGTTTCATTTCGGCATCTTGCAAATCGCGATCTGTGTACACAATGCGGATGCCGTGCATAATACAAAAAAAATCGGTGAAATGGTCCGAATGCGGCTGCCTGTGTCGGCGGCGCTGCGGGGAAACCGGCATCGTTATTCATTGAAGAGTGCTTTTGGCCGGTAAATTAAAATATGTATTATCACGTTTGGACTCCTGATTAGTGGAAAACATGGCACCAATTATCATCTGTCGCTAAATGCGTCTGCCATTCCGGCTATCGCAGAGAAATGCGAATGCGAGCTCAACGTGACATCTTTGGATATTGTTTGTAAATGAGAGCACAAAGGCGCGATCATCAAACACTCGCACAGACGCAAGGCAGAGGGAGGTGGTGGTGGTGGTGGTGGCGGTGGTGCTCGTGTGGAATTACACTGAGAGACGGAAATAGAAACCCACGGATTAGAGAATCCGAATCTTTATTTAGACTGCAGGATGAATACCATGAGCTAGGAAGCAATTTTTCTGCTTTTAAACAACCAGATATCCAGTATGGGCGGGTAGGCTAAATGCTTTACTTTTTAACAGTTCGGTGAACATATTCTTGGTTCTTTCGGGAAAAGTCACGTAGAAGGGAAATAATAAAATAATAAAAATAAAACAATAAAATTCTCACGACGTTTCGATTTCAACACAAGCAATCATCATCAGGTGTGAAAACCACAGCAAATTTATTTTTAGAAAAAAGTGGCGTTTTTTTCTTAACGTTTTCAGTTCGGGAACAGCCGGTGGGCTTGGGCAGGATAAGTCATCACTAGAAGGGATGACGGACGATGGGAAATACTGTGTACGTATGTTGTACGTATGTTGTAAGTATGTTTAAACAAATTGGCATGTTTTGTTTACGTGGCAAACCTTACTAATTGACTGTGCCGGGTGATGGCGGGTTTAACGACACATTTATGTTTGCGCAGTCTAACCCAACAACCTCTGTTGTGGAGGTTGTAAGTATGAATGTTGAACTTCTTTCGCACCGTACGTAGCCAAACGTGCCAGTCGGAGTGGTGCAGCGAAGGAGTCGCAGCCAACGATATGGAACGCGTCTGAGAGGACCTCTACGAGAGAGACGGGAGCCGTGAATGCGGCTCGCGTGTGCAGGTGCCGTGTGGATTCCTACGTCGCGTCACGACAAAATGGCGAACGTCTCGTGGGAGGCCTTCATCCATGCGGAAGATTGATCGTCGGTCGTGATAATGGCTGAACTGCTTCGAGGTGCGAGTGTGAGATATCGTCTCGAGTTCAGTGCCATGTCAAAAATGCTAAATAATAGTTGTTGTTATTATTTGAGAAACGTGAGTTAGCATGAGGTGTATTTATGCGGCGCTCTCATGCGGACGGTCAACGTGGATGGTGGCAACAACGCAATGGGCTCTAATCAGTGGAGTCTACTTCCTGCCATCCGTCGTGCCTGTCCTTGGGAGAAGAGAGGTGACTCTTTGGAAAACTCTTTGGTTCTTTCGGTAAAGTCACGTAGGTGAAAAAAGAAAAAAAAACTTTTTATATATATAAAAAAAAAATTCACAATTCACCTACGTGACTTTACCGATAGCACCAAAGAGTATGGATCCTTGCAGTCACGAAAACTTCAAATCTAGAATGACTCTTTGGCAACTTCCATTCCCCCCTTTCCACTCTGCTGTACGTGTGTCGTATAAAGAAGGAAGATATTCATCCAACATCTTGAGCAACGTGTTATGGCGGACGTCCATTCGAGCACAGAAATACAAGAATCGGGGTATTTATTTTTTTCGTTGCCAATCCTACAAAGGGGCCCAGTTTGTTATGCTGTAGGTAAGGCATTTAGCAATTCACACCACCCCGTTGTAATTGAATCAATTGTTACGATTCAAATTCGTGAATTGTCTCGTTTGACATTGTGGCCAATATAGGGGCAACCTATCGTGGCTGCAGGGATTGTGCAAAAAGCCATTGCAACGTATGGCATTGAAAAACTTTGATTTGATGCGTGCACGATTCGGTGTAATAATCAAGAACGTTCAGGGTTGATATTAAATTGCTGAATGAATGAATTATTGCAACTCCACTGTAGGTCCATATATGTAATTATTTACTTGCATTATGATTTTTTTATGAATGGGTCCCAGCCACTGGAATGTGGGGTTTTGACCAACACTTACTTGGGCATTGGACAATTTGGAATTTTATTTAAATTGTCATGGTGGTGAGGAGTGGTGGTGCAGTTGTTCACACACCGTGTTGTGGTCCCAGCGACTTGAATTGTTTCCAGCCATGTATAACATCAGTAAGCTGTGGCTTCTGAAACTATTCTGGGCTTCCTCTCCGTGACTCAGGCTAAAAACCACCGTGCATGTTGTGGTGCGTAAACATCAGTAATGGAAAATTCAACGCAGCCAGACTGAATGCTGGCCAATTCAGCCGCTCGTTTACCATTCAGCGATATCAGCTTTAAACGCTGCTCGGAATCAGCCGTTGTTCCTACAAGTTCGTAAGCTTAAAAGTGACAATGTCTTTTGTAATGTTTACTATTGGTCCAATTGAACCAGGTTTCTGCTGAGAGCAACTCAAGACAATGACTTTAGCGATAGACCCCACGAATATGAATTCCTGCAGTCACAAAAACCGTTAAGTTAAAATTCAATGGAGGACACTCATTCACTCACCCGCATCGTCGCCGTTGAGTGGACGAAACAGATCTGAGGAATAACCTCCCGGTCGTTGTTATCAGGTTGTACCGCGCGTTGTTCGGCACCGCGTCCGACGTTTCGACCCGCGTGCTGAGAGCTTCTTCAGGAACTGAACCGAGCAGCCGTCTACTTCCAGCGCTGATGGATGCTGACGCTAATTGGCCAATTGGGCTCAATGATTTGACGTTGGCCGGCTGACGTTGCTTTGCTTCGTCTGGGAGGAAACTAGAGAACTTGCAAGTAAGCATCATTAAGTCAGCTGTGGAAGAAGCTGAACGTCTATAACGGTGCTGAAACAAGGCACAGCACGGCTCGTAAAGACATCGCAGAGCTGTGCAGCACAACCGCGCAAAATACCCCACGCAGTGAAGAAGACTATACCATTGTATAGAAACTAAACTATATAAAAAAATATATATATTACTAACACAGGTTATTGATAGACAGCCAGTCTTGTTTTACCAGGTTAATTTTTTTTTCACACTTTTGTTATGTAGGCTAGGCGTAGTCACAAACCGTACCTCTCCATAACAGTCTATTCTTAGTCTTAAGCCTCACCTTACCATATTAATAAAAAGTGTGCCATACTTGGCCCTTCCCCTCTTCAACCATTATATATACGGAGTGGTAGCTCTTGTAATCTCTCATTTACTTGATACAGCTGTCGTGGCTGTGGCGGTTCCACCTGAAGACGGAGGCTTGTGTTGCCTCCGAAACGTCGTCATTTTTATTTTATTTTACTTTTATTAATTTAAAAAATTTTTACCTACGTGACTTTACCGAAAAAGACCTAAGAATATGAATCCTTGCAGTCACGAAAGCTTCAAATCTAGAAATATATCACTAACACCAGAGAAAACCCACTGAGGTATGTAGCTCTTTTTCAGAAGGGACCCTGCCACAAATGATAGTTCAACGAAGTGGCTTATCACGTGGAAACGTACAGCAGACAAATACTCTAAAGGTACGTTTTTTAAATGTGGAGGGGAAAAAAACTCGGGACCCGGACAAATATCCACACGGTCACAGGGAGAACCTGCAAATTCTAAATATCCATCAGTCGTCAGGGTCGGGATTGAACCCACGACCTCCTGTATACCAGGCAAGGTAGTTAACATCTCACCACCGTGTTGTATACCTAGCTACCATGGTGTAGATTTTACGTACATATAGGAATACAAATAAAACCATAGCTCCTTTTCTACCCAGCTCTAACTTAGTGAAAGTATTGCAAATTTCAACCTCAATTAAAATCTCACCGCTTTGCCAAGCTGTGACGAAAGTTGCGTGGGATTAATGTGGAGCAGACACCACACGGCCTCCCAGTGGGGGAACGCTGCGATGCTGACACAAGGAGACAATTCCCCATTACAGTCACACACGCGTCTGATTAAAACTTTTGCTGCCCCATGAGCATGTGGCATCAGCCGGCAAAGGTGGCTCATAAATGTCACTTTCACGGTGTGCCTGTTATTACTATTGATATAGAAAGAAAAATAGTAACGCCCGTGTGCAGTTAACCGTGCGCAAGCGGAAAAATTCTGTTCTTTTGATTAAATAATTACACTGTGCAACGCGATTTTTGTCCCTGGGTAGTAAGTGTTATGTTTTAATTGCTTATGCCTAAAAAGTATAGAAAATGGCTATTATTCCCCACAAACTTTGCTTTTGTGACCAGGACTTTATGTGAAGGAAAGACACAAATGCACACATTTTCTCATTGAAAATAGGTCAATTTAAAATATCACTGTCCTGGTCACAAAAGCATAGTTTGTTGGGGAATAATAGCCATTTCCTTTGCTTTTGGGGCATAAGCAATTAGGAAATAACACTTACTACCCAAGGACAAAAAATATGTTTTGTTACAAAGTGTAATCATCTGCAGTTGTCTCTCTGCTTCTGTTTTTGATCTTCCACGAAGCTCATGGTCCACCCTAAATCGCATCCACACAAACCATGGCAAATGCGGATACCTGAAGCACAAATGGAAAATACATCTAGAAAAAAAACCTCTCCAGGAGTATGCGACTGTGTCACCCAGAACAGACCGCACACAACGCTTAACGATGCAATGCCTCGATCGACAAATACGAAGGGTAGACGTCACAGCAGAGGTGTGGACTCGAGTCATGTGACTTGGACTCGAGTCAGACTCGAGTCATGAATTTGATGACTTCAGACTCGACTTGGACTTGCATAACAATGACTTTGTCCCACCTCTGAGGTGTGGACTCGAGTCATGTGACTTGGACTCGAGTCAGACTCGAGTCATGAATTTGATGACTTCAGACTCGACTTGGACTTGCATAACAATGACTTTGTCCCACCTCTGAGGTGTGGACTCGAGTCATGTGACTTGGACTCGAGTCAGACTCGAGTCATGAATTTGATAACTTCAGACTCGACTTGGACTTGCATAACAATGACTTTGTCCCACCTCTGAGGTGTGGACTCGAGTCATGTGACTTGGACTCGAGTCAGACTCGAGTCATGAATTTGATGACTTCAGACTCGACTTGGACTTGCATAACAATGACTTTGTCCCACCTCTGCGTCACAGCGACACACGCACTCCGCTGGCTCCTGACGTGGTCGTCTGGCTTGACCACGTCAATGTGAAATTGTCATTGTTGCTCTCCATCTACATCATCAGCCGTACGAAAGAAGAGGAAGAAGAAGGGGAAGGTGAAGAAGTAGAATTTTAATTGAATGATTATCATCTGCCGTTGTCAATACACTTCTGGATGAGCCCCATCGCTGACTGTTTGTGCGATTCTAGATTTGAAGCTTTCGTGACTGCAAGGATTCATATTCTTAGGTTTTTTCGGTAAAGTCACGTAGGTAAAAAATTTAAATTAATGAAAGTAAAGTAAAAATAAAACAAAAATCACGACGTTTCGGAGGCAACACAAGCTTCCGTCTTCAGGTGGAACCGTCACAGCACGATAGCTGTATCAAGTAAGAGAAATTCCAAGAAAACAGTCCTTGTATATATACTGGTTGAAGGTGGGAAGAGCCAAGGTAGGCCCTTAAAGCTTGTGTTGCCTCCGAAACGTCGTGATTTTTGTTTTATTTTAATTTTACTTTTATTAATTAAATTTTTTTGCCTACGTGACTTTACCGAAAAACCTAAGAATATGTTTACGCGATGTCGCAATCCACATGCTGCTTGTGGATGATCTGATAGCATCGCTGCATCTCCGCTTTGGTTGCCATTCCATCGCCAGTCTTGTCCATCAGCCATCATCACGACGGGACATCTATGCAAACTCCTGGACATCTGTGGAAAATAACTTCATAGCTCATTGTCCTCCAGGATAAATACATATTTTGATTCTGCTTCAATGTGCCCTGCCTAAGTGAACTTAATTTTCCTTCACTGTTACATTTTTGTTTATTATGAAGCCACTGGAGCAATGCACGTTTCAATCTACATTCGAAACTAATTTCTTTGGAATGGATGTGTGTGTTTAGTTTGTTGTCCTCTCCCACGCACCCCCCGGTCTAGCACTGTTGGCTACATATGGTGCGAAATAATTCCAACATCACGATGTCTGCCTCTGTCATTTGATCTCCAGTGAACGTTGTTCCCCTTGCTGTCTCAGGCGTGCATCTGATCTCTCCACGCATCTTAGATCACCCGTCAGCCTTTCCTCCTTTCTCCTCGTGTCTGTGTCTCCGATCTTGCAGTCATACGGCAATCGGCAATGATTGAGGGATAAAAACGTTCCCGTCGACCAAAGCAACTCCAGCATGATCTTCTCTTCGTTTCGTGATGTTCATCGCACACATTGTAAACCCCGTCACAGAATTGATATTGACGTTATTCAAATGTGGTCCCTTATTATTGTGTACATGCATCGTGGCAGTTTGTTTAGAAACAAAAAACATACCTTAATGTCATGCATTTTTAATTGGCTGCAAGAGCACTCCGTGTAATACAGCGTATATATTTAAAAATCTGCCAATGCTATATTTCCTGTGACTCGTTAATCGATGTCATGTCGTACTGCTTTGGCTGTACAATACGTTCTTAGACCGATAGTGATGAAATCAGCTAATATTGGGAGAGAAAAAAATACTTCAAAGTACAAGCTTTGCTCGGCAGTTGATTAATTCCGCAAATTCTATTCTACCCGTTGTTGCTAATTATCTAACGGTGAACCCGCGGTGTATTTCGCTTTTAAGGAACCGTATTGCATTGACGTGGAAAGTGCTCTGGACGCGTCCACTTGTGTGTTTTGTTTTAAGAGAATTCCACCCATGGATTAGCATTCTTGCTTTGATAATCCTTTTAACACGAGAAGCACGTGCCGTGATTTAACGGGAATAATGGATGATGTATGTGGGCCTGTTCGGCTGTTACGCTACCAGGCGTGGTGGCGTTTGAGAGTAGCTGATTGCAGAGGTTCACAGTTCAAGCCTTGTGGCCGTCCTGGTTAATCTTTTCGAGTGGACTAACAATTGTTAGATATTTAAAAAAAAAATTCGTAGCATGTCGGTTATCTCAGCCAATATTGTGGTTCGTAAATGATTTTTGGCTTGGGCTACATAATGATCTGACCAAGTGTGTGTCATTAACACCCTCTACCACCCAACACAGCAACACAATTTAATTTTACTAAATTTGCTTTCTCAAACTTTCGATTTTCTTGCTCTAAACTATTGTCTCTCATCCGGCCACTGTGGTCCGGAATTCCACACTGCTCCCTCCCTGTCCTCTCGTTTGTCCGCCTCCCCAGTCCTCTCTCTGCCCAGGCCCCTCACCCCTCTCTCTATTTAAGGCCTCGGCATATATTCGTTGTCCTTCTGTTTGTCTTTGTGTGTGTGTCTCTCTGTAGTGGGGAGTGGTAGTGTAGCGGTTAGCGTGCTGCGCTATGAACCCGGCGACACGGGTTCGATTCCCGCTCACGGCCAACACCAGTGACGATTATCTGAATCCGTCCCGGGCCTCCCCAAGGTCGACTCAGCCTAAAATGAGTACCCGGTGCGGTGTGTAAACATTGCCACTAGGGAGACAAAGGCGGATGGGCGTGGTGCTGACCACCCAGCCCCTCGTGTGCCGTTCTGGCCTTCATAGGTGCTCGCTAGCAGCACTTGCCCCTACAGCCTGTTAAGGCTATATGGGGGATCTTTCTCTCTCTGCATGTGTGTCTGCCGATGCTGTTTCCGTGTCTGTGTTTTATCATTCATTCTTACCTGATGATGGTTGCTTGTGTTGCAATTGAAACGTCGTATTCTATTATTATTCGATTTTATTTTCTACGTGACTTTACCGAAAGAACCAAAGAGTAACTCCTGCAGTCACGAAAGCTTCGAATCTAGTTTACAGCCAAACAAGTTTAACACGTAGGCTTTCGCGAGCAATATCATCCGTAATGTCCACGTGTTTCAGTGTTCAACAACGCGCTAATTTTCGATTTAAAGCTTTGGTGACTGCAGGGATTCATCGGCTTGGTTCTTTCGGTAAAGGCACGTAGAAGGAAAATAATAAAATAATAAAAATAAAACATAATAAAATAATTATCACGACGTTTCGGCCACAACGCAAGCAGCCGTCTTCAGGTGGAGAACAGGTCTGTCAAGTAGACAGAGTCTGACAGAGTCTGACTGTCTACTTGACAGACCTGTTCTCCACCTGAAACGTCGTGAGAATTATTTTATTATGTTTTATTTTTATTATTTTATTATTTTCCTTCCAGGTGACTTTAGCGAAAGAACCAAGACGATGAACGCGCTAATTATTATTTTTTCATTTCGAACCGGTAAGTTGAAAAACAACTCTCACAACCAAATGTGGCAATTCAATGAATCAAATCTATTATAATTAAGATATTTGACTTGGATAATCCCTTGAGGTTTGTCAATTGACACACACATAGTAACACATAACGACGTGTATACAAACGCTTGAAATCGATAAATTATACATCGATTAAACAGACGTGGAGAACACTTCCAGTCGGACGCTTCGCCATGGAATTGGAGCTTTAAAATCAATCGTCTCGTGTGTATGCAGGTGCTGGATGGATTGTGGCATCGCGTGAGAGAGCTGGTGACAGCATGGAGCGCCATGGTGGTGAGATGTTAACTGCCTCGCCTGGTATGCAGGGGGTTCCTGGGTTTGATCCCGACCCTGACGCCTGTTTCATATTTGGAATTTGCAGTGTCTCTCTCCCCGTGGTCGCGTGGATGTTTCTCCGGGTCCTCCGGTTTTTATCCCTCCACATTTAGAACCATTTGTTTAAAGTCTTTGGCTGCTGTGAACTTCCACGTGAAAAAGCCACTTTGTTGAGCTATCATTTGTGGCCAGGTCGCTTCCGAAAAATAGCTAAACGTCTCAGTGGGCCTTGATCTGGTAAAATAAATATTTAGTTGAGCAAATAATTTGTGTATGTATGTTGAATTTCTTTCGCACCGTAACGTTGCCAACCGTGCTAGAGGCCCTCATCCAGCAGCGGATAGATCATGGTCGACGACGGATGCTGACGAACGTGGCACCGACAGTGCAACCAGAGAATAGGACCGCAACGGTGGTGGTGATTGTGACGACGATTGAAAACGAATGGGTGGCGGCATCTGGCAGCAAGCGTGAAACCCTTAACACCGGGTGCCTGACAATTGCTCGGCGCTAGAGACTCAGCAGTACTCTGTGGATGTTGACAGCGCTACCACTGATTAAGTAACAGCAGTTTCACAGAAGCGTTTGGAGTGATGGCAAGGCGGTTAGTTTTCATTTTGAATTTTTTTTGCTATCCCCTTTTGTCTATCATTTCTCTCCTATTTTCGCACAACAAATACGGTCGTCTCCAATTAAATGTGGTGCCAGACGAGGATTATAGATCAGGCTGCTCATAATGGGTCTTCTGTGTCATATATATTGTCAAGAGCCTGGTTAATGAGAACTGATTGTCTGCTTCGCTGATGCTGCAGAATCACTGGCGAAATGCAGGGGCATCATTCACACCAGGGACATTGACTACAATAACAATCGAACGGGAACACTGAACATTTAAAATATCGTGCAGATTTTTTTTCTGCAAAAAATATATTACTTAAAGAGCAGTGGGAGTTGGCTAAATAACCCAGTGGCCTGGAGTCCAGGGGTGCTTTCAGTGGGCAGAACGCTCTGCCGTGGCACTACAAGATAGAAGTTAGCCCCTCTTGAACGTTGTGTGTTCGGAGAGGGCTTTTATAAAATAGCGGAGAAAACTGCACAGCTCCTGTCACGATGTGCTCTGGGCTAACAGCTCATTCAATAGAAATATGCCCCCAGAGTCTGCTCAAGCGCTCCGCCCATTGAACGCACCGGAAAGGGAGTAGAATACTTTTCAGGTTATTATTTTCCACGCGCAACAAATTCACGAGCCTGTGATTACAAGTTTGGGCCACGTTGTCCCAATTTTCCAAGCAAATTAGGCACCCCCTATGATTCAATCGATGCTAAAAGCATAACTTGGAAAACAAAACAGTAAACATTCCCTCTGGAGCGTACGACCTGCTGAGATGTATGGTTTAGATACATCGATCGTGAGCTACAAAAGGCGCAACCCGAAAAGTGTAAAAAGTATGGGGAATTGCTTCCTTGCAAGTCGACTTCTAAACAGGAACGAGTTGATTTAGACGACGTATGCAGAATAAATATATCATTGTGCTTGGTTTATATTCTTGGTTCTTTCGGTAAAGTCACGTAGAAGGGAAAAATTAAAATAAAACAATACAATTTTCACGACGTTTCGATTGCAACACAAGAAATCATCATCAGGTGTGAAAACCACGGCAAGAAATTTTAAAAAAGTGGCGGTTTTTTCTTAACGTCAGCGCCACGGACAGCAACTGGCGGTTGTTCAGACGGACAAGTCCATCTATGCTCGGAACGGAGGCGGGGGGAGAGAAAGAGAATGGAATGCGATCTGAAAGTCACCGTAAGCGTGAATACAATCAATTAAGAATCCTTCCAATGATTTCTAAGCCAGAATCCATCTTCTCGGTTGAAATTGTCTCTGTGTTTATATATGTGCTGTGGTTTTCACATTTGATGATGATTGCTTGTGTTGCAATCGCAACGTAGTGAGAATTTTATTGTAATTTTTTAAAAATATTTTATTATTTCCCATCTACGTGACTTTACCGAAAGAACCAAGAATATGAATCCCTGCAGTCACGAAAGCTTTAAATAGGAAATGTGCTTGGTTAGTTGTCCTTCCCCCACACCTTGATTAGCACGGTCGGCTACGTATGGTGTGAAAGAAGTTCAACATACGGACATTGAAACCGTTAACAATTTAAGTAGCCTTGGGCAGGACAGACACATCGCTAAAAGAGATTTAGAGCCGATGGTCAAGAATAATAGAAGAGTGGCAGCCAAGGCATGGAACGCAGTCCTGGACACGGCAGAACAATGATGGATGATCCGAGGGCGCAGGGGTTGTAGTGGAGCGGGCGGCAGTGGATGGCAAGAGATGCTAACGAAGTAAAATCATTTCCACAACAGTGCGAACAAACACAAAACAACCAGACGCGTCGCGCCTGCTAAGAATGTTGCGGCGAGCGCTCACGCGCGGCGATTTGTCAATAGACTCTGGCTGAGACCTCTCATCCGTGGCTAATACTTAAGCGTTATCTCGTCAATGAGTGAACACGGTGAGGATGTGGAGTGCCAAATCGATACGCCCGTGGAATTTTTTTTCAGTTTCGCCACTAATTTGGCCACGTTTTTTGGGGGGGGGGGGCCCGAGGGGGCGGGCGGGCAGGTGGGGGGTAAGAAAGTCCCGACACGCTTTGGTGAAGGATTGTCCGGCAGCTTTGAGAGTCGAGGCACTCGGTAATTTAAGGAAAGGATTTCCAATCTCACTTCGCAGTGGAACTGCTGGTGGGATTGGGTTGGGGCGGGTCGGTAATAATGGTGAGTTGCGCAATTACCGAGAGAGATATTGATGAATGCGGTACTGCCACGGTGTGATGCTGAGCACAGCGCATGCCGGAATACGGGCAGTTCCATTACATCTCCGTGAGCAGCAAGTCCAAACAACGGTACAATCTCTCCACCCCCACTCTGCCTCTGTGCAACCAGCCGAATGAATGGGCACCACCACCATCACAAACGCAGTTAGTCGGAAGGCAGGTTACGCGTGGTGGGGTAAAGTGTGAGTATCCCACCTCTTCCAAGACCGGCGTGGAAGTGTAGGCCACGTGATCTCTGTAGGGCCTCTCTAGAGCTAGCTCGAGTAGAGGACTCTTCTGTCGGCAGTGATGTGAACAAGCAATTGCAGGGCTGCACCTTTACCTGTATTATGATACGTCAACGTCGAACTGGTTGGTTTTTATTTCTATATTTGAAGTTTTCGTGACTGCAAGGATTCATACTCTTTGTTTTTATTTGGTTCATGCCAAGGGACACCGAGCACGTGAGTCGTCAATGCGTTTTATATTTTGCCGATGAGAGTTTGCTTATTAAGCTGGCACGGTGCTATGAAGCCAGTCACCCAAGTTCCATTTTCAACCAACATTGAGATGGCAGAGTGATGTATGAACCCATCCTGGGCCTACCCCCCCACATCCCCCCGCCTTCAGAAGCCCACACTGACCAGCTTGGTGAAGTATGGTCAAACAACCTTCGTGACCAACATGGCACGGGGAAAGCCTTTATCCAGCGGTGGATTGAGATGGGGCCATAATTGTATATATATTAAAAATAAATAACAATACGCTCTTTGGTTCTTTCGGTAAAGTCACGGAGATAGAAACAAGTAAACCCGTAAAAACAAAGTTTTTCACTATAAATCCTTTATATGCGTGGCGGCTAGAGTCCTCTCGTCCTCTGGCTTGAGATGGCTGCCACCTATGGGTCAGATGATTGTCTGCCACCATTAAGCAATTGGTAATTAAATATTTAATTTGTTTTCCCTAAACAGTGTAAAATTTTTGATTTTTTTTCACGAAAATTAATTGTCACACACAACGAGTCTGTGTGGAAAATGTCAGCTCGATTGGATCACGGGTAGTGGGTTAAAAAACGAGCGAAATATTTGCACGGTCCTAAGCAAGCAAGCACGCAAGCAAGCACGCGAACTTAATATAAAGGATTTAAAAATACTAATAGATCACGACATTTCGATCGCAACACGAGCAATCGTCTTCAGGTGAAACAATACAGCAGACGGACTGCTGAGGCAGGAAGGAATGTAGCGAGAGAGCTACAGCAACCAAAGGTTATATAGGTTTTAGATGGGCACAATCCAAGGGTAAGTGGGCAGGGCTAGAGATGGAATTTGCAAGTAAATGTAAGATCGCAGAGCCAGGCATACCTCGGCTAATCCGAAGAAGATTGCTTGTGTTGCGATCGAAACGTCGTGATCTATTTGTTATTTTTCTACCTACGTGACTTTACCGAAAGAACCAAAGAGTATGAATTCCTGCAGTCACGAAAGCTTCAAATCAAGATTAAATAACAATATGTGTATAGATGCAGGTAAATTGAAATGGTGCCGTGCAAGGATGATTTACAATGACCCACTCTTTCTTTATTTTGAGCAGCTGATTGGATCCCGTGGAAGCGATGGTCCCCACAGCCTACAGAGAGTATTGAGATAAACAAAACAAAAACAAAAAAGCAGTTTGCGAAGAGATATATGTAAGAAAATTGGATCGAAATTGAAAAATGATATTGTTTTAATGACGACGAGAATTAGAAGTATGCTGTGTTATGTGTGCAGGTCTGGAATTTAAAAGTGCTTATGTATGGACAATGAGTGAAGTAAATATATTACGGGTAGCAGCAGGGTACACACAAAAAAAATTAACGATAATAATTAGAAAAAAGCTCATTTAGATGTCTCGGACATGTAATGGGACAATTTGAGACTGAATATTATTGTTGGAAGGGGAAAATTATGGGGACAAAAAGCCAGGGCAGACGGGCCAGTAACGTTACATAAGCAACTGAAACAATGATATGCAATTGGGAGAGAGAGCATCTCATTCAAAGTTCTTGAGCAAAATCATTGACAGAGCTACACGGGAGCACGAGATCGCCAACATGTTTGAGAAAGGACATGGTGGCATCATTGGAACCTCATTTGCCAGTAGCAAAATATGATAATTGGTTTTTTACCCTTTTATCTGGCAACAAAACTGGCACCTTTTTTTTACAAGGAGTCATGTTTGCATTGACCACAATACCTGCAGTCGGATGAGACTAGGCTCTAAGAAAAGCTGTCTCGGGTGTGGACCAATCAATTTCAATGACAGTGCATTCATTATCAGTTGTGTTTTTGTTTGCATTCCGACTGCAGGTATTGTGGTCAATGCAAACATGACTCCTTGTAAAAAAAAGTGTCAGTTTTGTTGCCAGATAAAAGGGTAAACAACCAATTTGACATGGTGGCATGTTGAGAGAGAGACAGTGACATTGGTAGGAGATGCGTAGAAACTCTGAAAATAAAACGTACTTTTATCTGTATTTTCTCTCTCCTTTTTTAGTGGTGTATCCATAAATGGATCGAGCTGCATAATAAGGAACTATTCCCAGCATCGGGCTGAGTTTGGGTGTGTGTGCGTGCATCGTCTCTGCCGCACACTCACTGCCGTCCGGAGATTGGTTTTAGCCATCGCATCTGGTGATGTTGACACAAATGAACAAGATTGTGCGTCGACCGAACTTGAATGTGTGTGCGCAAGTGAGAGCATGAGAGAAAGCTTCACTGAGTCGAGAGATTCATGGTTTCAGAAGCATCCTGCCGATCAGTGCCGGATTAAGCTAGTGCGGGGCCTGTAGCATATATTATAAAGGGGCCCTAAAATGAAAAAAAGTAATATTAAAACACAAATGTTTAACTTGCATAGTAAAGTAATTGTATTTTTTCATTTGCTCTAAAGCTAGATAATACATTATCGCCAACCTTAAACACCCAGTCGTTCATAAAAGTTGAAGGCCGTATGGTACTATAGTAAAAGAGCAAGTGCAGAATCACTGAACCGAAATTGATATCTTGGAAGCATTTAGCGCGTGGCCCTTGAAAGTGCGGGGCCCGTAGCTACTACACGTGTAGCAACTACACGTGTAGCTACTACTACACGTGTAGCTACTACACGTATAGCTACTACTACACGTGTAGCGACTACACGTGTAGCTACTACACGTGTAGCTACTACACATGTAGCTACTACACATGTAGATACTGTTGCTACTGGGATAATCCAGGCACTGCGGCTGATCCCAACACTGACGCCTGTATATTTGGAGTTGGCATGCCTTGCATGCTTCTCTCTCTTGCTGTGGTCACGTGGATTTTTTCTCCGGGTCCTCCGGTTTTTAAATCCTTTATATTAAGTTCGCATGCTTGCTTGCTTGCGTGCTTGCTTGCGTGCGTGCTTGCGTGCTTGCTTGCTTACGACCGTGCAAATCTTTCGGTCGTTTTTTAACCCACTTCCCGTGATCCAATCGAGCTGACATTTTCCACACAGACTCGTTGTGCCAGTCAATTAATGTTCGTGAAAAAAAAATTCCCAAAATGTTACACTTTTTAGGCAAAAAAAAATATTTTACATATATTCAAATAGAACTCATTCTTGGCTTTGGTTGAACGTCACAGTATAGGAGCCCAGAGCGTAACCCCTCCACAGGCCGTGGCGGAGTAGCGCAGTTGGTAGCGCCCTCGCTTCCCATGCCAAAGGTCGCGGGATCGATCCCCGCGTCCTACACAGGCGAATATATTTTTAAATCCTTTATATTAAGTTCGCTGCCACGCATATAAAGAATTTATAGTGAAAAACTTTGTTTTTACGGGTTATACTTGTTAAATCCTTTAAATTAAGTTTGCTTGCTTGCGTGCTTGCTTGCTTGCGTGCTTGCTTGCTTGCTTACGACCGTGCAAATCTTTCGGTCGTTTTTTTTAACCCACTTCCTCTGATCCAATCGAGTTGAAATTTTGCACACAGACTCGTTGTGCGAGACAATTAATGTTCGTGAAAAAAATTCCTCAATTTTACACTGTTTAGGGAAACAAATTAAATATTTAATTACCAATTGTTTAATACTGCAGACAATCATCTGACCCATAGGTGGCAGCCATCTCAAGCCAGAGGACGAGAGGACTCTAGCCGCCACGCATATAAAGGATTTATAGTGAAAAACTTTGTTTTTACGGGTTATACTTATTCCCTCCACGTTTGGAATCAACACCCGTTTCGAGTATTTGGCCGCTATGCATTTGCACAAAGGCCACTTCGTTGAGCTATCATTTGTGGGCAAGTCTCTTCTAAAAAAGAGCCGTATAGCTCAGTGGGCCTTACCTGGTAAAATAAAACGATAAGGTTTCGATTAAACACTGGTGTGATTGACCAATGCTAATTAATGGGGGTTTGGCTCTCCGATGTGGTTTTTGGGATGCTACCGCGTGTTGTTCGGCACGATGTCGGACGTTTCGCTCCACGTTCTGGAAGCTCCTTCAGTTCTTTTATTTTTTAGGAACCGGATGCTCCCAGCACGTGGCGCCAAACGTGGGACGTCGGTGCCGACGGGCTGGCAGTAGACCCAGGGAAACGCACCTGGGCGCTCTACGGCCACACCCGCGAATGTGCGCAGTGCTTCACGACTTCGTGCGAGAGGAATCCGGAGTGCACGGACACATTTCTGGCCGCGCCCACAACACCTTGAAAGCACTGGTGGTCACCACCCAAACCAAGTGCTAACCGGGCACAGCATTGCCTAATTCTAGATTTGAAGCTTTCGTGACTGCAAGGATTCATACTGTTAGGTGTTTTCGGTAAAGTCACGTAGGTAAAAAATTAAAATTAAAAGTTAATAAAAGTAATGATGGAAATTAAAAAAATAATAATGGAAAAACTTTTAATTTTATTTTTTACCTACGTGACTTTACCGAAAAAACCTAACAGTATCAGTATTGCCTGCTTCGCTTCTGAGAATGTGACAGTTTTGTCGGCAACGTTCGGGGTGGATGTTTGTCGTTGGTGAGAGAACCGCCTTTTCGTAAACGTGATCGTGAGATGGAATGAAAAATCGGACTCGGTGTAAATCGCAAATATAAATAAATAAACGTGTAAATACAATTAAAAAAACGCGAGTTACGGAACCCGAGCACTCACAAACACGACGGCAATAGAAATACCTTTTAATAAATGTGTAATCCAACATTTAAAACTCTTGTCATTACATTTTGACTTTCACAGTTATAAATTAAGCATAGAGTGGGTTGCGTGGGTTCAACTTCGCTGTTAGCTGTGCGAATCCTTCAAAACCGTCATCCCAGTCTTCAACAAAATGAAAAATAAACCAACCTCCCCACCCTCTCCCCCCAGAAATAACGAAACACTTAAAATTTACAACGATGATTAATTCCGAAAGATTTGTTAAGTCCATAATAAACTTCAATTGTCGACTTGGTCTTGCCTTGTTCACAGAGTCGGTGAATTCACAAGAGTCCACGGCTCGTCTTTGATTATAAAATGTCGTCACCACGTCTTGCACTGGGTCAAAGTTAAACCCAAATCCCTCCACTCACCCTGCTACCTCTGCCCATCATCCATCGTGCTCATGCAAGGCGCATCTCCTGGGTCGCAAATCTCGAGACAAACACAAACCCATGACAGGTCCCACTCTGGCAATAACGTAAAGGCAGGGGACACGTACGTGCATTGTTTTTCTCCAACGACAATGAAAAGAAAAAAAAGTAAAAAAAAAGAAGATCCCCCTATCCACCGCTCGCATGGACAACAGTTTCGCTTTTGTCTACAAGAGCGCATTACTTAACTTCACCCGCGCATTTGATCGCTGAAAATTAAGACATTTTTGAATCCGTATTTCGCTTCCATCGATATTCTAACGCTTGGTCGAATCATCGTTGATGTTACATATATATATATTTTTTCCCCGTCATCAAAAAACTCGCGCGGAACGAAATGTACGGTCGTTTCAGCCTCCGTTTTGGCTCCATTCAATAAATACAACTTACATTACCATGGACACAAGTAGCGATTGCACTTAGGAGCCACCTCGACCAATCGCGTTCATACCCTCAACATTTGCCGATAAAAGGCATTTGCTGTCTCAAATGGTATGGCAACATCTAATAGATTTACAAACAAATGTGATGTTTCTTTTTGGTGCTGTTGATAAGCGTGCATGTTCGTTTGTGCGTGCTAGCGTGGTATGGGGCGGTACTGTAGCGGTTGGTGCACTGTGCCATGAAGACGATTATATGAACCAATCCTGGGCCTCCCCTAGGTTGACTTGGCCTCAAATAAGTATCTGGTGCGATTTATAAAACATCGCCACTGGGGAGACAAAGGCGGTTGGGTGCGGTTGGGGGCCACCCGCCCCTTGCTGTGCCGTGCCGGCCTTCATAGGTGCTCACTAACAGCACTTGCCCCAACAATCTGTTAAGGCTATACGGGGGATCTCTGTCTTTGTGCGCGAGTGTGTTTGCGTGCGTGTTCACGAGAGTCGGCCAAAAAGTTCTGAGAACAAGATCAATTGAAGAATCCACTTTTGTTTGGGTCATCGTTTAAGGCCCTATCACTGATGTAACTACCGTGCGTCAATATCAATATTAATGTACAGCCCTTTGACAATCGAACCCTGAATGAAGGCTTTCCCCCTACGCCTGTGCATGTCACGAGGGGGGGTTTTGACCATAGCTCAACGTCAATGTCGCCGGGCAGTGCATGTCGGTGTGAGCGAGGGGAGCATACACGTGGTGACGTAGGAGTGCAGCACAACAATGGATTTCGCTGCGATGCCGTCTGCTGCCCTCATATCAGAGCCCCGTGCGCTTGCGGTGGCCGCATTATCAAGCACCGTCCAGACAAAAGCATGCTTCGTTGTCGAGATCTGATGTTTAATTTGACCAGAGGAAATAATAATTGTTATCATAAATTGTATTCTTGATCATCTTGATTATTAACCATTAACGTGTTTTCCAGATTAAGACGCATTTTATTTTCGCCCCCACCTCTGTGCTACAGCAAAAGTTGGGGTTGCATTTCTTAATTTGGTCGGTGTGTGTGTGTGTGTGCGTGGGTGTGTGCGTGGGTTTGTGTGTGTGTGT
Organism: Lethenteron reissneri; assembly: GCF_015708825.2. Lineage (NCBI taxonomy): Eukaryota > Metazoa > Chordata > Hyperoartia > Petromyzontiformes > Petromyzontidae > Lethenteron > Lethenteron reissneri. The sequence continues at coordinate 7,252,152 of NC_083826.1, read as the reverse complement.
GCGTGGGTGTGTGCGTGGGTTTGTGTGTGTGTGCGTGTGTGTGTGCGTGGGTGTGTGTGTGTGCGTGGGTGTGTGCGTGGGTGCGTGGGTGTGTGTGTGTGGGTGTGTGCGCGTGGGTGTGCATGTGTGCGTGGGTGTGTGTGCGTGGGTGTGTGTGTGCGCGTCGGTGTGTGTGTAGCTGTGTGTGCGTGGGTGTGCGTGTGGGTGCGTGTGTGTGTATGCGTGTGTGGGTGTGTGTGCGTGGGTGTGTGCGTATCTGTGTGCATGGGTGTGTGTGTGTGCGTGGGTGTTTGTGTGTGCATGGGTGTGTGTGTGTGTGCATGTGACCACATCTAACAAAGGCAGCCGGGCGTGGTGCTGGCCACCCACCCCCTCGTGCGCTGTGCCAGCCTTCATAGGTGCTCGCTAACAGCAGTTGCCCTCAAGGTCTGTTACAGGCTATACGGGGGATCTTTGTCTTTTTGTCCTTGACCAGATCTCTAGGAGCCTAATGAAATACCAGCAACAAGTTTTGGGTGCGTCTTACTCTCCTGGGCGTCTCATAATCTGGAGAACACGATTTTGTGTGTGCGAATGTTAAAACAAATTTCAAAGAAAATCATTAGGGGTGCATTTCTGGGTGATCTGCTCGTGGAACATGAACACGATGTATATGCAATATCTTGTTCTCAAAAACGTTTCCGACGGCGCTTCATAAAGCATTCACGTCATGTGTTTTGATCCGCGCGCGAGCGCATATTTGCATCGTTCGACTTGTATAGACAGATATACATATATGTTCATTTCTTTATCCTCATCTTCTAACTTCTTCGCTTTCATTCCTCCTCTCTCTCTCTCTCTCTCGCTCGCTCGTTCTCTCTCTCTCTCTCGTTCTCTCCTAAAATTCCCTCGTCGACGGAAACGAAAACTCGCCGCGACGGACGACTACGTGCAGAGCTTTGTCCTTTCCGTCTCGGGCATGAGCAGCACCGCCGAATCGAACGCGTCCAGCGCCTGATTGAGCCGCGCCACCTCCGTGCCGTTGAGACGCACGCGGTGGCGCAGGAGGCACCCGAAGAGGTCGTAGGGCGGGTGGCGCGTCACCGGCGCCAGCCAGTTCACGCGAGCCCGCAGCTCTGACAGCGCCAGCATCTGCTGCTGGTGCTGCTGCTGCTGCTGGGTTTGGGCGGCAGTGGCGGCGGTGCCGGGGCCTCCCTGCGCCTGCACCTGGGCGGAGCGCAGCACGGTGGAGCGCAGTAGCTCCGCGTTGAAGGGCAGCCGGTAGCCGAACACTTGCACCGATGTGATCTTCATGAAACCGCGGCGCGGCGGTGGTGGCGGCGGTGGCGGCTGGGACTTGGCCGGAGGGTCGGACGTGTCGGCCGATTCGCTGCTCTCCGTACGGTTGTTGGTCAGAAGCGCACCTGACTTTGGGTTGCAAAGACGGGAAGGAGTGGAGGGGTGGGGGAGTGAGGGGAGGGAGGGAGTGAAGGGGTGGGGCAGGGAGGGAGTGGAGGGAGGGGAGGGAGTAGAGGGAGGAAGTGGAGGGAGTGGAGGGAGGGAGTGGAGGGAGTGGAGGGAAAGGAGGGAGGGGAGGGAGCGGAGGGAGGGAGTGGAAGGAGAGAGTAGAGGGAGGGAGTGGAGGGAGGGAGGAAAGTTTGTGAGACGTTTAACGGTGACGATGGTGACGGCCCCAGTTCAATTCCCACGCACGGCCAATGTCACCAGTGGCGATTTTCTGAACCGGTCCTGCGCCTCCCCTAGATCGACTCAGACTCAAGTGAGTATATGGTGTAAACATCGCCACCAGTGAGACAAACGTGGCCGAGCGTGGTGCTGGCCAATCACACCCACTCCCCTCCGTGTACCGTCCTTTATAGATGCTAGCTGACGGCACTTGCTCCTAAAGTCTGTTGTAAGGAGATTTTGGTTATCTTTAGTCTATTGATTGTTCCGGATGCAGTTGCAATAAACCATCGCCATCGGCCACATTGTGTGACGGTAAATATCTTGGTTGGCACGAGTAAGTCCGTGGGGGTGGGGAGCATGGGAACGAGAGAAGAGGGAAATCATTTGTGCAGTTTTTACAATGTTTGTAATGAGCAGGTAAGTAGAACGAGTTTTGTTGAAGCGGACGGAGTGGGGTCAGATGGCATGGGGTGAGCTCGGGCCATGGAGCCAACAAGGGGAGATGGCGCTCCACAACACGGCACAGCAATCAAACTCGGCTTCTGAAATGCCACGCGTCGTCCCGCTGCCGTGCAACGCTGCCGCTGCTGTTTCTGCTGGTCCCGTTTCCATCTGCTGCTCATGACGAACGCACGTACGTTGAACTTCTTTCGCGCCGTGCGTAGCCAAGCCGCGCTATTCGGAGGTGCGGCAAAGGACAACAAGATTTGGGGAAGGATGCTGTTTACACTGTGGCTGCTATTTTACAGCTGATGTTGCTACTCTCTTTTTTTTTACGACCAGTGGAAACAAGAAGATGCTCGGTGTAGTCGGCACTTTGCTTCGTTCATTTCGTGATTTTTTTTTTAAAATAACTTTGCTTTATGTAACCCCTTACTTCTCGCTCACTTTCTCGCTCGCTCTCTCGCTCACTCTCTTGCTCACTCTCTCGCTCTCTCGCTCACTCTCTCGCTCGCTTTCTCGCTCTCTCGCTCGCTCGCTCGCTCGCTCTCTCGCTCGCTCTCTCGCTCACTCTCTCGCTCACTTTCTCGCTCACTCTCTCACTCACTCTCTCGCTCACTCTCTCACTCACTCTCTCGTTCTGCATGCAGCCCTTCTCTCTCTGACGCTCCGTCGTGACCCTTTCCCATTCCGATGACGTACGCGTACTAAAATAAAATAACTTCATCGCCACGGCTTCAGATCGAAAGATCCATCGAGGTTCCCACGAGGCCAGTTTGGCACCGGCTATCGTAGAGTGCGGTCGCGTCGCTACACTTCTCCGCGGTGAGTACAATGTCTTAAAAACAAATGGCGATAACGCCTCTCAAAATAAAATGAACGCTGAGCCGCTTACGCGTTCCGAGCTTCAGCGGTGAACGTGACACAACACCCTGCAGCTTGGAGACGCTTCAGAACGAGAATGGGCGACCTGGTCTGGTCCCTCTATCTCATCTGATCGCGCTCCCCCTCCCACCACCGCACAACGCGAACCCTTCGCACTACGTAACACAATGCAACGGTGAGTGTTATTTATAGTTTAATTTTGAGTTGAGCGAGGACCCTTGTCCTTGCCTGTGGCATTGTGGCGGTTCGCCAGCGCTTGATTCCGACAGGCCCGGCTCAGCCGAAGAGACGCTGTGTGCCGGAACCGGTCCTGATTTTGCCTGCGCTCAATCAGCAGCAGTGCTGCTGAAATCATGGACTCTGATGGGTCGTGCAAGAAATGTTTTTATTTTTTTTACAACGGACCGATGTATGAAGGAGACAAATTGGCAGCTTATCCGCTCTTCATACTTCAGAGTTATTTAACCATAGCCTGGAAAGGACAGCCGAGGTGGCTTCTCCCTTGCCTTCCTCAGCAATGTTTTTAGATGACACCAACACCAGATGCGGTTTATTGCCATCCCCAGGACGCCTGTTTGCACCACTGCTGCTGTTTATGCTGCTGCTGCTGCTGATATATTTTTTTGTATTAATGATGCTTCCGCTGCTGATGCTGCGTTGCAGTTTCTTAAACCAACACTGATTCCGTCGGCGCTGCCCATGCTGTTATTAATGCCGCTCGCGTGCCATTGTCTTGCATGCCCAATTGTGGCAAGGAACACTTGTGCACAAACAAAATAACAATTACATTGCGTACAGGCCTCGGTCAATCCACTGCTGGGATGAGTGCCTGCCTATGCAGTGTCGCTCACGGCCGATGTTTGACCATACCTCACCGCGCTTACCAGAGCAGGTTGGTGAAGAGCGGTGGGGCCCAGGACCGGTTGAGATGTGACTCTACCTCAAAACGGTAATATTTCCTGTCTGGTGTGATGATTCATGGGATTTAAAACATTTTGAAAGTTGCGAATGCTTCGTGGAAAGGTAGAAATCTGTGCTGAGCGCCATTGGTGAGTCGTGATGAACACGTGATGAACACGCGCAATGATGAGCACGTGTATGGAAGTAGTGGTCAAGTATAGGGAGGAGACCCCCTTCAAATACCATGTTCCAGATCGCTACTCCTACGTGAAAAGGGGGACATGAGCCCAATCGCCCTCCTCTTACCCCTTGGGTACCTTGCCTCGGGCTTGTCGTCCACGGACGACAAGCCTGTTCAATAAAAATAAAATACATTAAAAAAATTAGTAGAGTTTTTCAAGTAATCCAATGAAATGTAAACGTCAAAGGGAATTTCTAATAAAATGAGCATCGAGCCATTGGTGCTCACCTCCTGTTTACAGCCCTGCAGAGCCAGTGCTGGAAATGTCACATTGCTGTTGTGAGCGTGGGTTTCGCCATAGCACAATTACTGTTGACCTCCACAACGTTACGTTTCGATGAGGTGCGTCGAGCCGTAGACACCATCCGAACGGGATCTGAAGAACGCCTCAATATGTACACATACGTACACGTACATCATCGGAATGGAAAATGCTTGATTTAAAGCTTTCATGACTGCAGGAATTCGTACTCTTTGGGTCTTTCGGTAAAGTCACGTAGGTATAAAAATAATAGATCACGACGTTTTGATCGCAACACAAGCAATCGTCATCAGGTGATTGCCTGTTGCGATCGAAACGTCGTGATCTATTATTTTTCCATCTACGTGACTTTACCGAAAGACCCAAAAAGAATGGAAAAAGCATTAACCAGGGCGGCCGCGGGGTGCTCTAAACCGCGAACCTCTGCAACAAGCGGCGACCGCGCCACCGATCGTCCGCATCGCCGGAACGGAACGAGCTCCGCTCTACCATCGGCACCAGCTCAGACCGCCCCGGGGGCGCGCACGCGACCGCCCGTCCCCCTTACCTTCAGGCCTCCCCTGCTGCGCATGTAAATGTGCACCGTCTCGAAGAAGGACTTGTAGCGGTTGCCCAGGCTCAGCGTCCAGTTGTGGCACTGCACGACGGTGCCCGGTGGCGGGAAGGTACCGGCGGCGCCCGAGCCCGTCACTGGCCCGGCCTCCGGGTGCCGCACCTTCTCCCAGCCGGGGTAGCCGTCCCTCCCGGCCGGCAGCTGCCAGCTCTCCGAGTGGCTGCCGCCGAAGGGGTTCACCGAGACGGTGAGCAGCGGCTCCCCGCGCGCCGCGCTGCCGCCCGTTCCGTTTGCGCCGCCGCCCCCGCCGCCGCTGTTGCCGCCTCCGCCCGAACGGCCGGCGCCCGTCTTCGCGTGGCAGACGTGCAGGCTGATGCCCAGCAGCACGTGCAGCGAGGTGGGGCGGTGGCGGTTGCTGCGCAGGCTGATGAGCATGCGGCGGCGGTAGAGCGGGTCGAACCACGAGTCGAGGTGCAGCTCGTTGCTGACGAAGGCGGCGTCCGGGACGACGAGGCGGTGGTCTCGTTTCTGCAGGAGGTACTTGAGCTCCAAGTCCTGCGGAGGTGCGTCGGAGAGTGCCGGTGAGGGTCTAACATCACGCGAACTCCGGTCATTCTCGCAGCAGCAGCGGCCGTTGGCTCGGACATCGAACAATGATGGTCACTGCATCGCGCAGCACTTTCAGATGCGCTTCTACGGCCGTCTGGAACGCTCTTCCTTCTGATATTGGGAGGGTACAGGAACTATGCAATTTTAAGTCATCCAGATTGAGAACTTATTTCTTTAGAACTGCTTGTTCTAGTTTGTTTTCCTTCCCCCGCACCTCCGATTAGCACGGTTGGCTATGTATGGTGCAAAAGTAGTTTAACATACATATATGGGTTGTTTTAGAGGGTTCTAAATGGGTGCAGCATGGGCTGGAGAAGAGATGGACTGATGTGGTACAGGAGGATGTGCAGCTGAGTGGACTTGCCAATGACTGGTACCAGCGGTGTCAAGATCTACCTTTATGGAGGAGGCTCGTGAAGGACGCTACTGGGCAGTTGGAGGCAGTCGCGCTCCAACAAGAGCGGAGGGCAGAGAAGCCACGCTCACAACAGCGAGCGGAGCGCCGGGTGCCATGACCTCCTGTCAGCGAGCCTTTAAACACTTCACGTGGCCTTGGAGTGCACATGGTCTGGCACAAGCACCGCGGTGACGTAACTCCCACCTAGTGGGAATGGTGGATGTTGTTGTTGGGTTGGAGTAATTGGTGGCTGGCCTGAGACCATCAATTCACTCTCTCCAGTTGAGGACTCGGTTTAATCACGGGCGGAGGAAACTCAGACTCAAATTACACTAATAGCTGATTTACATAAACTTCACAGCATTATAAAGTTGCACTTGACTTGCCCGTCAAAAACGAGTTCATTAATAATCTTTGGTTAATTCGGTAAAGCACGAAACAACTGCAGTCACGAAAACTTCAAATCTCGATTGAGTTGATTAATATTGATGTATGGAACCTGTGGAACAATTGTTTTACCAGTGGAAGCATCATTGTGATTATTACTGTGGCAATAATACGACAAGCCTGATGGGTCGGTGGGAGGCAGAGCGGTTCGAAATCAGTAGGTTGCAAGTTCAAATCCTATTTGGGGGTTGACTCATCCCATCATTCTGCCGGGGTCAAAAAATGAGTACCGCTAGGCAGGGAAGTCAACAGTGGTCGTCCTATGGGTGGTTCCATCCACACCATAGCAATGTAGAATTTCAACCACTGGGCTGCGAGGAGAGATGAAGGACCATAAATGGGATTGAGCACAGGGAGACGGAGGGACAGAGAGAGAAGATTGAGAACGAAGAGGACGAGAGGTGGGGACATGGAAGGAGATGAGAGAGGTGAGATGATGAGTTGGGGCAGGGCTTTGTAGGAGATCTAAAGACGAGTGTCAGGCATTTGCAATGACAACGGTGCATACTCTTAGTTTTTTCGGTGAAGTCACGTAGGTAAAAAATGAAATTAAAATTTATAAAAAAAGGATAAAAATCACGACGTTTCGGAGGCAACATAACCATCACAGCAAAATATCTGTATGGTTTCACCTGAAGACGGAAGCTTGTGTTGCCTCCGAAACGTCGTGATTTTTATCCTTTTATTTTTATTATTTTTTTTTTCATTTTTTACCTACGTGACTTCACCGAAAAAACTAAGAGTGTGAATCCTTGCAGTCACGGAAGCTTCAAGATAGCGGTGCAGTCAACGAGAAGCCAGCGGAATCGAAGGAGGAGGAGAGGCGAAGTGTGAGAATTAAAGAGGAGGAGGGGGGGCGGAGGGGCTCATTGACCGACTCTTCCACGCAGGCCATTCATGGGGAGAGCGGCACACGCTTTAAAACCAGCAAGCGCCACCGTCCCGCCGCAATCTACCTGGTTGTACCGCTGGGTTGGACGGCAAGGTGTGGGCGTCTGGGTGAGTGGTTGGACCAAACCAAAAAAAAAGTGACAACCATATTGCAACCTCCGCCTTGGGGATGCTGTATACGGTTGGAGGGGCTCACCCCCCCCCCAACACCCCCCCGACAGTCCCCAGGAATTTGAGAACTCGAGTGTGATTAATTACCCGCACGATGCGCCAGTGCCTGCTATTTAAATTTAGGTCAACGTGTCCCCGGTCCCGGAGGCGACTGTGGATTCATTATTAGTGGGATGCGGTGGGTTTGAGGGGTGGGGGGTTTTGTCCGAAAGCTACGTTCCAAAGCGAAAATAAAATTACGTAAAAAAAAGTTTTTTTTTTATCTATGAACATATTGGCTTCCCTAGTCTACGAGCTCAGGTCAGATATTTCACTTTTCGGTACCACCTGAGGTAGCATAACCTTCGTGGTCCCAATTGCCCTATGTGTCCAATGACGGTGAATTATGCGAACGCATTTAAAACGAGCGGGCCCAGCAAGTAATTAACTGTTATCTATCTATATGAAAGGGAAATTTGTGAATATGTGTGTCTGTTCGAAATGTTTAGCATACTTCCCAACATGCAACAAACTTGAAATTTGTCATGTGAGTAGCTTTCAGACTGTACACAATGCAGAAAGTCTAAAAATAGACTTTTGTATTTTTTGGGGGGGGGGGGGGGCGGGGGCGCAATAATGATTATTTTGCACGGCAAGTGAGCGGTGACGTCACATCTGTGATGTCACCCGCATGCGGCAGCGTCACGCAGTGTGCCTGCTAACGTCACGCATCCCCCCCCCACCCTCCGCGTAGGCCGTGTATTCAAATCCAAGACAAGAATCCAAGTTTCGGGCGAAGCCGGGTAGTAAAGCTAGTTAGCCTTATACGTACATCAGTACGACTAAAGTTGTTTTTGCCAACTTCAATGGCACCAATTTCTGCTCTGACCTATGGGCTACACGGATGCCCGACGTTACCCACCAGCCACCCGTTCAGGTAGTTCTCTGCGGCGAGTAAACGATGCCTTTAAAAACAACGGCGCTATGCCACTTGCTCCTTGCGAGACTCGGCGGAGAACGGGACCCCCACCCTGCATACTTGCAGCGTCCGAGAGGGTGCTACTGGTTAAGGTCCCAGCACCCTCGTGGCAATGGGGGCCCTGTCAATGCCGACCAAGGATATTAACAAATGCATACCCCTTGTGTACGACAGATAGAGAATCATGAAATAATCAATTAAAAAGAAAAAAATTATGCTCGTGATTCAAACGTCAAAATGCATGTCTAAGAAAAGACGATTTGCTGTGAATTCAAATGTTATACCAACATTGAAGCTATTGTTTTTTTATATGACCGGATAAGGGCCACTGAGCTATATAGCTCTTTTTCAGAAGCGACCTGGCCACAAATGATAGCTCAACGAAGTGTCTTACCACGTGGACATCTATAGCAGCCACATACTCTAAACGGATGTCTCTAAATGTGGAGGGAAAAACCCGAGGAGCCGCAGAAAAATCCACATGACCACGGGGAGAACGTGCAAACTCCAAACACACAGGCGTCAGGGTCGGGATCGAACCCACGACCTCCTGTATACCAGGCGAGGGAGTTAACATCTCACCACCGAGATGTTAACTCAGGGTAATACAATAAATGAGATGGAACAATACACAGATTCCACATGCGAGTCGGTACCATTGAGACAAAAAAAAATAACAATTTGCTAATTGAAACATTTATCCAAAATCGTGTCAATTCATCAAATTGTATAAAGTACAAGAGGCAGTAACGTAATGGGATTGTATTCCACTCTTAAGCAATGACCCACGATTGCACGAGATCAAACATTGATTTTGCTGCAACATATTTTTCCATTAATTCTGTTTTGACTCACTGCCTTACAATAATCATAACGAGATTACCGTACTTAGGAAAGAAGGGCATACCAAATGTAACTGATTATACCCTCGACTGTCATATGAGAGCCATTAAAAGGGAAGCACCCCTTTCCTATCAAGAGACGCGTTTGCCTCGGGGGAAAAATGATCGGTTGGGCTCATTGGAGTGACACACACACACATATATGCACGTGCATACACAAGGCGTGAAGACTTGAGTTGAGCAGCTTCAACACAAATCCCATCCATGCGTTCACCATTCTTTGTCGCACGTTCACAGCGGGGCCGTTTGATGACTACACCACCTTCAGGCGTCAGGCCTCTTATTCTGATGCAACCATCTTCTTGGTTCTTTCGGTAAAGTCACGTAGAAGGGAAATAATAAAATAATAAAAATAAAACATAATAAAATAATTCTCACGACGTTTCGGCCACAACGCAAGCAGCCGTCCTCAGGTGAAGACCAGGTCTGTCGGGGAGACAGCGTTGTGGCTGAAACGTCGTGAGAATTATTTTATTATGTTTTATTTTTATTATTTTATTATTTCCCTTCTACGTGACTGTACCGAAAGGACCAAGAAGATGAATCCCTGCAGTCACGAAAGCTTCAAATCGAAATCTGATGCAACCATTTTGTCAAATTGAGTCGCCATCATCCCATTGATGTGCGTGACGCATTGAGACTGTGGGGGTGCGGGGGTGGCGTTCCTTGGGGGGGAGGGTGTGGGATTCCCTTGGGGGGGGGGTGGAATTCCCTTGGGGGGGTGTGGGGTTCCCTTCCACAGACTTAAGGCCAGAGAAGTATGTTGATGACCAACGCTTGTTTGCGGGGAGATGTAAAATGCGCAAGAAGTGTGATGGTGGTGTTGCTGGCTCTTTGAGGGACCCCCCCCCCCCCACTCCACCACATTTCGACATATAAACTCCTCGTGAGAGAAGAGATCTTGACAAGCAAAAGGGACATAGCGAGAAGACAGAATAAGAGAGATAGCAGGCGAGGCATACGTGCAGTGAAATTGACAGATACGTGGTCAAGAGACTAATACAGATGATGCGAGATACAGAAAAATAGGGATCAGGAGGGATTATCCTTTGAATGTTATTTATTCATTTTTCTAAATCTCGATAATAATTACACTGCAGCTGATTTTCCGCTCGCCCCTATTTCTTTCCATTCATAAATCCGGGACTCCCTTGAGCTATTGGGCACTCTTAAGAACGACTGCTCGGTTTGCTGTTGCCTAGCGCCAATCCGCGCGCGCCTGGCAAAGCACCTCCTCGGATTGAGCCCACGTCGACAGAAACTGACGTACATACGTCAGATTCTGATTCTGACGTATGTATGTCAGTTTCTCTTCCGATTCCGTTCCGATGATGGACACGTACGTCAACACCGATGACGTACGCGTCCACCGTTAAAGCTAAAACCGGGAGGAAAAGCCAACGTGTTACACCGGGAGAACAAAAAAAACTACAATTAAATAACTTTGTCGGTACCGAGGCTCCCACGAGGCCATGTGGGAGGGCGTGTGCCGCGGTTTGGCCGCCAGCTATCGTAGAGCGGAGGTCGTATCGCTACATTATCTCTGCGTTGAGGACAATGTCTTTAAAAACAGCGGCGCTATGCCTCTCCCAATAAACCTAACGCCGGGCCGCTTGCGCGTTCCGATATTCAACGGTGAACTGGACAGACGTCTCTGGAAGGGTTAAAAACACACACACACACTCACACACACACACAGACACACACAAACACATACAGACACACAGACACAGACACACACAGACACACACACACACAGACACACACACACAAGCGTGGGCGTGGAACGAGCTGCGTTGTGCAGATGGCGCTCGGCATTTTGCCCTCGGGCTGCAGAATCCCAGCCGCATCCCTTCAACCATCTGCGCGGCAAATGACATTTACACAGATCCTACGTTGCCCCTAATCTGCCCGTGAACACTGGTTCATCGTCCGGATTATTTGGGGGGGGGGGTGAAAGAAACAACAACAACAACAACGATCGACCAAGCACCTGCTAATGAACGCAACCCCCCCCCCACCCCCGCTGTTGGTGGGGTGGGACGCTCCTAATCAAACCCGACACACGTCAGCTGTGGACAGGTGCGTTCACACTGAATAGGACGTTGGTGGGGGGAGCACTTGTTGGAAGCGCTACAGACGTGGCTGCGGCTAAGGATGCACGAGCAATGTAGGCGGTTAGGGGGATAACGTCCGCGGAAGGGAGATCAAGCGGAGCCGCCGATATCCTGGGCTCGAGGCTACGGTATCCGCTAGATGTGTTGCAATGCACCCTTGTTGTACTCTCTTCGATGGCTGACACGTGCATTAAACAGCTATCGATGTTGGGGTGCCTCAGTGCCGAGGCGTTATTTCCCTGGTCTCATATGCAGGAGAGTCGTGGGTTCGATCCCCGTGGTGGTCGTGTGAAGGTATCTCGGGGTCTCTACGGTTTTTGCCCTCCACATTTAGAATCAACATGCGTTTAGAGTAAAACGGCCGCGACACATTTCCACGCGATTAAAAGCCCCTTCGTTGAGCTATCATTTGTGATCGCCAGTCAGGCCGCTTCTGAAAAAGAGCTACACAGTTCAGTGGGGCCTAACCTGGTAGGTAGAAGAAGAAAAAAGTTCACAACGTAAACATTACGCGCGCGTACACAAAAACTGTGATTCGTGTCCACGAACGCGCCGCCGTCACACCTGCAGGTCGAGGTCCGACTCGAAGTCGATGAACAGCTCCGTCTCGTCCGGCCGCGCCGCCTGAGGCCTACACGTCCCGTCGGGCGCCAGCGTGTAGCCGGCGCCGCACCCGCCGCACCGCGTCGCGTTGCCGCGGTCGCACGACGTGCAGCGAGTGCCGGGCCCCGTCCGGCACGGAAGCGGACGCTGGCACACGGCAGGGCCCGGCGAGCCGGCGGGACACACGCACACGCCGGACTCCTCGGAGAAACGGCCGCCACTTCCGCCGGAGCTGCCGGAGCCGCCACCGGAGCCGCCGCTGGTGCCGCCGCTGGCTCCGTGGCCCGAGCAGTAGAGGAGAGATTGGACTCGCTCCAGCCACACGGACAGCGGCCTGCCAGGCAGCGTAAGGGGCGGGTGAGAGTTGAATGCCTCGATGTGGTGTCTCAGGTGTGAAGCTGCTAAACGGGTCCTTTCACCCGCGCCTCCGAGTAGCACGGTTGGCTACGTACGGTACGAAGTAAGTTCGATGTGCGTACATAAAACACCAAACCGTTTTTATTTCACCAGGTGAGGCCCGCTGAGCTAAGCACAGCTCTTTTTCAGAAGCGACCTGGCCACAAATCAAAGTTGCTTATCACGTGGGAATTTATAGCAGTCAAACACTCTAAGCGCTATGTTGAATCTAAATGTGGAGAAAAAAACCACGCAACCACGGGGAGGACATGAAAACTCGAAACATACAGCAGGCGTCAGGATCAGGATCGAACCCACGACCTCCTGTATACCAGGCAAGGTAGTTAACATCTCCTAGCCACCGTGATGATGATGAGAGAGAGAGAGACACGCAAACTCCAAATATACAACAGGCGTCTGGGTTGGGATCGAACCCACGACCTCCTGTATACCAGGCGAGGTAGTTAACATCTCGCCAATGTGGTGCACACAGTGTACGTGCGTGTTATGACATCACATGATCGGTGACGTTACCTTGGTCCTCTGCTCCCGAGCTGTGAGCAACCGGTGATAATGTTGGCGCAAATAGAGTTCATGTCAATCAAATGAGAGGTGTGGCTCTGATTTTATTGACATGCTTGTGTATCTTTAGTTTCATTCATTTAAGATTGCTCGCCATTTTCTAAAAGACGCCAAGGCTCCCGACGAAGGAAAAAAGAAACAGGTGCTCTCTCGCACTGAAAATATAAATTATTCGAAATAAAAATACACATTGGCTCTGTAACAACGTGATTAACTAATGTTCTTGGAAATATAACAATGAGCATACAATTTGGTATTACCATTCAGGTTAATTACAGTAGTGAATACAATTTAGCATGCCGTTTAGTTAGTCCTAACATTGCCTTCTCAGTACATCACACACTTAAAACCAATTTAGAATTATTCAGGCTAAGAGCACATTATTGTTTTATTATCTGGAAGGTTGGGAGTTCAAATCCTGGTTGGTGGGGGTTGACTTAGCCCATCATCCCTCAATGGTCGATAAAATAAATATAATTTTCCGTGGTATCCAACAGTGGTTGTCCCTAAGTATAGACTCTACACCACCATAGCAATGTGGAATTTCCAGTACTTGCTCAGAGCTGTATATAGGAGATGAGCATTGTTGCAGTGCTCACTTGAACAGGAAACATTCTTTGACTCTGTTTGACCTCAAAGGATTTTCTGCACTGGATTTTCCTGTCCACCTGTTTTTCACAAATAATGATCGCGCCCCGCCAGTGTGATATAATGCAGCCTATAATTTGATCCCCGTTACGCAGTTTGTCTGGCAGAAAAAAAAAGCTAAGTTCGCAAACGTAAGATTCCGAGGTCAAATTCCGGTCGGAGTTCGACTCACGAGACCATCATTCTCTCCAGGATCGATAAAATAATTACCACTTTAAAAAAAAGTCGACAATGACCATAGCCGTCCGATCGCGTTTGCAGCCTGTAGTACTGTGTGTCGTTTGACACGTTGTCCGACGTTTCGCTCCACGTGCCGGAAGCTTCTCGGGGAACCGACTCGGAGGAAGAAAGCTCAGAGCATGGGGCAGCGAAATGTCGAGCGAGTTCCCGGGCAGAAATGTTAACCGACACCGACCTCTCGGCCGGCATCTGCACGGTGGGGTTGCTGTCGCAGGTGCGGCTCAGCGAGTAAATCCGTCGCGCCGTGCGCTCCGCCCTGGCGCGGACGCCTGCCGCATAGACGCGGACGCGGCCGTACTGCAGCTGCAGGTCCCGCTCCGACGCCCATAGTTGGTAGAGCTCGGAGCGCGAGAGGAAGCGGCCCGAAGGCAGGCGGCGCACAAACGCCCGGAACTCCTCTGCGAGACAGCAAGGGAGGGAGGGGAGGGAGGGGATGGAGGGGAGGGAGGGAGGGGAGGGGGGGAGGGAGTGGTGGAAAGAGGCTTTGATTAGGTTTTAATTACAATTAAGTTACGCGTTGATGGATTCTGTCCAATTACTAGAAATGTTGTTTAATTGGGGCGTTCCTGTGAAAACAATGTGTAAATCACGGCGCGCGATGCCAGGGAGTGGCCGTTATAAGAGGTCTCGTTTATATTTTTGAAAGAGCATCCGTCATTCAGAAATCTTTCAGAATCAGATGAGACACCCAGGAGGGGCGGGCCAGAAAGTTACAACAACAAACGGTACAAAAAATGCAACAAACAATGCAATGCATTTCAAAATAAAATCAATATTGATTAGCATCGGGTAAAAGCACAGGTTGCAAGCTTCCAATAGCGTGCTCACACCACCACGACTGTTATAAGAGCCCCTACTCACGGCAACTCAAGAGAGACCTCCCCCGCCCCCCTGGAGTGTATTTTGCCTACTCCTCCACCAACTGCAGCTGCAGACAAACTTGAGAGAGGTGAGAGGGGCCGGGGGCCACACTTTACCCCACCGCACGCGAACCGCCGATCGACTAAACTGTGGCGCACCGATTTAGAAGGCTTGGATTTTAACAAACGTGCACCATCGTTTTTGTTGCCACGCTGAGAGATCGAATCAATCCGGTGTCCTCGGGATTTCCAACTCCGGCGCGCTTAACCATCACCCGACGGCATCACCCGGCGAAGCACAAAATGCGGCAATAACGTGGTAATGGCAGACAGAGAGGTTGATGGGGGCTTAATATGATTCGGGGGATCCGAAAGTCACACATCTTGGCGCGTGTCGTTAATTGAAGACACCGCTGAGTGATGGGCTCATTTCTCTTCTGACACTCAAGCCAAACTGAAGAGAACATTTTGAGGGAGCCGTACGTGCCATTTGAATAAGGTTACTATTTGGCGGAGGTCAGTAAAAGTCCCCTGTATGAGAAGGGGGGGGGGGGCAGATAAAAAAACTCAATTACCACTGCCATCAGTCTTCAATGTAATTCTGGGCACGTAAATATTTAGCAGGCCGTTTCAAAGGCTGACGCGCAGACTCGGCAAGTGAATTTGAGGATGTGGCAAAACTGCGATGGTTCGCTCATCTCCGTTCACTGTTACTTAGACGGCTCGCAGTGGTGCACGTTCCTTGCACTGGCAGCAGGGCTCATCAAATGCCACTAAGTACTCTCTCCTGGAGCCGGAGACCCCTCAATCACGGGACTGCTATTCATTATTCGCCTTAATTATTTTTAAAAGGGGAAGTGACACATTAACCAAATGTTTCGCTCGCCCGCTATGGCAAATTATGGCAGGCGTTACTCGAGAGGAAATTCTTCTTGCGGTAGACCACAGAGGCCATTAAAGTGTGGGTGCCAGGCTCAGAGGATCTAAAGGCGCCTTCGGAAGCATGGAAAATTAAATCTTATTTCCCCGCCACCCACAACCCCGCCCATCGGTTCCTGAGACTCCTCGCCAATCTGCCCGCCGCCGCAGCCGCCGCATGATTTGGCGCCGGCGTGTAACTCCTGCAACTCGGGCCACTCAGAGACATTATTACATTTATTAGCAACGAGACACCTGGGCAATTTCCACGGGCATCGCGGGGATACGCGGACACGTTGGTGAGTTATTGGACACTACCAATTTCCTAACGGCATCTTGACCCCTCCAAAGAACGGAGGGGAAAGACGGGCTCGGAAAATGTGCCCGAGTTAATTTCATTTAAAGCTGCACAGTCTCGAAGATTGAATGACCGACCAGGCGCTGAATGGCCATGCGTGATAATGCCATTGATATTCCGCGGCGGTGGCGCTCTGCAAGGCAAACATCGAAGCGTCAGTGGGAAAGGATAAGTCACAAGTGCGGCACTTTCCGCAAATGCAATTTGCTTTCATTGCCGCCCACTCTTTCTCGTCTCAGGGCGTTGATTAATCATCTGAATTGTTCTACATGGGAAAAAAATAAATAGAATGAATAACGGTAACACTCGGTGCGAGCGTGCATGCTCGCGCGCCGCAAGATCGCGATGGAATGAATTTTGACATCATGGTAAATATGCAACAAAATAAAACGTGTATTTTTTTGGTTTTACTTGGCCGTTTTAGAAAACGCGATTCTTGAGCTAACATTACTGTTACAAACGTTGCATTATTGCCAGGAACAAGGGAACCAACCGTACGACCAAATAATCGCCGAGGCCTTGGTTTCCCATAAGTCTCGTGAAACGGGGCAACACAATTAACTCTTTCCAGAGGACATCGATTCTACCTCCCGGCGTGGCAGCTGAAACAGGTCAAAGGTTATTGAAGCCCTTCCACCCAGTCTACCCAGCAGCGTAAATGGGTTCAACCCGGACAGTCGGGCAGCAGGTCGCATGTGACGTCTGGCTTGTGTGGACAAGTAGGCCAATTACCCTCTGAAGGGGCTCTCTCGAACTTCCTTCTGCCAGCAGTGGCATGAGGAAGCAATTGAAGGGCTGGTTATACAGGAGGTCAAGGATTCAATCCCAATCCTGTATATTTGGAGTTTGCATGTTCTTCCTGTGATCATGTGGATTTTTTTTTCTGGGTCCTCCAGATTTTCTCTCCATATTTAGAAACATGCGTTTGGAATATTTGGTTGCTATAAATGTCCAAATGATAAACCACTTCGTGTGAGTTTGTGGCCATGTCACTACTGAAAAAGAGCTATATAGCTCAGTAGGCCTTACCTGGAAAAATACAATTTTTTGTTTAGTTTCACAATTTACCGTTATCATAACTGTTCAAACGAAGGGGTTTGTAAGATTACTGACAAACGTTAACTTATAAGCAAAATGAAGAAACACATTTGAAGTAATACATAGTCATATTAAGTTTACAAACCAAAATGCATAGTGAATGAATGTGCAGCCCTTGGTCAATGCACTATTGGACGAATGCTTCCACATGCTGTGTCAGTTGTAGGGATATCTGATCATACTTCACCATTGCTGGTCAGTGCGAGTTGGTGAAGTTGGTGAACCCAGTAATGGTTCAAATATCGCGAGACACTGATTTTAGCCACGATCAGGAATTGCATTTCAGGTCGTCAGGTTCACGGTGCAGCGTGCTAACCACCGTGCCACTGCTCCACGCCGGCACAGTTTATTGAATACAAATGATCAGAATACAAATCATTTATTTATTGAGAGAAGAATGGAACGAGGCAACAATATGGACAACTGGGCCTTTGAGATAGAGGCTGTATGTCAAACTCGGGTAATATATTTGCTCAAAGAGATTTACACAGGGATATCTCGCTTTCTGTCCCATATATATATGAGGAAGCTGTATTGGTGTTTGAAATAAAAAATGAAAAATATCAATATCTACTGGCTCTTATCACAGCGGTTGTTTATTTGGCACTGATAAAAAAAAATGGTCCGCATAAAAAATGTGCGTCTCATCTCTTGCATATCCAACGGCTTTATATTTTCACTCAATATGTTTTTTTTGGTCAATGTATCAATTCTTTTTTTAACCGTGCATAACGATCTTGGCGATGAATCACTTGGAGATGCTAATCATTCAATATTGAAGAAGAAGAAGAACCCACGCCAAATGTGCATTTTTTTTTTCTACTCGTATCTTGATCTCGATATTGCATTTACTTGCCGTTCAGGGTTCCGCCAAAGAATTGTGGCCAACGGCCCTCTAGGCAGGCGGGGCCTGTGATGACTCAGACATTTCACTGCCACGAATGTCAACGGCTCCGTTTTCACCAACTCCAACCGCCACTGCACCTCATTGCATTTCTCATTACGAGTTTAATCGCCTCTTATATTGGCCGTGCGGGTGGCGCTGCCATTGGCTCATGCTCCAGACTCTTCATTCCGAGGGTTGCCAGTTAAAATCTCGCGTCGGAGGTTTTGGCCCGGCCTATCATCTCTTCAAGGGTCATGAAAACTTGTGTCGCTTTGTGGAACGTTAACATTGGAGAGGTTTTTTTCTGGTAATAGGTTTTTACCCTTCCAACTGGTACAAAAACGGACACCTTTATACCAGGGGTCATGTTTACAATAACCACAACACAAGCAGTCAAAATTCAAGCAAAAAAAAAGAAACAACTAAAAAATGATAATGATATGTATAAAGGTGTCAGTTTTTGTGCCAGTTGGAAGGGTAAAAACCTATTACTATATTTTGCCACTGGTAAAGGAGGTCTCATAGTGTAAAGGTTTTTTTTTTTGTCAAAAGACAATTCTTTTGCACTGTGCCCAATGCTCTTTTGAGCATTAGACACCACTTTCATTCAATGGATTTTAAGTAAAATATGTATGTGTGTATATATATACTGTAATAAGGGGAGTGGTGGTGTAGCGGTTGGAGCGCTGCGCTACGAACCCGACGGACGACCTGAGTTCGATTCTTGCTCACGGCCAACACCAGTGACGATTATCTGAACCGATCTTGGGCCTCCCCTAGGTCAAACTCAGCCTCAACTGAGTATCTGGTGCGATGTATAAACATCGCCACTGGGGAGACAAAGGTGGGTGTGGTGCTGGCCATCCACCCCCTCGTGTGCCGTGCCGGCCTTCATAGGTGCTCGCTAACAGCACTTGCCCCAACAGTATTTTAAAGGTTATACCGGGGATCTTTGTCTTAAATACAGTAATGTATTTATTGTGTTAATAGATGCTCCCATGGTGTAACGGTCAGAGCACTGGACTTGCAATCCACAGGTCGCTGGTTCGAATCAATCTCCTGGCACGACAGTTGAAACATCTATCAATCAAGTCAAAAAGTTATTTCTTTAAAGGCACATTTTTTAAAACAAGGGGCCAGTAATACATGATCATTCTTCAATATAAGCTTAAAACCATTGAATTGCAATAATAATTATGTGAAACCTTCAACCACGCATTTGGTTACAAATGTGTTCACCACAGTTAGTCGATTGGTCGTGTCACGTTCGGTGGGCTAATGTGTGGATGCTCTCACCTCTTCCAAGATGTCTGACAAGCATGAAAAAGTCCTCGAGAGGGTTCCTCCAAAGCTCCCTTTAGTGGAGGCCCTTATCCCAGTGGCCCAAACAAGCAATTGAGGTGCTGTACCTTTCCCATACATTACATATTTTTCTTGGTTCTTTCGGTAAAGTCACGTAGAAGGGAACTAATAAAATAATAAAAATAAAACATAATAAAATCAAATAATTCTCACATTTTTATTATTTTATTATTTCCCTTCTACGTGACTTTACCGAAAGAACCAAGATGATGAATCCCTGCAGTCACGAAAGATTTAAGTTGAAATTTACATATTTTTGTTAAATATATACTGGCATCCCTAAGCGATGGGTAAAACTTCTAATGAAGGCTTAGCCTCACCTTAGAAATACAATGCGATACCATAAAGCGCGTCCATACATTTTCAAAATTATTCCTTCAGCTGCGTTGCGTGCAATTCAAACGGAACTGCTGCCGTGAGCCCTGCACAGCATCGCACCCAACATACCAAACGCTACAGCCATCACATCGCCAATATGCAGTAAAATGAAATTGCTGCTGCTTTGCCCACTTCATTTGCTGAAATCTCCCAGGGTGGCCACGGGGATCGGCAGATGTTTTTTTTTGTCGGTCATTTTATCAAATTGCCAATAGTTCTTAGTTCCATTGGGATCCCGTGAGAATTCTTAGTTCTGGCCCTTTCCGTGAAAGTTTATTGAACCCAGCGGGGACTTAGCACCGTTCTCCCTTTTTTTTTGGTGAAATTATGAAACAGACAACGGGGTAAACGTTGCGGCGGCCGAAAGCGGGCAAGCAGTTCAATAGCTAGGATAGAAACTGCTCTCCCGCAAAAAAAAAGCTTAATTTCACCCTTGAAAAAGAAAATACATTTCAGACGCAATACTGTACATTCAATTGGCACCGCTCAATGAGCGACAGATGAACAAGGTGTCCCTTTTTATTTTTGAGATCCAATTCACCGCGGGCACACAAGATGGTGTGGCAGGATCCGGCTGCCAATTTCACCCGTTTGCTCCGAGGGCTCCTCGGAGCTGATGAGAGCCTGGTAGAGTGACAATGCCGCAATTTCTCGCGATCGGTTTGTGCGTCGGTTTGACCTGGCTGCGCTTGGGACATGGTCAACGCTCACTAGGCGCTCAAAGTAGTCGGCGGTGAGGTCATTTCACGCCACCCGCCGCTGGCATTCAATTCTGTAGCCGGTAAGTGCCCGTCGTCGCGTCCTGAGAATTGACGCGAAGGTAATTTACCACGGATGTCACGATGTGATGCTGTCTTTTTTTTTTTACGGGCAGAATGTAAATAAGGCCTACATGTTTTAAGTAAGCTTATTCAGAGCGGGGCACAAGAGAGTGGAGGGATAAAGTGTGTGCGATGGGTAGTGTACAGGCGACATTTTACGATGTTTTGGCTCAAAAATACTGCGGTATTCTAATGTGCGTCGTCATCAATAGCCATTATCCATGCACTGCTGGATGAATGACTTCCCACTCAACTGCAATTCTGCATCGTGTGGCAATAGCTGATGTCCACTTGTAATGCGCAACACAGTAATTGTTTGCTCTCGAAGAGACAACTACTCACGAGGCACAAATAATCACAGACATCGCCTCCGCAATGAGCCGTGAATGCTCAGATTCTGAATCTTTATTGAGACTCTATGTATGTTGAACTTCTTTTGCACCGTACGAAGCCAACCGTGCTAATCGGAGGTGCGGGAAAGGACCACAAACTAAACACAAAAAGCAGTTCGAAACACATGAATTTTCAATCTAGATTTAAAAGGGCATAGATCCGACGGCTTCCTAAGGAAGAGCGTTCCAGACGGCCGCAGTAGCGCATCTGAAAGCACTCGATGCGGTGACCATTTTTGTTCGATGGCAAGCCAAAAGCTGTCACGTGATGGTTTATGCTCCTTTAGAAATCTGATGACCTACGAAGCTCTTTATCACATATGTCCAGGAGCCCTTCCCCCCCCCACACGCCACACCCCTACACGCCACACACCCTGAGCCCCACACACCGTGCCCCACACCTCTGTGCGTGCCCCACACCCCCACAAACCCGTGCTCCACACCCCCACACCCCGTGCCCCACATGCCCACACCCCCACACCCTGTGCCCCACACCCCGTGCCCCACACGCCCACACCCCGAGCCCCACACCCACACACACCACACTCCACACTCCACACCCCCACACCCCGTGCCACACACCCCCACACCCCGAGCCCCACACCCACACACACCACACCCCACACTCCACACCCCCACACCCCGTGCCACACACCCCCACACCCCGTGCCCCACACCCACACACACCACACCCCACACTCCACACCCCCACACCCCGTGCCACACACCCCCACACCCCGAGCCCCACACCCACACATACCACACCCCACACTCCACACCCCCACACCCCGAGCCCCACACGCCCACACCCCGAGCCCCACACCCACACATACCACACCCCACACTCAACACCCCCACACCCCGAGCCCCACACGCCCACACCCCGAGCCCCACACCAACACATACCACACCCCACACTCCACACCCCCACAAACCGTGCCCCACATGCCCACACCCCCACACCCCCACACCCCGCCCCCCACACCCCACACCCAATACCCCCGCACCGCCGCGCCCCCAGCACCCACCAGAGTTCTCGAACGCCTCGTAGGCCGCCGACCACTTCTGGCGAAGGCGTCGCAGGGTGTCTCGCAGGGCGCGCACGTCGGCCTCGGGGCAGTTGCACTCGGGGAAGGCGGCGTGGCAGCGGCACGAGCAGGCGGCGCCGCGGCACTCGAACCAGCCCTGCCCGTCGCACAGCACGTGGCCCAGCGCCGCACGCACGAAGCGCTCGCGCAGATACGCCGGCAGGATGCTCTGCATGCCTGCAAGGGGCGGTGGGCGGTGGGGTCAACGTCAGTGGCGTTTTGGCGGTCGCTTCGGAAACAAAAAATGAGTTAATGCCTCGGTGGGCTTTGCCTGTGTGGGATGGGGACGGCGCGGTTTTATTCGTGTGTTTTTTTGGGTGATTTGTTCGCCTTTGATGTTCTTTGGGGCTCCTGTCGGGTTTTTGTATTGATTGTTGTAACGTTCTTACCCGCCCCGAACGGACATCTGTGAAAAAGAGCTTTAGAGCTCGTCGGATTCCTCCAGTATGAGTACATTTTCTGATTCTGATTTTGGGTGGTTCAACCGTTGTGCGTGTACGTGCGCGTGTTGGACTTCTTTCGCACCATACGTAGCCAACCGTGCTAATCGGAGGTGCGAGTTAAAGCCCTGCTCTGGGTGACACCTGAAAAACGCATCGATTGTCCACAGTGCGATGGAAAGGGCACTGCCTGACACAGACGCGTGATTCGGTGTTTGTTTACTGGCTGATTGCATCGCGGTCGGCTTGCCCCGATGAAATGTGGCCCCGAAATAAAACAATAACAATTTGTATTCATAATAGTTAACAACAACCACGTTAAGAAGAAGTGAGAAAGACGTTTGAGAATAACTGAAGAGAGAAAACCATTTTAACCAGATACATTTTCATATCTTACTCGTGCCACTGCTGGCAGAAGGGCCCCCTTCTTCAAGAGGGAGCTCTCAGGAGCCTCTCTAGAACGGCCGTTCTCAATCCATGGGTTGCGGGCCCCTGACTTTCAGGCTGCGGCATGGACACGGTGCAGGGCGAATATTGACTGTTGCGTGGGGAGACATGGGCGCCGCTTTGCGGCGGCAAACGCACGAATGCAAGGCAACGCGCAAATAGCTATTTTTTTAAGCACCATGATCCCATCTTGACGTATGATATCGTTTCGTACGGTATCTTGAAAATTGATATCCCAGCCACCTTCCCCCCACCCCACTTAGTGTTGGGCGAAGTGGAGGAAGAGGGGGCGGCCGTAGAGGTGTCGTTATTTATTATTCATCGAACGCCTTTGGAAACGGCGCGGTTCAATTTTGCCACGATCAGCTGCTTTATAATGAGGTCCCGTTCGATGGTTAGCGCCGCTGAGTTACAGCCCTGCCGTGTGGTGCTGTGCACGGGATGCTTGCCTCCCATGAGCCACGGGCAGAGAGTTTCCCCACTTGAATCTCAGACGTTGCCAATTTGCTCGTTCTGGCCAGTGTGGGCCTTCCCAAAAGGGGTGGCCAGGTACAATACATTAAGCAGAAATGTTCTCCCTTTAGACAAAATCCGAGTCACATTGCTTGATATGTTGGCCGTCTCTCCCACAACGTGCAATTTATGAGATGCCGGTTGCTGCAAATGTCGCATTTTGAGATCTATTAAAACTAAAACTGTTTTTATTTTATTTTACCAGGAAAGGCCCACTGAGCTATATAGCTCTTTTTCTAAAGCGACCTGGTCACAAATGATAGCCAATGAAGTGGCTTTTCACGTGGAAATACATAGTAGCCAAATGCTCTAAAAGCACGTTTCTAAATGCGGAGGGGAAAACCAAAAAATGCGGAGAAAAAATCCACGCGACCACAGGTAGATCATGCATCAGGGTCAGAATCAAACTCCTGTATACCAGGCGAAGTAGTTAACATCTCGCCACCATGGCATCAGATCAGTATTGAGGTGATGCCCTGCCAGTTTCTGCTCACGCCACTCTTGGCAGAAGGGCCTCCACTAGCTACAGCCATTGGTTGGCCTACTCTTCCACACTGGCCAAACATTGTGGATGAGGTGGGGGTGCCCACCATTTATTCCTACCACAGACGACCTGCCAATTCGACTGACTGTGTTGCGCCCCGTTTATACTGCGGCTGGTTGCACAGAGACAGCCAGAAGCATTTATAAGAAGCTTACGCTATTGCCTCAACCGCCGCGGTGAAAGATCGAATGGAACCGACGACCTATGAATTGCAAGTCGAGTGCGTGTTCACCAGTACACCACGGCATCATGAGATCAATATAATGTCCGTAATTTCATAAATGCAGCGAGTACGTGTGAAAAACAACGAATGAGTGGTTTTGAATTTTCAATCCGTCATTTCGAAGAGTGGCGGCAGTGTCAGCGTCAAGACTGTTTTGGTTAATGTGCCTGTCAAAGCCATTACGATGGCACAATTCATGGCAAAAGCTGGCAGTAAAACAAATAGGATACAAAAAAAAGAAGAAACCAATTGAGCGATAAATATTTAATGATGTCTAAAACGGTCCACTCCTCAACTTCCTGCCGTAATGATGGCTTAATTTTTTTCTTTTGCGTTAGCAGATGTGCCGAATCACCCTGGGGAAGGTGCTTATACATGCAGGACAAGTGCTGTGCTGACGTGCAAAAGACACTGGCTTTATCAGCATTGTGCACAGAATTTCCGTTTTTTTAAATTCTATTTATTGCATTTTATTGTATTATTTAGTGTATTTCGCCACAGCTCTGAAAGAGACTTCACCACTGCTGCTGCTACTGCTGCCACCGCCAGACAAGCAGCTCGCGAAAAGCCCGCCCACGCGACCGCACACGCCTGCGCTGGGTGCATTAACCTATTCAGGTTTCACGGAGCACTCCTGTAGGTGTCATAAATATGCCAGATTAAGTAAATTAATGACTGGGAGTTGTGAAAACTCAATCAGCTGGATCGGAAACACACGTGGCCCGGGCCGTGCAAATGTGCTCTGGCCGAGCCCGAGAGTACTTAAGTCTTTAAAGTATGTTATTTATCTACATTTTTAAAGTATAGCGGGTTTTCAATGAAACAGCTGGTCACTGGTGAAGGTCGTGAATGAGAGTGTCTGTTCGCAGCCACATATATTGTATCGTTATATATATTTTTAAAATCCAGAGGTCTCTGGTTTCGATTCGACCTCGCGGGCGGCAGTTTAAGTAATGGGGCGAGTTTCTTCATTCCTACCCCTCTCGCCTCTTTCCGTCCAGCAGTCGAAAGAGATGCACCGCAATTAGACCATCGACAGGCCCCGTGTCGGTGGAGTAAAGGGTGGTTAACTCCCGGCTCCTTCAAGACGCCTGGCCAGCGTGAAAGAGTAGGCCAAGTAACTCACTAGAGACTCTCTCGTGGAGGGCCCTTTCACCAACGGCGGGGGTGGAAAAGCAAAAAGCAGGACAGCATCGCGACCTCTTCAATGAAAATAAAAAAAAATGCAATCTTGGCTTTCCGCGTAATTTTAAACTTAGAAATATCCGGACAGTTAGGCAGTAAATGAGCTGGATTTTTGTAAAATATATATTCCCGTTCCGAATTCACGTATGGGATTTGTGGATTGCCCTCACCGTAATGACTATTCTGGCAAAACAATCTGTTTTGGGGGGGGGGGGGGTTGGGCAGCAATTTATTCCAAATGCTCTGAAGGCCCTCCGGAATTGCGAACAATAATGGAATGAGAGCAAGTGAGCAAGCGAGGGTTTGGAAGCAATACACCTTGAGATAGGAACACAGGACAGCGGATATTTTGCTCAGCAGACCTTCACGAGGGTTATACGATAACATAAATAATAGCGGCACAATGTAACCGCAATCTTTACTCCCTAATAATAGTGGTGCTTTGTGCCAGGAAAGCAGATTTGTTAGCTTTGTGTAAAAACTAGCTTTTGCTACATATATCGGTTCAGGGACGCAACGTTTGCGCGTTGTGCCAATAGCTTAACGCGATGGCTTTTGCCAATAGTGTGCGGCCACACGGCAGCAAGCCTGAAGCCTGACCCCACTGATGAGACCCGTGAAGGTCAAAACCAGCCCAGAGTTTGCCTGCTTAAATACAACGCTGCTGCGGAAACACTTTGTCCAAAACGCCGATGGACTGGATTTTGTTTTATGTGGAGAAGCAGACTTTTTTGTGTCTGGTCATCAAGTCTTCGTAAACCGACTGAGTACTGTACATCCGCATACATACATGTGTAGGGCTGTTACAGAGGGTCTGTTTGTGTAGGGCTGTTTACATAGGGGCTAATGGAAAACAGACACAGTGGGCGGGGTCTCCGTGAGCACACGGGGTGGTGCCCGCAACGACGTCCGTACTGGACGGCGTGAGGGGGGTTTCGATCCTCTAACGGGGTATAAAAAGGGTTGAGCCAGAGAGCTCGGGGCTCAGTCTTAGAGTAGTTAGGAGAAGAGAGAAGACCAGCCAGATAGGCCCTGGACTCCCCCTGGGACGCCGCCCTTGTAAGGGCAGTGCAGGCTGGAGCCAGTGGCGTGGTCCCGGAACCAGAGTCAGACCTCTGGGATTCCGGGTACCGTAGCCCGACTAACCAGTGTCGGGCCAGACAGCCTCCCCTAGCCCGTTAGCGGAGGACTCAGCTAGGAAGGCTAGCTAGGGGTGAATTCCCAGTTGTACGGGTGAGGGGGCCGATACATCCCTCTAGTACTGTAAGCCCTTTGTATAAATAAATACGTGTGCCTTACCCCGTTGTCCACGCGTCTTCAACAACACTTCATCTGGCGTCAGAAGTACCAAGAACATGGACACGCGCCAAACAGCTCGAGCCAGGGAACAGCGGGCGGAGGACGCCGCCGAAATTGCCGAGCCCGAGATGGCTCTACTAGACGACGTGCAGCCGGGGCCGGATGCGGGCTTACCGGAGCATCGCCATGAAGAGGAGCAGCGGGGAGACGACCTGAGGCTGGCTCATGAGAGGCTGGCGGAACTGCTCTACGCCGCTGCCGCTGCGCTGGGGGACATCACACGGCTGGCGGCTGATGGTCCACCGCGGGGCGAGAGGAACCGGCGTGGGGAGCGTCTTCCCGCCATTTCTGAAGATTTAAATTTTGAAATTCCCGCCATCGACGCAGCGACCGCTAGGGGCGTGGCCAACCTCAACCTGGGGTCCGACATCGGCCGCGCTGGGGCTGCTGCATCAACGACGGAGGAGGGCGCGTCATCAAAGCTGCGACAGGCGATGCCATCTGCCATTCGCGCCGAGACGCAGCCGAGTCGGGGAGGCAGCAGTCCGCGGGACTCCACGGCAGCCGCTGCGCTACACCAAAGGCTGCCCCCGCTTAAAGAATTCGTGGGCGCAGAGGGCGACTGGAGCGGCTTTCAAAGACGCTTCCTCGCCCACCAGGAGATGGCTAAATGGACGGACGAAGAAGCTCTCAGCGCCCTGCCGGCGCTCCTGGACGGCGACGCGCTGGCCGCCCTAACATCGGCACCCAAGGAAAGGCGCTCCACGTTACCGATGGCGCTGCAGCTGCTGGGAGGGGTCTACGGACCGTCGGCGGAATGCAGACAAGAGTTCTACGACCGCAAGCGGGGAGAGAAGGAGTCGCCCCTAGCGTACCGAACGAGCCTCCTGGCGATGGCCAAGTCGGCCTTCCCCCGGATGGATGACGACGGCATCGACGCTATGGTAACGGAGAAGATACTCCTCCTGGCCGACGATCTAGACATCGCTGTCGTCGCACAGGAGGACGCGGAAATGACATCGCTCCAGGCGGCGCGGCTCCTCCACGCAAACCTCCTGTCGCTTCGACGCAAAGCCAGCAGGGCATCGGCGGGGCGTGCGGTGGCTGCAGCCACCCTTCCGACGGAGGAACTCTACGCCGTCGACCACCGACGGCAACAGGCGACGAGTGCACGGCCGGGCCAGGACGGGTCAGGCCGTTCCGACCACTCGTCACCTCCGACATTGCTCCCGCGGTGTTATAACTGCGGCGTCCGGGGCCACGTCGCCTCGGGGTGCCGCTCTCCTCGTCAGCGCGGGACGACACCTCACCGGGACGACGGGCCTCATCCCAAGCTCCACCGTCAAAAACCGGCGAGTCGCGGCACCCCACACGTTTGGCCCACACACACACCCGTCACGCACTCAAACACCGCGACGAGAGGGGGGCCGGTATCACGCACCATCGCACCATCACGCACCACTCCGGGTACCCATATCGAACCCGGCCAGTGGTCCGTGCTGGCCGATCGTGTGGTTGCCGCATCGTCGGGGTCGTCGGCCGTTGTAGGATTTATCGACGGGGTGGAAGTGCGCATCCTGGTCGATACGGGGGCATCGGCGACTATTATTTCGGAATTAATTTACAATATTCTCCCTGTCCGGAGCCGTCCTTTGATGCCTGTTAACGTACCATTCTATGCGGCTAACGGGGGCTCACTTGGCATCATCGGACAAATTCGTGCCCAAATTTGTATTGGGGAAATTAAATTGTCTGGGCCGATTTTTGTTTCGTCCTCGCTGGCGGTTCCGTGCCTGCTGGGGACGGACTTCCTGGCCAAAATGCCGATTGTAATTTTGATCGACCAGGGGTGCATAGAGCTTCCATCGGGCAGACGCATGGCGTTCCTGCCATCACCAGTTGCGACTCGGACGGCGTTCGCGACGGTGCCGGCGTTCGTGGAGAGAACGGTACGCGTTCCTCCGGGAACGCAAATGTTGGTGCCCTTGAAGCTTCGGCGGCCCCTCGTTAAGGGTGTCGGGGCGCAAGGGGTACTGTTGGGACCGTCTAGGGCCGGGGTTAGTGGACCTGATTTACTACCGGCCCAGACCATAGTGAGAGGGGATAGTGAACCCTTCATCGCGGTCCTAAACGTGGGCTCGCAGACGGTGGTGCTCCCACAGGGGACCGTGCTTGCTCACGCAACGCCGGTGCCGTGTGAGGAGCCCGCCGTAAATTCCGTAAACACTGTCCCTGCGTCGCGACCACGTTCGGACAGCGATGAAGGGTGGCTCGAGGCGCTTTGTGCGGGATCGACGGACCTGTCCAATTCAGAGCGTCAACAACTTAAAACGCTATTGCGAGAATTTTCCGACGTTTTTAGTCGAGATAAATATGATTTGGGCTGCACTCACTTGCTGCGTCACCATATTGACACGGGTGACAGCGCGCCAATTCGCCAAAATCCGTTTCGGTTGAGTCCCGCCGAAAAGGAACATGTCAAATCGGCTGTTGATGACATGTTAGCCGCGGACATCATTTCTCCCTCCACCAGCCCTTGGGGAGCGCCGATCGTCCTGGTTAAAAAGCAGGACGGTTCGTTGCGGTTTTGCGTTGACTTCCGGCGTCTTAATAAAATTTCGGTTGCCGACGCATACCCGCTCCCTCGGATGGATGAATCGCTTGACGCTTTGGCGGGAGCGCGATTCTTTTCCACACTCGATTTACTTTCGGGATTCTGGCAGCTTCCTCTGGATGATGAGTCTAAGCCTAAAACTGCTTTTCGTACACCGCACGGCTTGTTTCAATTCAACAGGTTGCCGATGGGCTTGCACTCAGCGCCGGCAACTTTCCAGCGGTTGATGGAATTGGTTTTGGCTGGACTGCAATG
Organism: Lethenteron reissneri; assembly: GCF_015708825.2. Classification (NCBI taxonomy): domain Eukaryota; kingdom Metazoa; phylum Chordata; class Hyperoartia; order Petromyzontiformes; family Petromyzontidae; genus Lethenteron; species Lethenteron reissneri. The sequence goes on along the minus strand of NC_083826.1, from coordinate 7,222,560 downwards.
GGAGTCGTGCCTCATTTATTTGGATGACGTTATCGTCTTTAGTAAAACTTTTGATGACCATCTCCAGAGGTTGCGGGCAGTTTTCCTAAAGATGCGGGCTGCTAATTTGAAATTTAAGCCCCAAAAATGCCATTTGTTGCGTGATTCGGTGCGTTATTTGGGGCACATCGTGGGACGCTCGGGTATTGCTACCGATCCCGCCAAAACGCAGTGTGTCAGCTCCTGGCCGACTCCCACTACAGTGGGAGAGGTCAGGAGTTTTATTGGGTTCGCGTCGTATTATCGACGGTTTGTTGCTGATTTTGCAACAATTGCAAAACCCCTGCACGCTCTAACATCTAAAGGGGTTCGTTTCCACTGGGGTCAAGAGGAGGAGGCTGCGTTCCGCTCCCTTCGGGACGCCCTGGTGAAAGCCCCTCCCTTGATCTACCCTGATTTTTCGAAACCCTTTTTGCTCGACACCGATGCGAGCAACACGGGTATTGGGGGTGTGCTTTCCCAGGTGGTTGATGGCGTTGAACGGGTGGTCGCATACGGTAGTCGGGTGTTGTCTCCTGCGGAGCAGAGATATTGTGTTACCCGTAGAGAGCTGTTGGCAATTGTTTTTTTCATCCAACAATACCGCCCATATCTGTACGGTCGGCATTTCACCGTCCGCACAGATCATGCGGCACTACAGTATGCCCTGCGAGTTCAACAACCATCGGGACAGTTGTCTCGATGGTTGGAGGTTCTCCAGGATTTTGATTTTGAGACCACTTACCGTAAGGGCGTTCGCCATACCAACGCGGACGCTCTGTCACGCATGCCAACCGCCTCGGAATGTGCATGCCTCCTGGGGTCGGGACGTTGCAGACCTTCAGGGGACGCATCGGTCCCGGTCCTGGCAGCCACCGACGATGACGAGCCACTGGCTGATAATTCTATCGAACAACAGGGAAGGGATTCCCTGTTGGGGTTGCCCGTCACTGAGTGGGGGCGCCTCCAAATGGAGGACACCTCCCTCCTCGGGTGGCGTCGTCGCGTCGGGGGTGCTGGCCGGGTGAAAGGTGATTCGGGTGCATGGGAAATGGTACAGGGTCTGCTCATGCACTGGGACGCAAAATCACAGCGACATCGGCTGGTCGTCCCTTCGGAGTTGCGAGGCAAAGTGGTGTGGGCCGCGCATGAGCGCCTGTTACATCTGGGGACTCTAAAGACCCTCGCACTAATACAGCTAGATTTTTTTTTGGCCTGGTATGACAAAGGATGTGGGGGATCTTCTGAGTTCATGCCCGCGGTGTGCGCAGCGGAAACCGCCGGCGCGGGAGTCTAACCCGCCGTTACAATCCATCAAGGTGTCCAGGATAAATGAGCTGGTCGCACTGGACATCTTGGGCCCATTTCCCGCCACCCCCAGGGGCAATAAGTATTTGCTGACGGGTGTCGAGTATTTTACGCGCTGGCCCATGGCCTGGCCCCTTGCCAACCAGTCGGCAGCAGCCATCGTGGACGCCTTTGTTCAGGGATACGTCCTGGACAAAGGTGCCCCGGAACGGCTGCTGACCGACCAGGGTAAAAATTTTTCCAGCAAATTACTTAAACAAGTCTGTGACCTCTTAGGCACAAAGAAAATTCGGACCTCCCCGTATCACCCACAGACTGACGGAATGGTCGAGCGCCTGCATCGCACCATTTCGTCAATGATGGCACAGCAGGTCTCAGATTCCCAGACTGATTGGGACCTGCATATTCAGGGGGTCTTGGCGGCATATCGGATGGCACCCCATGCGGCTACGGGGTTTTCCCCCTTTTACCTTATGTACGGTCGCGAACCCGACCCGCCTGTTCGCGCCCAGCTGCAGATCCCCGACCAGCAAGGTAAAACAAAATTGGCTGACCACGTCAAATTTAATTTGGCTAAGTTAACAGAGGCACGGGATGCTGCGAGGTTAAACTCGGACCTCCGTCAAAAGGCGAACGAGCGCCTCAGGTTGGGTCGAGCGCATGTCATACAGTGGAAACCGGGGGACAGGGCATGGTTGCACTGTCCCCAAGTACCCCTGGCTACCTCCCCAAAGCTGGCGCGACCGTGGCGGGGGCCTGTGGAAGTGGTCGAGGTCCTGCGACCACAGTGCGTGCGCATTCGTTGGGGGAAGCGGCGATGGTTCGTGCACCCCTCTCGGTTGAAACCTTTCGTCGCGGCACACAAACCCACTTCACACATGCGTGGCCAGACGTGTGGGGGGTCGACCGACTCACTAGGTCCGTCCCCACCGCGCTCACCTAATGCCTTGCCGGCCGTGCCACCTCCAGGTGCATCGAGACTGACGGGCTCACGCCCGACCACCCCTTCTGGGGATGCCAACAGTCACGAGGCATCAGAGGAGACCCCGCTCCCGGACGGACGATTGCCACCTGACGGTCCGCCAACCGGGGTTCCCCCGTGTGAGGGGCCCGCCGCAAGGACACGCGCAAAAATGCGAAAACTGTTGTGATACCGCAAGGACACGCGCAAAAATGCGCAGACTGTTGAGGAACCGCAAGATTTGTATATATATGTTGTGTTCATTGTGTGTTGTGTGGGGGGGGGGGTGTCCCCCGCCCATTGGTGTGCATTGTGGCTTCGCTACATATTGTATATAGCTTGTTCTTACGGTATCCGTATTTATTCGGGGGGGGGTGCGTCGGATTGTTCCCTTTCAGGGTTGAGGGTTTTGTTGTTGTCATTGTCGTTGTTGTTGTTGTTACTGTTGGTTCCTTCAAGTTAGCGTTCAAAACGTTTTTTTTAAGGCACACGCGGGGATCCAGGGGTTGAATAACCTTTATTGAAAGTTGTTGCAGCCGGGACGGCTGCGAGCTGTACAGGGGGGGGTGATGTAGGGCTGTTACAGAGGGTCTGTTTGTGTAGGGCTGTTTACATAGGGGCTAATGGAAAACAGACACAGTGGGCGGGGTCTCCGTGAGCACACGGGGTGGTGCCCGCAACGACGTCCGTACTGGACGGCGTGAGGGGGGTTTCGATCCTCTAACGGGGTATAAAAAGGGTTGAGCCAGAGAGCTCGGGGCTCAGTCTTAGAGTAGTTAGGAGAAGAGAGAAGACCAGCCAGATAGGCCCTGGACTCCCCCTGGGACGCCGCCCTTGTAAGGGCAGTGCAGGCTGGAGCCAGTGGCGTGGTCCCGGAACCAGAGTCAGACCTCTGGGATTCCGGGTACCGTAGCCCGACTAACCAGTGTCGGGCCAGACAGCCTCCCCTAGCCCGTTAGCGGAGGACTCAGCTAGGAAGGCTAGCTAGGGGTGAATTCCCAGTTGTACGGGTGAGGGGGCCGATACATCCCTCTAGTACTGTAAGCCCTTTGTATAAATAAATACGTGTGCCTTACCCCGTTGTCCACGCGTCTTCAACAACACTTCACATGCATACATACGTGCATGCATAAAAAGTAAAGTTTCTACACCGATATTATCCAGCAGGATTTGTTTAGGCGAGCAAACAGAGTCTCATAAACAGAGCCAGGCTTGTTAAACAAATGCTGCTGGCTTGCTGGATGTTATCGCATATGCAAGAGCTCTCCATCCAATTGTTGGGGCTATGTTCAACACAACAACACAAACATATCGTGGGTTTGTTTATTTATAGTTGTTTCCAGATTCATGGTTTAACAACAGGCACACACGTAACATGATTCCTGGATGAAGCACTCACCTAGCAGCTGTAACTTGTTCTCCGGCGTCTGGATAAGAACCGAACTGACCAGGTCCAGGTTTTCGTAGGAACTGCATCCGAGGGGACCCTTCCTCGTCTCAATCACCTGCGGGCAGAGCAGCGGCGGTCAAAGCCAATCCACATCCTCCCCAAACCCCGTCTTTACTACCGCTTTCCATCAAAGTCAACGACAGGAACACAACGTGAACCACATACATCCGTACGCTGGCCCCACATTACAAGATCCCTTCCCTGCTGCGGGCTGTTTGGTCAGCTCGGCGGTCATCAAAGCTTCCACCGGTGAGGTAAAAAGCCCCAGTGGTCAGTGTCCTCATTAGGTCTGAGCCAGGGAGGTCTGCAACAAAATTACGCAAGGGGAGCCAAATTTGTTTTCCAATCCGGTAAAAAAAACACGCACACAAAAAAAACCCCCAAGCATTTAAAAAGCCGCCAATGCACGTGAATAGGAGATGGTGGTCCTTAACGAAGAGGGCAATGTGGACAACAGCTGGAGGTGTAATGAGTTGAGAGAAGGTCCTTGATGAATAACGCCACGAAGCAGTGCTGATCGGAGCCGCGTGTTGCCGAGGCCCGGTCTGAGCAGTTGTCATTGGGGTCAGCGGTTGAAGTCTGGCAGTCAGTGGAGCAGCCGTGGCACTATGCATTAGCCGACCTTGGCACGAGATGTTGCCCCAGTTAGCGCAAGGGTACCCGGATTTGTGGAAACTATAGGGGTGCGCCAGCTAATAATAAAACCAGCAAGACAATGACAAACAGCAGGCTTTGCTCTTTCTGGCAATAATACAGGTGCTAAAATGGTCAAGCCTATTATGTTTTTATTGTCTTGAAAGTGTTAAAATTTGGGTACCATAGACCCATCAAGACAATTGACATCACTAGCAAATGTATATCTCTTGATTTGAAGCTGTCGTGACTGCAGGAATCCATACTCTTTGGTTCTTCGGTAAAATAAAATAATAATTATTTTATTTTTATACCTACGTGGCCTTACCGAAAAACCCAAAGAGTATGGATTCCTGCAGTCACGAACGCTTCAAATCAAGACCTCTATCTTTTGTCCACATTTCCCTAACCTTCCTATATTTGTATCTCTGCCTATTGCTCCTCTGTCATCGAGTAGCTTCTGCATTGAAAGGGGTTGCAGGGTGCCGAACAAAACGTCTGCTTTGGGCCCCGAATGAGCCAGCACCAACTAACTTACTAACTTTTTTTATTTTATTTTCCCAGGCAAGGCCCACTGAGCTACATAGCTCTTTTTTGTAGGAAGCAACATGGCCATCTCAAATGATATCTCAACGAAGTGGCTTATTATCGCGTTCACATTTATAGCAGTCAAATACTCTAAACACATGTTTATAAATGTGGAGGGAAACACCGGAGGACCCAGAGAAAAATCTGCCCGACCACGGAGAGAACAAACCTCCAAACATACAAGCGCTGGGGTCAGGATCCAACCCACGACCTCCTGTATACCGGGCGAGGTAGTTATCTCGCCATGGCAATCAGTGATGTCAGTGAGCAATGCTCTGGGACATTACCATTGCCATTACATTGTGTTATGAAGTGGATGTCACGCACCCTAATGGCTTTGTTCGAAAGACAAAGGCTGTTAGTATGCACGTCAATACCCTTTGGTGCAAGAGAACCTTCAGCAAGCGTTGGCATGAGCGAGCAATTGCAGGACTACACCGTTACCTATTTTACCTTTTACTTAGCGGGAGGGTTTTGAAACGGGTCAGCCCAAGCCTGGGAATTGGTATTTAAGAGCCCTCTTTTCTCACCGGTGAACATTACTCGATTTCATTTGTCTGATGGGGCCCAGCTGGGCATTGTGGTGAATTCGAACGGGGCCAATTTCAAAACTGTTTCTCCCCACGTGCCCGTGGCGAAACTGAAGAGCCTCGCTCTGACCGTTGCGGGGACATGATGGGGGTGCGGGGGGGGGGGACGCTTTCAAAGCGTAGCCCCTCCAGTTGTCACCGCCGCCGCCGCTGCTGCTGCGTTTTGAGCCACGGGAGGCAGCAGATTAAAAACACCGCTGGAGCTTCGCGTGTGAAACCGCACCGGTAGCGGCGCGCGAGCGACGAACAGCGAAACGCTCCGCACGTTAAGTCCAAAAACACAGCCCTCAAAAGGAAACGACGCAACGCAGTCGTGAAAGTGTAGTTTCGTTACGCGCACAATCGTGATACGCCTTGTGATTCCTCTTAGGGCGTGCTGGCGCACCGCTACGGTTACCAGCAGATGTCCGGGGTTCATCCTCGAGTCCCAGCCAGTGTTGCGACAGAGTAAAAACAGTGTGATTCCAAACAGCTTGCTATATGCAAGTATGTATGTTGAACTTCTTTCGCACCGTACATAGCCAACTGTGCTAATGGGAGATGCGGGCGGGGGTAAGAAAAACAAACCAAATACAAAAATCACTTCTAAAAAAATATATTTCATTTATATCGGCGTGCATTCGTGATGGGCCGGACTCACAAGAGTGTGCGATAACAAGTGCCCAGACATGCTTGCTAACGCCACTGCTGCCAGAAGGGCCTCCACTAAGGAAGCTATTGGCCTCCTCTTCAGGGTACTTTGGCCTCGTCTTCCACTCCACGGAAGAGGTGGGATTACCCACAGTTTACCCCACCCACCCACCCACTCACCGCACGAGACTTGCCGATCGACTGCCTCTGGCGGTACCCATTTACACCTCTAGCTGGACGGAGGCGGTTTGGGGTATTTACGAAAATTGCCGATTGTTTCGACTGTCACGCGTGGAGGCGGAGTTGAACCGGTGGCCTCTGGATTGCAAGTCCAGCGCGCTAACCAATGCAACCGTGGCTGCATCTCGACGTACCGTAGAAGCTGCACACAAGCAAAAAGCAATGCCCCACAGACGAAAGCCATTACCGCATTACGAAGCCTCTCTTTGACGAAAAAAAATGTCCGTAATAATGTGTGCTTGGGAAGCAATATATTCCCTTAATTGAGAAACTGGTCTGTAGTGCGTGCCACTGCGGAGCGTGCCACGACACCTTTTTAATTAAATACGGAAGCTTAACCCTTCCGCTGATGGCATTATCATCATCGTCATCATCTTCCAGCACTTGCATGGTGGTCATGAACTTTTCAAAGAGGGCGATCGACGATCGTGTATATTTTGTGTCTGCATTTGTTTGTGTTTGTCTATTCGTCGAAATAGCTATTTTAGAAGGAAAAGAAGAGGTCTGTGGGAAGCCATTCATTGCGCTTTTAGATGCGTGTGCGCGCACGCGAGAGCGCGCGTGTGCGCAACCGCGCTGGCGAAACTGTGGGCGACATGGTTAGTGCTCCCTGCAGCGGTATCTTGAGTGTACTTTGCCAGACTGCGAGAAGATTAATAACAGGGCCAATACACTAGGAGAGGGGAAAAAAATCTAATCAAATAAGAATTAACGGCAGGACATAAATTAAGAGCGTATCATAAAATGGTGGTAATTTCATATGTTGTGTTCAAAATGCACAATTATTGGTCAGCTGGGGAAAGTAATATCATATTTATCAATGCAAATGTTCAGCATTTCATATTCTCGATGGCAAATTAATCCTTCCAAATGGGCAGACTGCTTACTGCAAAAACTTCAAGTACCGAACGATATGTGAACATTCTCTCGGAAACCTTACATCGGGCAAATGTATTGGACCTCTTTAATGCGTAACTGTGCTTATATATATACACGTTATAGCCGAGCGATAGCACGTTTTGTCGCTTGTTGCAAAAGTTCGTGGTTTTTGAGCCCGGCAGCCAACTCTGGGTAAATAATTTGGGGGCATGTTCACCGTAAAATACTCCACGCTGTCTGCTTAAGCAGTGGCCGTTAGAGATCTCGTGATGTCGTTCTAAGCCATTAGAACCCAGGCGCCACAGGGTCCCAATTTTCCCCAACGTGAAAGTTTAACTGCTAATCAAATTAATTTGGTAAAAAAATTGCAAAGCAACATTGGCAGGCTGTACTCACCTGTGAAACATGCGACTAGGCGTACACGTGTTTGCTTATTTATTTCACTAGTTATTTTATTTTTTCGTTTTAAAGCTTTCGTGACTGCAGGGATTCATCTTCTTGGTTCTTTCGGTAAAGTCACGTAGAAGGGAAATAATAAAAATAAAACATAATAAAATAAAATTCTCACGACATTTCGGCCACAACGCAAGCAGCCGTCCTCAGGTGAAGAACAGGGCTGTCGGAAAGACAGCGTCCGAAGGACAGGGCTGTCGGACGCTGTCTTTCCGACTGCCCTGTTCTTCACCTGAGGACGGCTGCTTGCGTTGTGGCCGAAACGTCGTGAGAATTGTATTTTATTATGTTTTATTTTTATTATTTTATTATTTCCCTTCTACATGACTTTGCCGAAAGAACCAGGAAGATAGTTATTTTTTGTGCAACAATGACGTGAAAGATGATTTGGTGTTACGTATAATATAGTTTCGTGTCTAACTGTATCCCATACGTAACTGAGAGGAGTTCAATCCCGACACTGACGCCTGTATATTTGGAGTTTGCACGTTCTCCCCGTGTTCGCATGGAAATTTTCTCCAGGTTATCCGGTTTTGACCTCCAGATTTAGAACATGAGTTTCGACCATTTAGATGATTTTGCTGCTATAAATGCCCACAATGGTGAGCCACTTTGTTGAGCTATCATATGTCGCCAGGTCGCTTTTGAACAATAAGTTCATACCTCAGTGGGCTTTGTCTGGTAGGATGGAGATGGTTTAGTGTTTCATTGGTGTGTGTTTGGGTGATTTGTTTACCTTTCTTGTACTTTGCACGACTTCCATGCGTTTGTACAGTTTGTTGTTGTAACATTCTTACCCACCCCGACTGAAAATCAGTGAAAAAGAGCGTTATAGCTCATCGGATTCCTTCAGTATAAATACATATTCTTGATTGCAGACAAACACATGGCAGTTCACCAGGATCGATTTAAGTGAGCCTGACTCTGCTGACGTGGCACCGAACATCAAAACCGTTCAATCATTTTGTTTGTGTTGATCCAAACACTCCCAGAAGGCCGTGTGGCTGATGGGACGTGTCGCCATACTTCTACGGATGAATTTCACTCCTCGTCTTCTCCACAACGACGCTCATGATTATCTCGCAAAAACAATCGACTCTGCGATAGCTTTGCACTATGAGAATGGCGGCGATACTGAGTGTCCGAACATTTGATGACTGGTTATAAAATTCCCGTTTTTTTTATTGTTGTAAACTCCCGCGTAAGTTAAGCCGGAGTATTTACTGCAAATGACGCAGTGGAGGAAGAACGGTAGCTACAGAAGGTTAACGGTAATTGAATTTGATATTGATCGATCGACTTTATTTCACCAGGTGAGAATAAATTGAGACCAGGAGTCTCTTTAGCAAAGGGTGGCCGGGGTCAAAGACGCGATGACAACACCGGCAGCGGCACGCATGCGGAGTTCTGATCCTAAACACACACAGCTGAGAGATCTACGGCGAGAAGTTTCCGATTGCCTTCCTTCAGTAGACACCGAGGATTGTCAGAGCAAACAAAGGATGAACAAGTCGTGCCAACACAAACCGTGGTATGTGAAGACGAATGTTCAGTGCGAATACGCGCACATTTTTTTAAAGATCACATTGTTAAAATTAACTTTGTATTTTTTATATATTAAAATTTTGATTTGTGGACGCTTGCTGCTGTGTCTGTCTGCTGGCCGAGTGACCCTTGAAGAAGAGTCGTATAGCTCCATGGGTTATTTACGAGGGCAATTAACTTCCGATTCTGATGTCGCGTGCGTCAGGATGCCACCGTGCATCACGAGCCCAGTTGGCGCACCGGGCTTTGCGATGCACAGTTCGCTGGTTTTAAATTCCCCCTCCGCCGCCTGTCGTCCACCCCGCCTGTCGTCCACCCCGCCTGTCGTCCACCCCGCCTGTGGTCCACCCCGCAGTGTCAATGGGAGAACACAGCGGTCGGTTGCGTTGTGGCGGGGCGAAGTGCGGGTAGCACCCACCTCTTCCAAGACGTCTGGCCAGCGTGGAAGAGTAGGCCAATATACCTTTGAGTGGATGCCTTTCCGCTAGCAGTGGCGCAAGCAAGAAAATGCAGAGCTGCAACTTTACCATCACATTTTTTTGTTTAGCAGCAAATTACGAGCGCAAAACTTTCCAAAATAGGGTGCAAATTTCGATCAGGAGAAGATAGCGATGCGACAAGACACAATCGCGCTCAATGTTGCCGAGTAGATCATATTCGGTGTCGTAAAATAATGGACGTTAACTGCGGAGCGGACGCCGGATTATCCGAAGTCACACAGCATCACGGGTGACAGCCCTCGGTGGGAGGGTCGCTCATTCTCCTCTGCTGCCTCCATAGCCTGAAACTTTCTTCCTCCAGCCCTCCGTGCTGTCTGCTCCCTGCCCCTGTTCAAGTCACATTCTGTGGAGAACTTCCTCTTTATAACTCAGCAAATGATTGACTGTCTTTACAAATACTATTTTGGTTCTTTCGGTAAGGTCACGTAGATAGAAAAATTATCATAATAAAAAGTGAATAAAAATAATAAACATAAAATAAAAAATAATAAACCCAAAATATTAATGTATACTGTAGCCTGGTTCTTATTCGAAGTGAGTGTACTGGCAGTCTATAGTGTAGACTGTAGCAATGGTTATTACGCTGGGTGAGTGTACTGGCAGTCTATAATGTAGACTGTAGCCTGGTTCTTGACCTCGGTGAGCGTACTGGCAGTCTATAATGTAGACTGTAGCCTTGGTGTTTAAGCTTGGTGAGCGTATTTGCATTCTATAATGTAGACTGTAGCAATGGTTATTAAACTGAGTGAGCATACTGGCAGTCTATAATGTAGACTATAACCTGGTTCTTAACCTGAGTGAGCGTACTGGCAGTCTTTAATGTAGACTTATTATTGGTTCTTTCGGTAAAATAAATACAATAAAAAAGATACAAAGGTGTCACTGATCCTTCTCTTCACTATTCCACATGGACCTGCATGGTGAAGTATGCTCAAACAACTTTCACTACCAGTGCAGATTGGGGGGAGGTATTCATCCAGCAGTGAGAACCCAAGAGACCGGGATGGTCTCTTGCAAATGAGACCATCCTGGTGTCTTGAGTTCTTACCTGGTGAAACAAATATCTGTGAAACTTCAATCGCCTGCTAGATTGACAAAGGGCAATAAATAAATAACTGCCATTATTGTTCCTGTCCCAGCATTTTGAGATGCACTCAAATTTCGACGCAATATGAATCCAAACTGTGATGTATTATCAAAATCGGGTGTGAACTCGCCGTATCATATAGAGGAAATCTTAGGCTCATCTTAAATTGCAAGGGTAAATGTTCACTAAAGGTTTATGATTAACGCTCAGGTGAATCAGCAGAAACCTTAGGATCATTAAAATGCCACAGAATATGGAATAACATATCATTCGGATTTAAAGTGTAGATCATTTATTCCGGAAGACTTTGAGATTTGTATGCCACATGTTCAGTTCTTGGCAACTCAGGCCCAATGTTAATCCAAAGGATTTACACTTGGGAAAAAATACAGCTAAATGTATCGCTTTGGCACATTCCTGTCGGCAACAGCGATTATTAAACAGCTCATTAAAAGTTAATACACACGGCATTGACTGCATGAAATTGAGTGCAAATGCCAGTGTGTGCGAACACTGGGTTGGATCAATCCGTGAATTTCTGTCGGATTGTTGACGCAACGCAATTGATTTCACTTGCACGGTAAATATTAATACCGAGAACGTGCATCGTCTGCAATTCGTAGCGTGCCCGTCTCACTGTTGCCACACGGAAATGAATTTGATCACGTGCCATAATTTAAAGGGAAAGTGGTAATTTGGCCGCCTTTATTAGGCCATTTGTTTTTCTTACAGGACATTTAGCACCTTACAAGTTTGTAAACTTTTATTGCCACGCGTGTCATTACCAGTCACGCGGGAATTATGGGAAGACAACGTGGAATGTGTGCATAATATTCCCACTGGAGATGCTCAACAATCTTGGCCCGGGTTAATGTTCTTGGAGACGCGATGGGATACCCCGCCACCCCCCCTCTAATTATTTAGAGCGGGGAAATTGCGCGAATTGGAATATTGAGCCGACAGACTACTTGTGCATATCAAGCAATGCAGAGACTCGCAGCGACATGGATTTTCTCGCTGTCGATGGGAAATCAACGGCGCATCTGCTTTTTGTCGGAGTACTGTTACTTTTGATAAATTGACGGGGGTTATTATCGGGAATAAATGCCACATTTATAAGATGACTTCATTGCTCAGGGGGAATGACAGCACGGGGGAGATTAAGTTAGGGCGGTGGAGGGGGGAGGGGGGTCTTGCTCAGACTGCACTGGGCGAAAATATCTGTGAAAGCCGATGTCCGAATTGGCAACGCTCTTCAGACAAGGATGAAGAACGACGTCAAGGGTCAAAATACGGAACGAAAATGCCAACGATGAAAACAATCGGCATTGAATTGCCACCCTTGACACGGAAGGACCTGCATGTTTTGAAAATGTAACCATTTGTGAAGATTTTATAAGAATAACACATTTAGCTATCATGGAAGAGTAGGCCAAAAACTCTCCATCCGGGCTCTCCAGAGCTCCCTCTAGTGTTAAACACTTCTGCCAGCAGTGGCACGCGCAGGTAATTGCAGGGCTACACCTCTACCCTTTTAAAAATAATTATAAAATAACACTGGATCATAGTCTGTAAATGACCATAAATCCAATCACAACAGAACAATCAGTGCATGCCAGTTTTGTTGAGCTGGTGGCATAAATAAGGACGAGAGCTTTTGTGCACGCAACAACACATCTTTGTGCGTGCGTTGTTCAATCTAAACAACGATGCAAATGAATACAATCGCAAGCATCACAACCATTATCATCATCAGTGCCCAGCCAGAGGGCACATAGGCTGCTTTTCAATGCGTGCAACCCGCTTCTGCCAGACACTTTGTTCCGGTGGCTTCCTCTCGGCGCCCTCTCCCTGGAGAGACGACCGGCGCTTGCTCGTGACCTAAACGTGCAGCCCTGGCGCGAGCCATATGGGCTGAGGCGATGCCACCGACCCAAACCCGCATTTTGCGTGAGACGTAAGTAAGCGGACAGGCGACTGGGCCTTTGCGACTGTCAAGCCCATCTGCCCGTCGGCTTGCCAGCGGATGAAAGGAACGCTTGGTGTATTCGTGGCCGTGCGACTTAATGGGCAGGGGTGTGCTTCCTGCCCATCCCTCGGCAGCCTCCGCTTTCCATTAGGCACGTGAACGCTGCTCCGCTCCGCCGTGCGCCAACGGCTCTCCGCGCGATAAGCAAAAATCTGTTTGCGTCGGGCTGCCCGTTTGCCTCGGAGCCCAACATAAAGCCAAAGTTAACTACGTGGCAGTGGTTTGCGCGATGCACATATTGTTCACCTTCTACTCGTACATTCACGTTCGCTTGCACGCGCACGGATTCTGGCACGGCGCGATGGTTTGAGCACTCGCGTCGCGACACGGAGGTCGCCGGCGCGATGGATCCTTCCGACGCGGCTGTTTGAAACAATGGTCCAGGTTTCTGGAGTCGCCCCCGCCTATATCCGTGTGCCCACCGTTACCGGTGGCTTCAACCGCGGTTCGTCGTTCGGCACGGCAGGTCGCGTGCCATGGGGGTAGCCCCACCGCTTGCAGAATGTTTCGCCAGCGTGGATGGGTAGGACAAAACCCTCTTGTGGGGCTCTCTAGAGGTTTTCTTGAGTGGGGGTCCCTTCTGCCAGCAGAACACGCGATTGTTGGGCTGGAGATTTAGAAATTAATTTGCTTGGACGGGCTGCCCACATTGTTACATGTTGATCATGTTAGAGTGATGTGCAGCCGTCTCAAGAGATACAACAGCATTAATTATATTGTAAAATGCTTTGTTTACCCAAGAAAGTCCCGTGAGGACTAGAAAATTATAAAAAAAAACATTTTTTAAGAAGACTCCTGCGTATTTTTGTATGTACACATATATATACGATCTGGGATTCATCTGTAGAGCCTGGAGAAAAGCCAAGTGTACAAGCGGACAACCACTTATCTACTGGCACATCAGAGCTGAGCTAGCAACGAGGCCCTCACAAATAGGGTGGTTTTCCACTGGCCAGAACCAAAACGTGAAACCTTGGCCTCGTGAGCAAGCAAGGCCAGGGTTAGTCATCCTCGCAGCAGGGGCTGTTGGCTAGGGGCGTGCGGTGGTGAGATGTTAACTTCCTCGCCTGGTATGCAGGAGGTCGTGCGTTCCATCCCGACCCTGACACCTGCTGTATATTTAGAGTTTGCATGTTCTCCCCGTGGTCGTGTGAATTTTCCCTCCACATTTCGAATTGATTTAGCTGCTATAAATCTTCACGTGATAATCCACTTTGTTGAGCGATCGTTTGTAGCCAGGTCGCTTCTGAAAAATGGCTGTATAGCTCTGTGGGCCTTACCTGGCAAAATAAAATAAATATATATAGTTTTAAAATAGAACAAAGACGGTCACTGCAACGCTTGCTTTCAGATGCGCTTCTGCGGCCGTCTGGAACGCTCTTCCTTCCGATGTTGGGAAGCCGCTGGAGCCATGCACTTTTAAATCATCATCTAGATTGACAAACTAATTTCTTTAGAACCGCTTCTTGTGTTTAGTTTGTGGTCCTTCCCCCGCACCTCCGATTAGCACGGTTGGCTATGTGCAGTGCAAAAGAAGTTCAATATGGTGTCGCTCAGTTGTACCGTGGGAAAGAGGCAATAATACCTCGACTCCACCCAGACAGGACTGAAACCTACTCTATGGTCGTTAAAGAGAGGCTCCACTGTATGTATGCTGAACTTCTTTCGCACCGTACCGTAGCCAGCCATAGTAACCGAGGTTTGTACCCGCACGCCGTTTGGCGCAACGTCCAATATTCTGGGTGACTTGAAGAAGCTCGGCGGCAGGTGGAGCGAAATGTCACAACACCGGCGGCTGAAACCAACACTCGTCGCGACCCACAAACACACCGGACAGCTGCAAGCAAAGGATGTTTGAGAACGTGGGCTAGCAAGCACTGGGCTGATGCGTTTGTGTACATGGGATTATAGCTTTCTCTCTCTATGTATATATATATTTACCGTGTCCTTCCTCAAAGATGATGGCAATCATTGCCTTCCATTTAGCTCTGTCCATGATATTATTCTCGGATTTTGCATTAAATACTCCCGAAAAACTAAACTATTTTTTTTAGTTTACCAAGTAAGGCCCACTGAGCTATACAGCTCTTTTTCAGAAGCGATCTGGCCACAAATGATATCTCAACAAAGTGGCTTATCACGTGGAAATTTATAGCAGCCAAATACTCGAAACGCATGCGTCTAAATGTGAAAAACTGGAGGACCATGAGAAAAATCCACGCGACCACGGGGAGAGACATGCAGACTCCATTTATACAGGCGTCGAGGTCGGGATTGAACCAACGACCTCCTGTAAACCAGGCGAGGTAGTTAACATTTCGCGCCCCAGTTGCATTCAACCGTTGCAAGTTGCCTCGGTAACTTAACTCACTGTCAGCATCTTGTACTTAAAATGTTTGTTGTCTCACTGAAGCATCATTGACATGCTAATCTCTCACAATACAATAGCCACTTCGACAGCCTCAGGGAGATCATCTCGAGCCCTGAACTCTTACCCTGAGGCTGTACCCACCCATCTTAGGCCTATATAAGACCTTGTTTCAGTAGTTTTCTCTCTCTCTCTCTCTCACCTGTAGAAGATTACCTGTGTTGCGATCGAAACATCGTGATCTATTATTTTTCTATCTACGTGACTTTACCGAAAGACCCAAAGAGTATTATCACACTAGCTTATTCATCAGCGTGCACACGTTCTCACTCCATTGCGATGCAGATGCATATGATAATAACGATAATAAATTATGATATGAGTGATATTGGTTAAAGGCCCTACCACACCATGTCAGCCATGAATGTGTGGATTGGTGAATATTACAGGAAATACAGGCACATACACTGTATTACAGCCAGTAGCACTAGTTATTTATGGAAACATCTACACGGGCTTTCGAAAATATGAAAAGGTACTGTTGCCATATACTGCCCCTGAAAAGGTATTTTAATGGCACGAAAAATATCCCGAAGCAATGTGATGCCAATTTGCTCGTTAAATTCCTTGAGATTATAGCCAGATGAGAGGTCATTGAGACTATACGTCTCTCTGTTAAGGCAGACCTGGGATACGCACATACATACAAGGATAAACATCAATTTCACAACAACAACATTAAGTGCAAGATATCAGAAATACACCTTTAAAAACATCAAGGTATTTCACAGACGATGGGACAAAAAACAAGAAATACAAAGCAACTATGCGCTGTTTGTAGACCGGATGAGGATAGCGAAACGATAACAAGAATTTGCACTCCCATTTTCTAAGAAATGTATCCAATTTATTACAAAAAGACCAGCTGTTAGGCAACACATGCATTGAGATGATTTACATTATTTTGGTGCTATAAATGTCTAAATGACGGGCCACTTTGTTGAGCTATCATTTGTGGCCAGGTCGCTTCTGAAAAATAAGTGAACACCTCAGTGGGTTTTGCCTGGTAGGATGGGGATGGTTTAGTTTAATTTGTGTTTGTTTGGGTGATTTCATTACCTTCCTTGTACTTTGCACTACTGTCATGTTTTTTGCACTGCTTGTTGCAACGTTCTTTCCCAATCCCCCCACTGGACATCTGTGAAAAAGAGCTTTGTAGCTCATCGGATTCTTCCTGGATAAATACTTATTCAAATTCTGATTATGAATACACATAGGGGCATAGAGGATGCGGAGGGAGGGATGAATGGAGCGATAGAGGAAGAGAGCAGAAAGGGTTGCAATGTCAGAGATGAGCTCCTGATGAACGGTAACAGACAAAGACATTTTTGGGGTCCCCAAGTGAGCCAGCTTGTTTGAGGCTTCCCGATGGCCCACGAGCAACGCATGCCATCAGCTTTACACGCACGCCGCCTTTCCCCAACTCCATAAAGCACTCCGCTCGTATTACCACAACTGTAATCACAGGGACGGGATAGCAGAACACTCTAATGTAACGCAATCGCAATTCAACACAATTGGGAATTATAAAGTGCCCGAATACAACATTATCACAATGTCAAAGGAAATGACAACGGTGGAAATGCTACTTGTCATTCTGCACTCCACGCAGCACTTTCTGCCGGAACGGATAAGAGGAGTTAACGGTAAGACTAGGGGAGGTTTATAAGCGGGTAAGGAGGTTTATGAGAAGGTTGGGGATGCTGCCACGGTTGCAGTGGCAAAGCCGCTGGACTTGCGATCCAGAGGTCACCGGTTAGTTTCGACCTCGCTCAACGCGGCAGTTCAAACGATGGTGGGAAGACTGCAGACATCGCAGCTGTCGCGGTTTTCACCTGAAGACGGGCGCTTGTATTGCGTTCTAAACGTCGTGATTTATTTCATTGTATATTCTTGGATCTTTCGGTAAAGTCACGTAGAAGGGAAATAATAAAATAATAAAAATAAACATAATAAAATTCTCACGACGTTTCGGCCACAACACAAGCAGCCGTCCTCAGGTGAAGACCAGACTTGTCGGAAAGACAGCGTCCTAATGAACGCCGCTAAGCTTGGCAGCGTATTTTAAGCTGGGTGGGAGGAGCAGAGCGCCTTGACAAAGGAATTTACATATCATAGAGCACCTTGACAAAGGAGTTTACATATCATAGAGCACCTTGACAAAGGAGTTTCCATATCATATGTAAACTCCTTTGTCAAGGCGCTCTGCTCCTCCCATCCAGCTTAAAATACGCTGCCAAGCTTAGCGGTGTTCATTAGGATGCTGTTTTTCCGACAGCTCTGTTCTTCACCTGAGGACGGCTGCTTGTGTTGTGGCCGAAACGTCGTGAGAATTTTATAATGTATTATTTTTATTATTTTATTATTTCCCTTCTACGTGACTTTACCGAAAGATCCAAGAATATGAATCCCTGCAGTCACGAAAGCTTTAAATCGATATTTTATTTTATTTCTACCTACGTGACATTACCGAAAGAACCAAAGAGAATAGATTCCTGCAGTCGTGCCCCCACTTCTGCGTCTGTCCTGTCTACCCAGAAGTAGATGTGAGTATGAAACAGTTAATCCGACTAGTTGTTCGTGTGCGGTGGGGTAAAATGTGGGTTCTCCCACCTCTTGACAGATGTCTGGTTAGTTTGGAAGACTAGGCCAAATAAATATCCTCTAGGGAGGGGGACTCTGTAAGGGATACCTACAGTGTGTGAAGGCCCTTCCCACCAGCAGTGACACCAGCACATAATTGCAGGGCTGCGCCCCTATCCATGGCCTAAAAAAGCTCATCAAGTGAAAACGGTAATGCAATATGATGAAATTCATTAAGAGGCTGCGTTGGCAGTGCATGGGAATGTATAATATCAACCCCAACCCTCGTCATTCATTGTCAACGCTGCTGAAAAACGGGAGAAACGCAACGATAGCCCGACGTGTTGGGCAACAGCCCTTCTTCAGGAAGGCCACTGATGGTAAGGGACGCCGACTGGCGCACGGTTTCCCGGGGTTGTGCCGCGTCTGGTCGGGCACGACGACCGACGTTTCGCACCTCCGCCTCGTGCTGCGCGGGAACTGCTTTGGCAAGTGAATTATCCCGTAAATGAAGCTCCCCAGCGGCACGTGGAGTGAAACGTTGGACATCGTGCCGAACGACGACCCGAGAGTGCATCGGCGAGCACGGCGTGAAAGGCGACGCGGCGGCTGAGATGATACTTCACGGCGGCTGCCTGGGAAACTTTGAGGTTGACAAATGGACAGTTTGTTACTCATTATCTGTTAATGGAAAAACTGATCATTTATCAACTTGTAATTTTTCAAGGCGCCGCAGTGTAAAGATTTGTCCTCAGAGATTTCCGTTGTGAATTTAAGGGCATTTTGATGATGATGATGATGATAAAGTGTGCTCCCCATATACATGCTCGTCTATCTCTCTGCCTTCTCCCCTCTCTGCTCTAAATAATGACCTTTTTCTGTGCAGCTTGAGTTTCATACATATTTCTCAGTTATAAGGCAATATATAATGGAGCTTGCGAAACATCCCGAATGTAGGGCCACAGAGCTTGGAAAATGGTTAGGCGCTGGTTCTGGCCGTTGGACAGCAAGCTCACTATATTTCACAATTCGGCGCGACGTTTCACTTGGTAGCTACAACCGGTATCATTTAAGGCCCAACACTGAAGGATATTTTCACAATTCTGGCTACTGCTTGATAATGGTGGTTGTTACAAGCAGCGAAACGTCGAACCCATGTAAATGTTGTGAAATTACTCTCCAACACACTCGTGGTGCTGCTGAAGCAGTAGTGAATTGGTGTGTTTGTTCACGTGCCAACAACATTAATTGGCTGTGTCGGGTGGAGGAGAGTGGACAGCACAAATCTTATTGATGCTATCCGACCCAAAAATCAATGACGAATCATTAAATTGGTCGTGAAAGCCTTCTATGTATTAAACAGCAATGCTGTCAATTCCATTGGAAAACGTTTCACGGAGCACCTACGTAATGGGTAATGGGTATTTATTTACATCTGCAAACGTTACATTCGTCATTTCATCACGGGAAATGAAACATTAAATCAACATCAAAATGTAACATCATTTCTTTTGAACGGAAACCAAATGAAACTTTATTTTTTTTTTAAGTGAACCGCGATAATCACGATGCGGTGGCGGCGGCGACATTTCTCAACAACAACAGCAAAAAACGGACGGTGCCACCCTCGTGGACCTAACCTCGCAGCTCTCATCGGTGGCGTCGCGCCCTCGTCTCTCGCGCGTGGCGTCCGGCTTTCCCGAGCAGCACGGCCACGCACGCAGCCCCCCCCCCGGCCCTCCGGCCCTCCCAGCCACCACCGCCACCGCCACCGCCACGGTCAACTCACGTTGATGTGCCCCGTGGAGATCTGCATCTCGTGCAAGCGGCGGACTGTGGTGTCACGGTCGATGAAGTAGGCGGCCGTGAGCTGGTGCAGCAGCTCCTGCGTCTGTGTCGCGTTCTCCACCTGCTTGTCCACCTTCCCCCGGTCCACGTACACGGTCAGCGCCTCCTCCCCTGCGCCATGCCGACAGCGCCGAGGTTAGCACTCCCGCCCGCCCGCTCACTCGCCCGCCCGCTCACTCGCCCGTCCGCCCATCCGCCAGGCCACTCACTCAATAGCGCTTGTTCAAAGCCCATCATCAGAAATGTTGTACGGTACTGCCCTACAAAAGGACAAATAATGGGTATAAATGTAAAACATAGGTTGAATGGGAAAAATGTGTAGCCTTTTAGTATCGCTTTGCCGGTGATGTCAGCCATGCCCAGGAATCTAACTCAGCGATGAGATGAGCTCTTGCACAGGAGCAAGATGCATTGTGGGATCATTGTGGGACCCCAGAAAAAGTGCACACGAGGGGGTGGCAATCGGCACTGGCATCTCCTGGTCGTCTCACGACCCAAGCCTACAACACCTGGCAAGTCCTGGTGGTGGTCACCCACACACGTGGTAAAATATCTAAATGCGCTTAGTTTCGGATATCTGACAAAGTCGTTTAATGTACATTTGACCCGACAAAACCTGAAAAATCCAACACCTGCCCTCGCAAAAGCCTCTTTTGCCACTTTTGCAAACCGGTTTGATGTAATTACATTTGGGAAAAATCCGAAAACTCTAACACACCGAAAAATGCTTCTAAAAATATTACATCATTTTCATTTCTGATTTAGGCTCAAAAATAACATGCTTGTATATGTATCATTATTACCACAAAAGAAGAATATCGTCACTCGACTATTGGAAGGAGGCTTCCTTCCCCATACTGTGTCAGTAATGGGAGCTGTTTGACCACACTTCACCAGAGTGGTCAGTTGAGTTGGATAACTGTGGTCGTGGGATAAACCAGGTCCAATTAAAGCAGCACTTGCCACTGTGGCGGGATGAAAACTACCTCGCCTTGTTTACAGGAGGTTATGGGTTCGATCCTTTCAGTTTTCATTTTCATTTATTTGGTATAGCCCTGTGAGCCATTCGGCTCTTGAATTGGGTGCAACCGCAACAAACAAAAAACATGAACAAGAAAACATCTTCAAGTGACTACGTAACTATGCGCAAACAGAAAAATCCAGGGAAAAAAAACGCCGATATATCTGGAGCTTACATGTTCTCCCCGTGGCCGCGTGGATTCCTCTTCGAGGGAGCTCCATTTTTTCCCTCCACATAATCAACATGTTTGCTAGAGTATTTGGCTACTCATACATTTGCAAGTGATAAGCCACTTCGTTGAGCTATCACGTGTGGCCAGGTCGCTTCTGAGAAATATATATCTCAGTGGGCCTTGCCTGGTAAGGTAAAAAAAGTTTCAGTTTGATGTTAGCCATGTGCCGGTATCAAACCCAAGTCAGCAGATTTCATAACACGGTGAAAATATCCACTACCCCACCTCTTCCCGTGCAGACAACATATAATGCAAAATACACTTCCCAAAGCTGCAATCCACCTAAAGTGTGGCAGATGAGAGCCAAATCATGAAATTTAAAAACACGATTAAAGCCTCGCCAGTGTCTTCACAGCGGCAATCGCTTGCCCGTACAATTCATTTGCTGAGCAAAACACCGAAAAGCCTCATGACCCAGATAGAAAAGTATATAACAGCGGATTGGCTTCTCTGAATGCAAACAATGGAACGGGAGAGCACTTATTGGTGCGCCATCTGAGACATCACACTCGGAAAATATGTGCCCGTAGCCTGTATTTATTGTACGCTCACAATTTTCCGAAGCACACACTGCTCTGTTGAAATCTTTTTTTTATCATTTCCCATCGAGATGCACGCAGCAGCTGACGTCAGGAGCCAACCGTGGCGTCGACTCTGCCCGCCACCTTGATGGTGACAGCCAAGCCAAGGGGGCACTGGCCTGCCCGCTGATTAATAACACTTGTCAACACACTTATTCTGGCATAAGGTATTCCAACGGTTTCAAGGTAAATTTGGGGTGCTGATTCCAAATCTGGTATCAGTTTTTGTCTATCACATCAGGTTTTTGAGATATCAAATATAGCATTTTCAATAAAAACTGCAGAAGAAAAATATTTAATAAATGTGGATATCTACATAAAATGATATTTTAAACACACTATCCTAAAAATACAGCACCATATTTTAACACTAAAGCAGTCACTGACTCGCAACAACTTGCAATCATAAGTGACAGAGTTAATTTCGGGTAAAATCAAGAAAATGGGGTATGCCGATAGCATAAAAATGAGATGTGATAGAGCAAATCTGAGATGAGATTTGGAATCAGCACCCTGAAATTAGTCTAAAACAGCTGCAAAATCCAGGCAGAAAAAAAAGTTTTTTTTTGTTGACCAGTGTTATTCAATGTTACAAAAAATATCTTTTAATTAATGTCCCTGGGTAGTAAGTGTTATTTTATAATTGCTTATGCCTCAAAAGTAGAGAACATGTCTATTATTCCCCACAAACTTTACTTTTGTGAGCAGGACACAAAAGCAAAGTTAATAATCCACTCCATTAATAACACTGTGTGACACATTTATTTATATTTCGTTCCTGGGTAGTAAGTGTTATTTCCTAATTGCTTATGCCTCAAAAGTAGAGAAAATGGCTATTATTCCCCACAAACTTTGCTTTTGTGACCAGGAGATTGATATTTTGAAATTGACCTATTTTCAATGAGAAAACGTGGTGTGCATTTGTGTCTTTCGTTCACGTAAAGTCCTGGTCACAAAAGCAAAGTTTGTGGGGAATAATAGCCATTTTCTATACTTTTTACGTATAAGCAATAAAAAAATAACACTTAGTATCCAGGAACAAAAATTGTGTTACAGTATGTAATTATATAAATCAAGATTTGAAGTTTTCGTGACTACAAGGATCCATACTCTTTGGTTCTTTCGGTAAAGTCACATAGGTGAAAAAAAAAGATACGAATAAAAAGAAAGAATAAAAATAGAAATAACTAAATTAAATCACGACGTTTCAGGCACAACACAAGCGTCCGTCATCAGGTGGGGACAACCACAGCGAAAACAGTTGCTGAAGTATGCCAAAGAGATGACTCTGACAAGGGATTATAGAGCTGATGGGGTGGGGGAAAGAAAGGCCAGGGTGAGTGCTCTGCAAGCCGTCTGGATACCACCAAAGATTTGTCCATGAAGCCATCCAGATATACAAACATAGACGTAACTTCAACCGAGAAGATGGATTCAAATTGAGCAATCATTGGACGGATGTTATTAACCAAGTTAAACATTAGCTACCTTATAGTTTATATTCATATCCACATCTCCAGTCTTTTACTCCAAGCCCTGCTCACTCCCATCACTTGAAAATTTGCCGTGCAGCGTTTCGAGCCTGCAGAGTTCTCCCCCCCCACCAACACAACGTGTCACAGCAGTAGGTCGAGCTTTAGGATCAGCCTTTCCGCCAGAGGTCGCAAACGGGTTTTGATTCCTTACCTGTACCCGTACCCGGCCGCACCAGGGTCGCAAAAGGGTACCCGTACCCGGCCGGGTACAGGTAGCCGGGTATCGGGTAGGGTACGGGTATCGGGTACCCGGTTGCGACCTCTGGTCTGGCGCAGAGGTCGCAAACGGGTTTTGATTCCTTACCCGTACCCGGCCGCACCAGGGTCGCAAATGGGTACCCATATCCGGCCGGGTACGGGTACTCGTTCCCTACCCGTACCCTACCCGAAATGAGTGACAAACGGTTACTCACCAGTGACTCACGGCCTACCCGTACCCGGCCGCACCAGGGTTGCAAACGGGTACCCGCACCCGGCTGGGTACGGGTAGCCGGGTATCGGGTAGGGTACGGGTATCGGGTACCCGGTTGTGACCTCTGCTTTCCGCTCCTCTCCAGCCCACGCCCAGCCCCCACACTCACCCTGTCCTCTCCCCACCTCAGCTCTATGATCCCTTGTCAGAGTCATCTCTTTGGCATACTTCAGCAACTGTTTTGGATGTGGTTGTCCACACCTGATGACGGGCGCTTGTGTTGCGCCCGAAACGTCCTGATTTAATTTAGTTGTTTCTATTTTGATTCATTATTTTTATTCGTATTTTAATTTTATTTTCACCTACGTGACTTTACCGAAAGAACCAAAGAGTCATTATATAATTATCAAAGGGCGATCGCTTTACCAGTGCCAGGCCAGAAGTTAAAGCAGAAGTTAAAACGGACCAAAAGCTTCGGGGGGCCCCGAGTTGTGTGTACGTTGAACGTCTTTCATGGCCGTACGTAGCCAACCATGCAATTCGGACTTGTGCGGGTTAGAAGTACAACAAACAAAACACACAAAAAGAAAGGTCCTACCCTGGATCATTTCCTCCCATTACATCCCGTTCCCCACTGCTATTCACGTGTAACTCAGCGCTCCGGAACACTTGTTTACATCACGGTGAGATTGTTTACACCACGGTGAGATTGTTTACATCACGGGCGCGTTGCTAACGCAGGGTGTTGTTGTTGTCGTTGTTGCCATTGTCGTCACGCGTGCAATGATCGACGGGTGAACGGAAGCTCAACTCAAATTGTTGTTATTCTTTGGTTCTTTTGGTAAATTCACGTAGATAGAAGAAATAATAAAAATAAAAACCACGAATAAAAACCACGACGTTTCGATCGCAACACAAGCGATCGAAACGTCGTGGTTTTTATTTTTATTATTGATTTGAAGCTTTCTTGACTGCAGGAATCCATACTCTCTGGTTCTTTCGGTAAAGTCACGTAGGTAGAAAAAAATAACAAACAAAAGGAAACACGACGTTTCGGTCGCAACACAAGCGTCCGTCTTCAGGTGAGAAAATGATCTGCTGTTGTGGCTTTATATAGGCACGGGAGGGGGGGAAGGGTGGGGAGGAGTTGTTGTCGAGTCGTGGCTGCAGGCAGAACCGGCCCTCGACCTTTAGGGGCCCTAAGCAAAATTTGGTTGGAGGCCCCTTTGATGTATGATTTTTTTAAATCCTTTATATTAAGTTCGCTTGCGTGCTTGTGTGCTTGCTTGCTTACGACCGTGCAAACCTTTCGGTCGTTTTTTAACCCACTTCCCGTGATCCAATCGAGCTGACATTTTGCACACAGACTCGTTGTGCGAGACAATTAATGTTCGTGAAAATTTTTTTCAAAAATTTTACACTGCTTAGGGAAAACAAATTAAATATTTAATTACCAATTGTTTAATACTGCAGACAATCATCTGACCCATAGGTGGCAGCCATCTCAAGCCAGATGACGAGAGGACTCTAGCCGCCACGCATATAAAGGATTTAGAGTGAAAAACTTTGTTTTTACGGGTTATACTTATTCACCCACTAGCGAGCAGTGACTCTAGGGGGCCCTCTGCTGGCCACGGGGCCCTTTGCAATTGCAAGGGTCGCTTAGTGGCTGGGCCGGCTCTGGCTGCAGGAGTTCACGGGGGAGAGGGGGGAGGGTTTGTGGCCTGCAGGGACGAGTGAGGCTGGAGAAATTAGCATGTCAATGAGCTTGAATTAGTAACCGGTCACTAAAACGACACGGGTGGGCGAGTGAAAATCACAGCAGTTAAACCTTGACGTGGTTTATCACGTCCTTCCAATGATTGCTCAATCTGAATCCATCTTCTCGATTAAAGTTTTGTCTGTGTTTGTATATCTGGATGGCTTCATAAACACATCTCTGACAGTAGGGTTTGCGGAGCACCTTGGTCTCGGAAAAAACAATGTCACGTGTGCCCACAGAGTTGAAACAGTGATCCACCACCGCCGAGGTGTTGGTTCTGCCGTGTTTCAAATCCGCTTTGTGTTCGCGAACCCGGTCTGAGACATGTCGCTTCGTTTCACCAATGTAACTGCTGCCGCAGACACAACTCAGCCGATGCTGGCACACACAATGGCCTGCGCTTGCGAATTTCATCACGGGATCTTTAACGTCCGCTGTGTATCAGCAGGCATATGCTTTTGCATTAAGGCAGTCCCCCTCCTTTACCTCCTCCCATTCCTCTCTTAAGGCTCACCTCTTCTCTATTGCCCATTCTCCTCCTCTTCCCTCCCCTCACCCCTCTACTCGTTCGCATCCCTCCCCTACACTTTCGTGATCCTTATGTACCCCTCTATCGCCATCACTCATTCCTAAATCCTTGTTGCATTGCCCCTGCCATCTAAATCATCCTATTCCGTCACCGTTTTGTAAGCTTTATCAAGCGCTTTGGAGTGAATGCGGTCAACATAAACATACATTACATTAGATTACACCGAGGTATAACCGGGGCGGCCATTAAATTCTAACCGTGAACCTCTGCAGCAAGCACTCCCACTGCGCCATGCCACCGCCCCTAAGTAAGCTCATTAACGTAGACAGGCCAACTGCTGCAGTAACGTGCCATCTTCATGCTGTCTGCATCTCCCATCTCATCTCGACGCACATCTACATGCCTTAGCTCCGTCTTCTGCCGGCAAAACCACTGCAGGTGACCCATGATATCAGCTTCAGAAGCGGCGGGGTTTTACCGCCAGGGATTTTAATGGCCGGTTGGTTGGCCCGAAATAATCGTGGGCCTGGGTGGCGTATTTGCTGGGAGCGCTTGAATCACGACGGGAAGGATCCGGAGGTTAAAACTCTGATTGGCTGTCGCTTCGCCCAACCAATTCCCCCTCCCCAGTCCAAGGTCGGCTACAAAGAGTTCCGGTTGAACACGTAGTATTTAGGGCTTTCGCGACCAATATTGTTCATAATCAAAGTTTTTGTTGGCTTAGATCGGGTAAATATAGATGTGTCATGAATACAATTCTGCCAAATCGCCTGAAGATGCTTTGTTGTAGTCATCAGCGAAACGTCGTACTGAAATTGTAAATGGTGTGGATCTACTTTCCAACACACTGGGTGTGCTGAAGTAATAACAAATTAAATCTTGATTTGAAGCTTTTGTGACTGCAGGAATCCATACTCTTTGGTTCTGTCTCACGTAGTTACAAAATAGATCACGACGTTTCGGGCGCAACACAAGCGTCCGTCATCAGGTGAGAAAGCATGATCTGCTGCTGCAGCAGATCGAAACGTCGTGATTTATTTGAAACCTACGTGACTTTACCGTAATAACGAATTGTCAAGTTTTTTTTTTGACGTGGCAAACCTTACTAAATAGCTGTGTGGCATGGTGGTGGGGTGGGTTAACGACAGCATTTATATTTACGCCATCAAGCCCCCCCCCCCCCCCCCAAACAAAAAAATAACTCTTTTAGGAAAGGGAGCCACTTTGGAGAGATTGTGATTGTTCTCAAGATAGACTGGTCACCGCCATGAGAATGTGGAATTCCAATCGCTGGCTTCGAAGCACCAATGAGAGACAAGTGCCAGCAGATTGCACACTTCTGCTTTTGAATGAGAGCCTGTGTACAATTTGGCCGATCGACTGTTTCCACAACGCACTTGTCCCAATAACAAAACGAATTCTGAGAAAACACACCACCCTCTCGTGTGCACAGGTCCTTGCCGGCTACTCTGGTCTCCCTCCCGCACAAAGCCAAACACTCATTAATGTAATTGGCCAAATATCCCAATATAGGACCTTTTCTGAAAGAAAAACAAAGTCTTAAATCCGAGTGAGACCGTCCTGGGTCATCCGGTGCCAATGCTCCTATCGGGCATGACCATAAAACAAATGAGAGAGCTATGCAGCGCAGCGCAACCACCAAAACCTGCTCAAGTAGATAATAATTGCTGCTAGTATTTATGATTTCAAATCAATGATTGTATGCATTTTCTCGGTTGCGAAATATACATTTGGGATTGAGGCATCAATTCAAATTAGCAACGTATGCTCTAATGGAACTCGGTGAGAGAAATGATGTCATTGAATTTTTTTTCTAAATAGGTAACCAAATAAATCGATAAACACTGTACGTACACTTGGCTCCGCAAATGCACTTGGTATTGGCAGGCCTCACCACAGAGGTAGGATGGGATAATGGCAGGGACGCACACCCACAATAGCAAAGCCCTGTCCGTTTTTCGAGAAGAAGTGATTTATAATGACACGTTGTCTGACGTTGGACTACAGTCATCACAAAATACAAACCGGGAGTTTCAGCATTCATGGACAAAAAACGGATGCGCCAAATACTGAGATAATATTCAGATATGAATGATTTGAACACGAAAGAACGAGTGACTCTAACATAAAAATTCAAGTTAATCTCTCCCATCGCTATCTTTGCTGCCCCCCCCCCCGACACATCCCGCTACTTCCCTGTCTCTTGACTACATCTCTCTAATTTCATGACGTAGCAGGCTCATCTTTGTCTCTCGTTTCTAATCTCACTACATCTCTCTCCCTTGATGATATCTCACATTTCACTCCACTTCTGTCTCATCCGCATCTCTCTTCTCTCATCTCAAATTTAGTTTTCTCTCTCTCATCTTTACACTTCTCCATCAATTTGTCAGTGTCCCTTTTACCATTTCAATTCTGGGATTATAAATTGAAAGTGGGGGGGGGGGGGGTAGCCACAGAAAATGATTTCTGCGTCTGGCCCCTACAGGACAGCAGAGACCACTGATCGCTACAGTTTGATTCACGTTTGTATCTTTGTTTTGTATTCGATGAGCATCACAGATTTCTAACAGGAACTCGACCTCTTATGGGACTTTAAACTCTGGGTCAAGTGATTGCTACTGCCACCGACACTGCAAGGTTTTCATTGTTTTCCAATCACGATCGGTGCGCAATGACCCGATTAGCATTCATACAAACATCGCTCGGGTAAATACGGATAGACAGACCGAAGGGGTGTTTAATCTGAATGGGAATTATTCACGTGGAAAATTGTGCTTTTTATCAGTCCGTAAACGCAAGGGGTATATATCGATGCATCAATCTGCCGATTAACATCGATTCGTACGTCGAGCGGTGGCACAACGGTTAGCATGCTGCACTACGAACCCCGGTCGCCTGGGTTTGATATGGAATCCCGCTGGTCCTGGGCGCCCCCCCCCCACCCTCTATCACCAACCTGCGCTGACCAGTGTGATGAATTATGGTCAAACTATTTCAATAACCAACGCAGGATGGGAGGCGTCCATCCGGTATTTTATTGTAAATCATTAAAAAAAATTATAGAAGCAATAGCAATGATAATAATAATACTACAGATGGAAAACAGTTAGGGTGGGAGAAAACACGTGACCCGAGACCTTCCTCTTAACCGGACAACACAGCGAGGTGAGATGTAGAAATCTCCTTCTGCACGTACATACGTTCAACCTCTTTCGCACCGCACGTAGCCAATCGTGCCAATTGGAGGTGCGGGGGAAAGAACCTCTCGAGCAAACACAGCTAGAAAGGTCATCAAGCCGATGCAATTGATGACATCACACCTCACGGCCGCTCCCTCTCTCGCTGGCAAATCCCTGCCGGCTGTTACACAATTGACGTGGCCAAGCCGGAGGTGCGTTTGCCACTCGTCGCGGGGAGGTTCACAGTTCGAAGCCGGCAGGCCGTCCCGATCAATACCGCAACAATACTGCGTGCCGTCTGTTTCGCAGAGGACGTCAAAGATCCAGTGATGTAATTCGCAAGGAGGAGGCCATTGTGTGCCGGCGTCATGGTTCATATTTTGCCCAATTTTTTTTTCAGAATTACCCCGCAGATGACTCAATTAGGATTATACATGGCAATCCTCGGCCCCCAACTGCGAAAACCTGGCATGACCGACAGCCACCCCATCCCCCTTAGCGGAAAATTTTCACGGGCAGTTTATATAAGACCACTCTTCAAGTCTCATCGTCACGACCGTCTGGCTTTTGGACTGCCGCTGGGTCTCTGATCTCTGGGTTGCCACTCCAGTCAATGTCTCAGTCGCGGTAACATTCCCTCCTCCATCCTGCCCACATGTCCCATCCATCACGACGTCTTCTTATTCCTGATGAAATATGCAGCAATTCTCCTTGCCTTGCTCTGTTGTGAACTTCCAAGTTGCTTACCCTCTCCGACCATGACTTTCTTATCTCAGCTGACAGACGTAACTGATATATTGCATGCCTCTTCTCTTTGGAGGCGAGCATTGGTGGACGACACAGAGATGAGTGAAACCCCCAAACCAGCTGGGCTGTGAGGTGACACCAAGAGTAAAGGTGCAGTCCTGCAATTGCTTTGCCCACGCGACTGCTGGTGGAAGGGCCTCCACTAGAGGGAGCTTTAGAGAGCCACTCCTGTCTTCCATCCTGGCCAGATATCTTGGATGAGGTGCAGGTACCTGAACTTAATCGCACCACACGTGACCTGCCGATCACCGAAATGTGGTGGCCCCATTTATACCGCTGGGTGGACAGAGCCAGGTTTAAATAATGAAGTTGCACCACCATAGCAGCTGCCACGCCAGGAGACAGAACCGGCAACTTTTGTATTGCAAGCCCAGCGTGCAAACTATCACCACAAGGAAGCATCCCCATGGCTATAATAAGTTGATTTAATTAATCTGCGTTGAGCTTCCAGTGCTATCGCCTCGTACCTGTGGGTTTTCTCTCAGCACTTTGCATTACTCCCACGTGACAAATGCTCATTCATAAAAAATAATCCGGGTGTCTATTGCAGTCTTTAGATTCAGTGAGGCTTTCCTAGGCACATCATCATCATCATCAAAGTGCATGGTCAATCCACTGCTGGATGAAGGCTTCCCATAGCCGCCGCCACCTTTTACGATCCTGCGATGTAACGGTCCACGTAGCGCCCGCACACAACCAGATTTCGTCGCTCCATCTCGTCAGCGTACGTCCGGCCGGTCGCAATCATTATTTTTGAAAATTATCGATAGAACAAAACCAGAAGGGGTGGTGGACCCATGAACACATTCACATATTTTACTCTCTCTGTCCAGAGCCAATGCTCAGATGACCTAGATGGGACCCAGGCCAAATCGACTTCAATGGGCACAATTCACGTGCTGGCAGAGGGCCAATTAAACCTGGCAGAAGCAGATGGCCATTAGTTCTGCCAGGCTTGAAGGAGGTTGCATTTCAAAAAAACACACAAACAGCTCTTATCTCGTGGCGTATACCTGCCTGTGCTGCCTGCCCCGGGCGGTGCGAGCTGAGATTGAAGCTTCGTTCATGAGAAGACCCATACACACGGTGGCCCAAAAGTCAGGACACATAGGGTTATTTAATGTATTTTAACAGTGGCATGAAAAAAAATTGTCAAGGCGCTCTTCCTTCTCCCTCCCAGCTTAAATAGACGCTCCAAGCCTAGGACATGTCATTCAGACTCTGTCTTATCGACAGACATGTTCTTCACCTGAGGACGGCTGCTTGCGTTGTGGCCGAAAAGTCGTGAGAATTATTTTATTATGTTTTATTTTTATTATTTTATTACTTCCCTTCTACGTGACTTTACCGAAAGAACCAAGAAGATGAATCCCTGCAGTCACGAAAGCTTTAAATCGAAAAATATCATTATTGTTCATTCTCTAAGTTCATATTATATCGCTTATCATTTTTTCTATTTTTCCATCTTCCTTTTCAGACGACGTTTAAAAGTGCCAATGCAATTGGCTGAAGACGAACGAGTGCAATTGTTTTTTTTATGGATCAGAACAAGAATCTTTATCCGTACCGGTGGAAATCCGATGCTAACGACGGCAGTGCTAAAGACGGTGAAGGAGGCAGTGATTGGGGTTGAGATGTAAAGCAAGGGGCGGGGGGAGGTGGGAGAGCGAATGGGGAGGAGATGGATGAGCGGGAGTGGGAAGAACGCACTCGTACTGGGGGTGGTGGGTGTGATGAGAAATGGGAGGTGACGAGCTTGTGAGGAAGGTGGGTTGGGGGGGTGCGGTGTGGGGGGACTGGGTGAGGTTAGAAGATTGACGTCGAGGTGCGATCGGCGGATGCGTTGAGCTCACGCCGCGAAGGGAAAAGTTGGCCCAGATGAGCACCTCCGACTAGCAGCTCTGATGAGCACGGTTGGCTACGTACAGTGCGAAAAACAGTTCAACATACATACACATACATACCAATGCCCCGACGCTCAAAACTGATCAGGAACTTCGCCCTTTGATACCGAGAAGGGGGGGGGGGGGGCGGCGGTGGCGCCGTTACCTCCGAGCGTGGCGGAGAGCAGGACGTGCGTGCCGTAGCGCCGGATGAGCCCGTCGGTGAGCTGCTGCGCCGACGGCCGGCGGCCGAGCCGGCGCAGCGTCTGCAGGAACTCTGGGGCGAGGCCCACGTGGGCGCCCAGACCCTCCTGCCGGCCGATCGCCACGTTGTTCACCCTCCATCGCGCAAACTCCCTGCATGTGACGGACGCGCACGCACAAACGCATGTGGGTCACCGTACTCAGCTGCTAACGACTGCTTTTTGTGGTTATTTTTTTGTAAATCCCCCGTGCCCCCTCTGTCCAGCCAGCGGTATAAAAAGGTACCAACACAGGTTGTCGATTGGCAAGTCGTAATGCCATAACGCCTTTCCTCTGTGGGGCACTGTTTTTCGCTTGCGTGCAGCATCTACAGTACATTGAGATGCAGCCACGGTTGCATTGGTTAGCGCGCTGGACTTGCAATCCAGAGGTCGCCGGTTCGATTTCGCCTCCATGCGTGACAGTCGAAACAATCGGCAATTTTCGTAAATACCCCAAACCTCCTCCATCCGGCCAGAGGTATAAATGGGTACCGCCAGAGGCAGTCGATCGGCAAGTCTTGTGCGGTGAGTGGGTGGGTGGGTGGGGTAAACTGTGGGTAATCCCACCTCTTCCGTGGAGTGGAAGATGAGGCCAAAATACCCTTAAGAGGAGGCCAACATAGCTTCCTTAGTGGAGGCCCTTCTGGCAGCAGTGGCGTTAGCAAGCAAGTCTGGCCACTTGTTATCGCACACTCTTGTGAGTCCGGCCCATCACAAATTCGCGTTGATCTCAATTGAAACTCATTTCTTCTAAACTGAAAACTAATTTCTTTTGAATTGCTTTTTGTGTTTGGTTTGTTGTCCTTCACCCCACCTCCGATAAGCATCATTGGCTACGTACGGTGTGAAATAAATTCAACATACATACGGGATCTGCACGTACAGCAGAGATCCACGATATGGCCTGCTGCAAGTATGGCCACGTGTGCACACACAAATATAGAGATCTCCTATGTAGCCTTTAACAGACTGTGGCCGCAAGTACTGTTGGCGAGCACCTATGAATGCCAGCATGGCACACAAGGGGGTGGGTGGCCAGCGGTATTGATCGGGCCTTTGTCTACCCAGTACTGATGTTTGACATATCACACCGGGTACTCGCTTAAAATGAGAAAATATTGAGAAAGAAACCTACAACATATCAACTCTGATTTTTTTGTAAAAATGTGCTTTCTTTTGTTTAATTGTATTGATACAATCTGGCATACATGCAAATACGAATTAGGTTCATGATTTTTTGCTCACAGAGATAATGGTCCCGTTTAGCCAGTTGCCCATCTATCTTGCGAGGGAGATCAGTGGCACAAGGACACAGCAGCAGTAACAACATCAACAAAAAATAAAGACAAAAAACGTTAATATTGCAGAGCACAAGTACAGGATCCTTCGGGAATAGTGCACAAGTAACAAACGAGGTCTTTGAATATACATGCAAATAAAGTCCACAAAATATATAAAATTAAACGGATATTAGGAAGCCACTGGAGCTATGCACTTCTAACTCGAGATTGGAAACTAATTTCTTTTTAGTTTAGTTTATTCTCCTTCCACCGCACCTCCGATTAGCACGGTTGTCTACGTACAGTGCGAAAGAAGGTCAACACACGCACAGTTACATACGTTACCAATCGACCAAAGTCAGATGCCCTTTTATAGGCACTCCATTAATGACTGCAGTTCCCATGGCCGTCGCAGGGAGAGAGACGTGAATCCGAATGGGCAATCACTTCCCACACACCACCAACTGCACTTTGTTGATCAAAATGAAAAAGAAAAAAAATCCATGCACACTCTATTCCACTCTTTTAAGCCTCAAGGGAATCTTGGATTTTTTTTTTCTCTCTCTCTTCGTCTTTGACCACCCCGTTACCCTCTTTTGCTAATAGCGGGTCTGGCAATTTCAATCTAAGCGGAGAATCCCACGCTGCGCCGGAATGACATTTACCATTGACAGGCCTGTCTGTATAAACCCTCCAAGTGGAATTGATGGATTTGTCCTCCCCCAATTAGTGCCGGTCCACTAAGGGCCGGATTAAAACCGTCCAAACTCATTTCCCTTGTGTCCCCAACAGCTGTCAGCGAAAGGACACCTACGTCCCATTAGACCGAACGGGAGTTGAACCCGGGTACAAAAGGTTGAGGAGGCTAAGGCCACAAAAACGGATTGCGTCTCCGCGCGTCTGTTCATTTTTAATTTACTGTAGCCGCAGGCCCCCTGGCCGCGGGATTGGTCGGCGGTCACCGGTGGAATATCCACGGGCTCGTGCGAGAGGAGGCGGTGATCTCGGCTGCGAGTGCTCGATACAAGGCAGCAAGGCAGCCGCTCGCGACGGCTTGGGACGTTCCTCCAGTTGCTCGCGTGATCTTCGATAAGTTGCATTCAATCCGAATTGTAGGAATCCGAACCGTGATTCTGCTGCGACTTGGTCAACTCGCAGCGACACGCGGGTCTTAATACACCGGTTGTGAAGACATTTATTTCTTCATTTTCTTAAACAAATTCACGTTATCTGTAGTAGTAGTGGTATTTATGGTGCTTGCATCTTAACTTACACTTGTATTCTGCTGGATGCGTCGCACCAATCGCTTCCCCCTGCCACTAACTTTGGCTGCGCGGCACGCTCTCCGCTGTTTTGCTTTTGCATAAGATGAGATTTTTTTTCATTGCGATTTTGTAAAAACTACAATTTTTCGTGATGTACACCTTAACCTCGTAGATGATGCGTGGATGATGGCGATTGCGATTCAGTTTAATATACAGTATACAAGATCCACAACCGATTAAATGAGTACATCCGTGAGAGCGAAACTTAAAATCAGACCATTTGCTGTGCGGCTCTGCGCCGTGTTTCAATGCGGTACACCGTGTCGTTCGACACGGTGTCCGACGTTTCTCTCCGCGTGCTTTGAGCTTCTGCAGTGACTTAATTATCCACGTGCTGGGAGCTTCTCCAACTGAAGCAACTCATCGTAGGTTGCACCTCCGATTAGCACGGGTTGGCTACGTACGGTGCGAAAGAAGTTCAACATGATACAGGCGGGAGACACATCCCAAGGCGTGCTACACGGCCAGCTCGTTATGCCACGCGCATTTCTGCCTTCTCTCAAATTAGCCGGTAGATATATGTACGTGTATATATTGTTGTGAACGTGTGGCTGAATTGATTCAGTTCCTAATGAAGCTCTAAGCACGTGGGGCTAAACGTCGGACATCGTGGCGCGCAACACGCGGTAGCAAACCTGGAAACACAGATGTGAGAGCGAGGCATGAAATCACACCGCACACGCGACCACAAATGGAGTTTACCTACACTCACGGAGAAAAACCCACACGACCACGGGGAGAGAGACACACAAACTCCAAAAGTACAGGCACCGTCAGGGTCGGGATTGAACCCAGGATCTCCTGCACACCAGGCGGGGTAGTTATCATCTCGCCAGCGTGAGCGCTTTTGTCAGAAGCGCGTTGGCGCTTAGCTAAACCCTTCCGGCGTGCGAGGACTCGAGCCGATAAGAGAGCGGAGGACTCCCCCCCTCCACATCTCCGGGAGCTTACGGCCGTTAGCGTCACGCGTGGATCGCACGCCCTTGAGACAACGGAACGCTGGGAAAGCGAATGTTACATCCCCGCGAGAGGAAAATAACGGAGTGGGGCCCTTCCCCCTAGGGGATCTGGAGCCACTACTCCATGACACCTGCATGGCCCCTGAAACAATAATGACGATGGCTTTATCGCATGAGATTAAAAAAAAAATGTAAACGTAAATGCTTTCATAAATTATAAAAAGCAAAAAAAAATTGGTCATAAATTTGACCCCAACGCTAATGACTTTAAAAATGGGGGTCGAGCAACTAATTAGTGTTTAATTGCATGGCTCATACCTCTAACGGTAATGGATTCTCTGCTTGCCTTGGCAATTGAGCCTATCTGTAATTGCATTAAAAGTTAAAAACACACCTCTCCTATTCAATGTGCGACGATTTACTTGTAAGTGAATTGCCCTTCGATGGCTTTTGATGCGAGATTGCTGATGTTAATTTAATCAATTTTTTTTTAAACACCCTCAACCCACCTCTTCCCTCCAGATATAAGTTAATGGATATTGGGAAAATTAAAACATTAACACGATGCCATCCTTGATGTCAACTTAAAGAGCACCTTTAAAATAGTCTGTATTATTCTACCCATATTAAAGCGCTTAAAAAAATAACTTCATTTTTTATGCTAAGAAGCGGGAAACATTATAAAAACATTCGACGTTGAAGATGCGACACACTGATGCGCGTGCAACGCCACAATACTAATAGTCGGGGCAGCAAGTGTGTTTAAGGCCTTTTTAAACGTAAGTGCATGAGATAATTACATTTTTGCAGTGTGCTTTGACGTACCGAAATTAATTGCTTGTCTGTGTATATTGAGCCAAACAGCCATGCATTAGTTATGTGTCTGCACAGCTAATGCCATCAAAGTACAGCTCCTGATTATAGACAGAGAATCATTTTCTCCAGAGCACGACCGTGGAATGGCAGTGCTGTTTTTTTGTTCTCTCTCGCCGCCTCCTTCCAATGTTAAACACGACACTCTGACATTAATGTACAATGTCGTACGTGTAAAAACTTATCAATGTTGTGAAATGCTAATGTTATTATCGAAGGCACTTAACCGAGCAAAAGGGGAGGGTTTTATCAATTTGCGGTGACGCAATGTGTGTGAGAGCGGGTCGTGTGGTGGTTATGTATGTGCGTTGAAGGTCTTTCGCACCGTACGTAGCCAATTGTGCAAATCGGAGGTGTGGGGGGCGGACAACCAATTAAACACAAAAATCAGTTTTAAATAAATGAGTTTAGATGTATGTATGTATGCTGCGCTACAAACCCAGTGACCCGAGTTCAATTCCCGCTCGCGGCCAACACCAGTGGTGATTATCTGAACCGGTACTGGGCCTCCCTTAGGTCGACTCAGCCTCAAATGAGTACCCAGTGCGGTGTGTAGTAAACATCGTCACTCAGGCGTGGTGCTGCTGGCCACCAACCCCCTCGTGTGACGTGCCGGCATTCATAGGTGCTACTCCGCTAACAGAACTTGCCCCAACAGTCTGCAAAGGCTGTATGAGGAACCTTTGTATGTGAGTATCCTACGAGCCTTGAGCGCTGTGCATCTCCATCGCGGGTGCTCAGCAAGCAATGAGAAAATCCACATTGCCTATGACGGGGGCACCAGTCTTGCATATAAAACTGTCAGAACGTTTGGTGATCGCGCCATTCTTATTGTGCAAGGCTATCTCACGAATGCAGGGTGCTATGTTTCACAGACTGTCGTAGCCTGCAGTAGTTGCACAGTACGTGACGATGTAGCTACATTGAGCTTTGCAAAAATTTGGTAATTTTGCATGTAATTTTTCAAACTGGGAAAATTTGGATCTTGGCACTTTTGTAATAACATCACGGAGGATATTTGACTTCTACCGTGAAGCAGACAGCGCGTTTGCGTTTTTTTCTTTCTCATTTTATTCATACATCCGCAGTATAAGATATTGACCGTCTCCAAGGTTAACTTACTGCCACGACAAAACGGTACTAGTTTTACTGACCCTGCAGGAGAGAAGGATGGGGTAAGTCGACCCAGCGGGCCAACATGTGAACCCTCAGCATTCACATTGGCGAGCCGGGCAACGCGGTCTATCGCAGGCCACCCGGATAGATAAATCAGAGCCGCGATGTACGTTCGCGCCTTGAACTTCTTTGGCACCATACAGTCGCCAACCGCGCCGATCCGGACTCGCTCGTTCTGGGGAGCGTGTAAATGCTGCGCTGGCGTGAGCACCCTCCCACGAATGAGGAGCAATGGGGGTTTTGGGCAGTGATTGCAGTTGCCAGCAAGCTGCGGCCTTGAGCTCGCGATGAAACTCTAAATCGTGCCTCGCACGAAAACATCGATTCGTGTCTCTCGTCGTTTGACGCAAGCAAAAAAAAAAATATCTGCCTGCAAGAAAAAAAAATCATCTTTCTCCAGCCCTAATCCCCGGCGAATCGATCGAAGCTTGCATTTTTTTTTGCTGAATATCTCCGCGACGGAATTGAATTCTTTAACGCCCACACCGTTTCTTTGTTGCGCGTGTGTTTCTCTCGCCGAAGCCTCGGCAGGACTACCCAGGCGCAAGATAGTAAACGACGCATTTGCGGTGGCGGCACAACGTGAACGCGGCGGAAATTCGCCTGCAACAAAGCAGAGCTCACTCCGAAGTTGTTTTGCTTTTCCTTGACGACGATCGCCAGCATTCCAAAACGGCGTCCATTGTCTTCAAAATGTTGAATGGGGCAAAAGCAGGAATACGTGTTTATTTATCTATCTAAATGGGACTATTTGATGTTGATTTTCATTGCAAGTTCAGGGCGAATAACGCCTTTACTCATGAAATGAAACCTCAGGGAAGGCTTCGATCCATAAAGCAATGAGACGATAACATTATGAATAGTTTGGAGAAACATAAAACCTTCAAAATATCAATGATGAACCAAATATTACATAAAGCAGCGGCTTCCAAACACCCGTCTTATCTTGCTCTTTACAGCATTGTCAAGCTTGCAAATATGCGCACTTAAAGATATCTTTATAACACTAGCCGCTTTGAAAAACACCACCTATCTGGAGCGCCACATGCCATCCAAACCTCCCCCCCCCCTTTGAGAAGACCAATTCAGATGATTTCATTGCAGAGAGACGCACCTCTGTGGCATTGTTAACTCGTTAACGTCCCCACAGCAAACGGTGAGGAAAATGTTCAAATTTCGCGTCAACAGCAGAGTGCTGATCGAGACGTCGCGTCAGCCCGAGAGTTGTTCGGAGGACGTGCGCCATCTGTGCGGCGTGACAATATTGGCTCTGCAATTCGCACGAGGGCCCAGGCATTTTGAGAATGAATGGAGTTGGGGGGGGGGGAGAGGAATTCCTAGAAAATCCGATGACCGAAAACTTTTCAAGCACGTCGGTAGCACCGAAGCCGACGTCCTGATTGCTCCTTTGACACGTTATAGACGTTCTGGGTAACGGAACGTACGCATGTTCATGACATCATCCAGGATATAGAATAAATAAGAATAAATAAGTGGGCTTTGGCAGAAAGCATCCCTAGAAGAAAAAAACTACGGACTATTTGTTTTTTCCCAGGTAAGGCCCACTGAGCTATGTAGCTATCGCGAATGATAGATCAACGAAGAGGCATATCACGTGCACATTTACAATAGCTGCCAAATACTCGAAATGATAGTCAACAGTAATAACGGAAGGAACGTGTCCAAAATCACGCCCACCGAGGAGACGCAGCGATGGAATCAACTTGCGTGCAGCTGCAAGGCGGATTATTATCACAGACTGGTGAGAGATTGATGGGGAAGCCTTCAACAAGCAAACATGGCTGACGATGATTACGATGCCAGAAGTCGGCTTTCTTTGGGCGAGTCTGGGTCCACGGTAGCTGGTATCCGATGGATCGGGTACCGTGAGGCACAGTTCAGGTTTGCTACGAAGAGCGGTCGCATGGCACCGTATGCTTAACGGTGCTGTATTGTACCGCATGGCTGAGCGGCCAAGATCTTTCAGTTATTTTATAGTGTCTCTGTACGTCATCTTGCATTTTGCCTTGTCCACACGCAATCGTGATCAATGTACACGCAGAATTCAACACGTATGGCTCAGAGCGCGAAAAGAAGGGACAGAAGTTAAGTGCTCATGGGCCAGTGTGCATTCCTCACATATTAATGACAGATTAAGTGTTTCACGATGAAGAACAGTGGCACAGTGCTTGGCACAACTCCGCTGTGAACCCGGTGACCCGAGTTAGAATCCTGGCTATGGATAACATCGGTGGCAAGGGATATCTGAACTCGCCAGCGGCATCTCGATCAATTGGTCAATCGCCGTCCTTTATTCAACTGGGTGGAAGCCAATTTAAATAATCTATTTTGCAAAGGAGATCTTACAACTTTAATTAGGCCAACGTGTGTGTGTCGTTTATTATTATTTTTTTTACTGAGCACGTGGCCTCTGCGACACCTTGCATCTGACATTCAATAATTACGAATGACCCTACGGACGCTGTCTTAATGTCTTGATATTCATCAGATAGCACGCTTTCAGCAATCCCCTGAAACATATACACGTGGGACGCAGTGGTGGAAGCACGGGTCAGTGCACCAAGCTATGAACCCGGCATCCCACGGTGATGAGATGTTATCTTCCTTGCCTGGTATGAGGGAGGTTGGGGGTTCGATCCCGACTCCGATGCCTGTTCTATATTTGGAGTTTGAATGTTCTCCCCGTGGTCGCGTGGATTTTTTCTTCTCCGGGTCCTCCGGTTTTTCCTTCCACATTTAGAGACATGCATTGAGATTATGAGATTTCTTTGGTGCTATAAATGTCCAAATGGTGGGCCACTATGTTTGTTGAGCTATCAATTGTGGCCAGATCGCCTCTGAAAAATAAGTCAATACCTCAGTGGGCTTTGAATGTGTATGGGTGGTTTGTTGACCTTTCATGAACTTTGCACTACCATCATGTTTTTTTTTCCTGCTTGTTGTTGTAACGTCCTTACCCGCCCTTACTGGACATCTGTGAAAACGAGCTTCATAGCTCATCGGATTCCTCCAGTATAAATAAATATTCTGATTCTGATCCCGACTTCAATTTCCGTCCATAATTGATCTCACCATTGGCGAGCAACGTCTGAAAACCGGTGCTCCCACCTTGCGCTTTCACCAAACCCCAACTAACAAGTGTGGTGAAGTATGGTCAAACAAGCCCCCGTGACCGACGGGGCCGTAGGGAGGCCTTCATCCAGCAGCGGATTGACAAAGAGCCACACACGCACACGTTCACTTCGAAATAGAAAAAAAACTAGGCACCGTGTGCCCAAGTCACGTGCCGCTATTCATAACGCGGCAAATAACTCGCAGAGATCACGCTGCAAAAGTTGAAAGTCTCAAAACCTTGCAATTACATTTCATGGAAATTTAATAGTGAAATGTTGCCCCTCAAATTCAGCTGCGCCCTTATCGGCGTAAGTGCAAGTCTTAGTTGGCGATACGTGTCGCTTCCAGCCCCTACCCCCCGTCACCATCCCCCCATGCGTCCCGTGCCTTGCCAAGATCTGCACGCAGGTGGCGCGAGGTCACGGCATTGACCCCTTGAATGTAAAACAATGATAATAATAATAATAAGAAACAACAACCATCATTCACAGCCGTACATCAAGGCACAGCTAGATTAAGACCTCCCGCTCGCACCATTGCCGTGGCGGTCTGTCATGGGGCACCCGCGGTGGCTAGGAGATGTTAACTACCTCGCTTGGTATACAGAAGGTCGTGGGTTCGATCCCTACCCTGACGCCTGCTGCTGTATATTTCGAGTTTGCGTGTCTCTCTCTCTCTCATCATCATCATCACGGTGGCTAGGAGATGTTAACTACCTCGCCTGGTGTACAGAAGGTCGTGGGTTCGATCCCGACCCTGACGCCTGCTGTATATTTAGAGTTTGCATGTTCTCCCCGTGGCCGCACGGATTTTTTCTCCGGGTCCTCTGATTTTCCCTCCACATTACGAAACAAGCGCTTAAGAATATTTGCCTCCCATGAATTTCCACACG
The DNA here is from genome assembly GCF_015708825.2 of Lethenteron reissneri. Classification (NCBI taxonomy): domain Eukaryota; kingdom Metazoa; phylum Chordata; class Hyperoartia; order Petromyzontiformes; family Petromyzontidae; genus Lethenteron; species Lethenteron reissneri. The sequence continues at coordinate 7,180,940 of NC_083826.1, read as the reverse complement.
ATAAGCCACTTCGTTGCGCTATCATTCGTGGGGCCAAGTCGCTTCTATCGTCGAAGCCCCGGGATGCCGCGTTGCCCACCTGTGTATGCGGTAGCGGGTGGTGAAACCCTGGCGGTAGCAGTCGCTGAAGTAGGAATATTCCGGAGCGTGGTGGAACGGCCCTCTCTCGGCCAGGAGCCATGACAGAGGCTCCGTGCCGCCACCTCTCAACTGCTGCTGCTGCAGCTGCTGCTGCTGCTGTTGCTGCTGTTGCGACACCTGCTGCAGCTGCTTTGGCTGCTGCTGCTGCTGCTGAGAAAGGGAATGCAAAATTCTGGAGGCTGGTCCAGGTCCGATGGCCTGCGAGGGCAAGGCCAGCCAGGGCTCAGCGATCCAGGGCCCCAGCAGCAGCCAGCAGAGGAGGTCAAACGGACGCCGGCGCATCCTTCCCGACGGCGACCGCGCGCCTTCATTCTCGCACCATCGTCCCTGCACGCGTCACGACAACAACGACGACTACGATGACGACGACGGTGACGACGACAGACTACGTTAGTAACGCGCCCGTGACGTAAACAAGCGTACCGGAGCGCAGAATTACATGCAAAGAGCAGTAGGGAACGGGAGAGAACTATGAAGGGTAGGAACTGCTTTTCGTGTTTAGTTTGTTGTCCTTCCCCCGCACCTCCGATTAGCAGGGTTGGCTACGTAGGGTGCTAAAGAAGTTCAACATACATACATATATACGTAAGGAACACACTCATCCATTCGCTCACCCACTCAGTCACCCACTGACGCACCCACCCACTCACCCACGCACCCACATACTCACTCATTCAACAACAACAGCTTAAATTTACGATGCACTCGTGACTATGCCGAACATTTCAGAGAGCAAATAATGTCTTGAAGAGGAACGGGAGAGTTGAACAAGGAAAACAGAGAACGGAAGCTATTACAATTATTTGTATTTTAGCAGGTGAGGCCCACTGAGCTATACTCTTTGGTTCTTTCAGTAAAGTCACGTAGGTAGAAATAAAATAAAATAAATCACGACGTTTTGAACGCAAGCTTTCGTCTTCAGGCGAGACAGTGAGATGGCCTTGATTAGAGAAACCAAGTGAGCTGAGTTAAGTACTGCTGAGGTAGTCTTGCGCGTGAATGGACGCAAGGTCTCGGACAGAAATCGGGCCAGTTTGTAGGTAGGTTGAGTTGATGGTGGAAACGATGGGCCGAAGTGGAGTCCCTTCTTTATGGATTTTTGGAAGACCATAGAATCTGGGTGGTCTAGCAGCTGAAGGTTTTAGGGAGAAAAATCGAACTAGTGATGATATTGTTGGTTTTTGTAGCCAGGCGATTGGTAGGATCTTTGTTGATTTGAGCTATATAGCTGTTTTTCAGTAGCGACCTGGCCACAAAAGAAAGCTCAACGAAATGGCTTATCATCACGTGGAAATGTATAGCGTCCAAATCACTCTAAATGCACTTTTCTAAATGTGGAGGGAAAAACCGGATGACCCAGAGAAAAAAAATCCACGCGACCGCGGGGAGAGAGACACGCAAACTACAAAATATACAGCATGCTTCTGGGTCGGGATCGATCCCACGACCTCCTGCACATCAAGCGAAGGCGGTAACATCTCGTGATGAAGGGGGCGGGGAGCACGGCTTTTAGTTTTTTGGGAGAGACTTGAAAGCACAGAGAGAGAGGGGGGGGGGGCGTCTGGGTGGGAGTCATCCCTGAGGCTAAAACAGCAGACACCGCCGGTCGACCAGCGGATCTTGGGAGCAAGGACGAATCCATAGCACATGGTTCGGTGCAACATTCGGAGAATACTGTAATATTATTTTCTGAAAGAAATATTTTTTTGGGGCCTTTGGAATATTCAACAAAGGCACAACCATCTCATTTCCTGTGCAGTTGTGCAGAGTCCCAGGGTCACTGGCAGGTGAGAATAGCAAAATGGGTTCTCAAATAAATATATAAGTAGAACAGGCAAAGCCGTTCCCTTCAGCAACGTGCAGCCACCTAAATCTCCGCGACGGGAAAGGCGATGAGAATCTGTGACTCAAGATTGCATTTTTTGCGCGATTGTTGCTGCTTATATCTTTGTTAACTCAAGCATAAAGTTCCCTGTTTCGTCGCAGTCACGTGAAGCCGCCACGGCGCAATGGTCAGACACACCGGGCCTGCGATCCAGAGGTCGCCCGGTTCGATTCCATCTCCCAAAAGGTGCGGCAGTTTCCTAACTCCCACCACCTCGGTCGCGACTCAGCGGTGTGAACGGATGCAGCGCGGTCGGTCAGTCGGTCGGTTGGCCGCGTGCGGAGGGCTAAAGTGTGGGTAACTCCAACCTCTTCCCAGCGTGGAAGAGTAGGCCAATAAAAAACAAATCTCCTCTAGCGAGGGCACCTCTGTAGGAGATCCCTACAGTGTGATGGCCCCTTTCTGCCACAGTGGCATGAAATAAGCAATTGCAGGGCTGCACCTTTCACCGCATTTGCTTTTCGTTTCCCTTTTGGCAAATATGTGAGCGTCCAAATCTCCGCAACGGAAAAGGAGATGGGAATGCGACCTGAGATTGCATTTTCGCGCGACCGCTGCTGCTCATTTCTTCGAACGATCACCTTCAAGGATAAAGTCCCGCCGTGTTGGTCACCACTTTGAGTTCGGCAGTGGTCGCGTGTCGCTTGTGTTTTAGCCACCATCTTATCCTGGCTCCAAGCCGAGACCAGGTCAACTCCGCGTGTAAATTTGTCTGATTGGCATGAGCCGAGTCAATCAGCTCGTGTGTTTTTTTAAGGAGCGGGTTAAAAAAAATAAAAAAATCCACAGTATTACAAGATTCAAAATGTTATCGATTGGTCCCAGATACCGTACGACCGTGTCATTAATCGCACAACGTTTTGATGAATGCGTCTTTTAATTTTAGAACATTTTATACCTTCTGTGCTCGTGAAAAAAAATTGACGTAAATATTTGACTTGAGTATCTTATACCGCATTTACAATGCCTGAAATGTAATACAGTGTTCTGGCGGTGCAATATTAGTTGCTTGCGTCTGTTAATTTTGTAACGCTTTCTCCAGATATGATGCATTGCTGTGAGTGGAGTGGTGACGTACCATCGTGTAAGCACAGCGACCTGAGTTCGATTTCCAGCCCAGGCTAACACCAGCTGCGAGTCATATTTAGAAACAACGACGGACCAGCGTGGCGAAGTATGGTCAAACAATCCCCACGACCAATACGGTGTGCGTAGGTAGGCCCGCATCAAGCAGCGGAACGAGAAATACATTTTGACAAATGCGCGTGACTAATCCAAAGGCGTACGAACTTTTGTCGTTGTTGTTGTTACAGGCTCACAATACCCAAAAGCCCAAGCAGGCAGTGACAAAAACAGCGCCACTGAAAGCGGAAATAGATTATCATTATTATTGAGCAAAGTCGCAAGGACTTGGGAGAAGAGACGATGGGAGGGAATTTCAACGTTGAGCGGCGCGAGGAAAGAAGCGGAGAGAGAGGGGCGAGCAGTGCGGTGGTCGAACACTTTGTGCGGATGACATGATCACGGTAGAACACTTTGACTCTCAGTAAGGTAACAGTCAACTAGTGAAGCACGCATGCCGAACTTCATTCGCGCCGTACGTAGTCAACCGTGCTCATCGAAGGTGCTGGTAGCTACACCACCCCAATGTGTGCCAACCAAGCCATAGCAGGGCCATGCTAACGGTCGTTGTTGCAGAATACCACAATGAGGATGCATCGACTGTCTACGCTCGTGTATGTATGTGGATCACGTGTGTGTGTGTGTGGATCACGTGTGTGTGGATCATGTGTGTGTGGATCACGTGTGTGTGTGTGGATCATGTGTGTGTGGATCACGTGTGTGTGTGTGGATCACGTGTGTGTGTGTGGATCATGTGTGTGTGGATCACGTGTGTGTGTGTGGATCACGTGTGTGTCTGTGTGTGGATCACGTGTGTGTCTGTGTGTGGACCACGTGTGTTGTGTGGATCACGTGCTTTGAGAAGTCATGTACCATGCTACAAACCCGGCGGCCCAAGTTCAATTCCCTGCCGCGGCTACCATCGGTGCCCTTCTTCTGTCGTCCGGCTGATGTAGATGCAGAGCATCAGCCACAATTTCACATTCCGGTGGTCAAGCCGGACAACCGTGTCAGGAGCAGCGGATGTGTCTCGCCTTCGTGTTTGTGGATCGGGCATTGCGACGTTACACGTTGTACGGTCTGCTCTGGATGCCCACAGTAGCACACTTGAGAGTTTTTAATTATCCATTTGTGCATCACGTATACCATCGGTGGTGATTATTGGAAACATGTCCTGGGCTTCCCCGAGGTCGAAACATCCTAAAATGAATAGCTGGTGTGGTGTGTAAGCATCTGCAGTGGTGGGACAATGATCGCTGGGCATGGTTTATTTATGTTCGTCGAACTTCTTTCGCACCGTACGTAGCCAACTGTGCTAATCGGTGGTGCTTGGCCACCCCGCCCCGTTCCGCACCTGCGGGTTCGGTGGTTGCACGCGGTGCGGATGACACGAAACATTCAACGGCGCACAGACTGACTGTGGGCAACAGCCCCCTAAACTGGGTCGCACGAGCGAGGAACGCTCCTGTGATTCCGAGAGGGATGAGCAGCGCGCAGCAGGGTAGCAGCGCGTCTCCCACGGCGGGTGTGGCCGCTCGCAGTAATTGTGGAATGATTGCTTGCGATTGTTTTCAAAATTGGCCGTCAGTCTTCTTACGCGCTCTGCGTTCTTGCATTTATCGGCACACCAATCGTTTTGTTAGTTTGTTGCCCTTCACCCCCGCCGCGCACTCTCCGATTAGCACGGCTGGCTAGGTGCGGTGCGAAAGAAGTTTAACGTAGGCACGTTCATCTCGCCCTCCCTACCCCAAAATCGACAATGCCCATTTGAATGTTTACCACCGGCAGCATACAAGCACATCATTACCTCCACTCCAATGTGCCATGATTGTGTGTGTCCCCCCCCCCCCCCCGATCTCCTCTTGGTAAAACGGTACACATCACGTGCGTGGCTAAAGTATCACCGGATTATTATGAAGAGCAGCCCTGCTTCATAACGCAATGTAACGTCGCGCTGTGCGCTGGCGCTCAAACGAAACAAAAGTCGCGAACGAGATTCATTGCTAATCGCAACCTGTCATCCAAAATATCATTGCTTCCTACGTCAAATTGAAACCTCTGAAAAGATGTTAACTCCCTCGCCTGGTATACAGGATGTCGTGGGATTGTTTCCGACCCTGACTCCTGCTGTATATTTGTAGTTTCTATTTTCTCCCCCGTGGTCGCGTGGATTTCTCTCCGGGCACTCGGGTTTTTCCCGTCCGCATTTAGAAACATGCGTTCATATTAATTGGCTGCTGCTAAACATTTCCACGTGACAAGCCACTTCGTTGAGCTATCCTTCTTGGGTAGGTCACTTCTGAAAATGACATTTTTGAAGTCTTCCAAAAATAATAGCAAGGGTTTTATTTTATACTCCCCCCCCCCTCCTCCCTGCCACCCCCCCCCCCCAAAAAGGGTAGTGTATAGTAAAACGCGGCAAGATATATCCATCTTGAAAATGTAGGAAAATTGGCTTTGTCTCATTAACATTTCGAGAGTAATATAACTGCGATGCACCTCAATTACACCGCGTAAATATTTCATTGGCACAACTTTATTACGACAGCGATAAAACATTCATGTGGAACAAAACGTCGTACAAACTAGGGGAGTAACGATGTATCAATTAACATCAATTAATGAGCTTGTGGTGCAGTGTACTGAAGGAGGACTGCTGCTGCAAACCTATCATTATATTAGGAAGCCACTGGAGCTATGAACGAGATTGAAAACTAATTTATTTAGAACTGCTTTATGTGTTTAGTTTGTTTTCCTTCTCCCCGCACCTCCGATGAGCATGGTAGGCTACGTTTCTGCGTGAAATAAGTTCAACATGCAAACATACATTATGGTTGGCACGCTGGACCTGCGATTCATAGGTGGCCGGGTTCGATCTCCAGGCACGCACGGCAGTCGAAACAATATCAACGAGTTAATTCTAGATTCGAAGTTTGCCCACTAAAGTTATGTTGCTGTGGCTATTCCACCTGATGACAGAAGCTTGTGTTGCCTCCGAAACGTCGTGATGTAATTTAGTTATTTTCATTTTTTTTTCCATTTCCATCCATGTGACTTTACCGAAAGAACCAAAGAGTAAATACTCTTAGGTTGTTTCGGTAAAGTCACGTAGGTAATAAATAAATATTAAAATAAATAATAAACATAATAGAAATAATAAAATAAATAAAATATTTTTTAATATAAATAATAATGCAAATTAAATAATAAAACACTATTATTTTATTCACATTATAATTTCAATTATTGTTTATAGTTTTTTGGCAGTTATTTATTTATTTATTGCCTACGTGACTTTACCGAAAAAACCTAAGAGTATGAATCCTTGCAGTCACGAAAGCTTCAAATCTAGAACAAAGAGTAAATGTCCACGAGTCTTACATTTCAACCCACCTACAAATGGGCACAACCTCAGTGAGCTGCCCGGTAGATCGTACGTGGTGGGGTAAAGAGTGGGTACTGTCTCCTCCTACAAGCTGTCTGGGCAGCGTGCAAGAGTAATTCTCAACACTCCCTCGAGTTGAGGCCCTTCAGCCAGCAATGACGTCGAACAAGAAATTGCAGGGCTGCGCCTTTAGCCCCTTACACTACAACTGCACCTTCACAGGCATTGAGTCGTGTATGCTGTGTCAGAATGGATGTTTTGCCAATTTATATATTTTGTATATAATGGGTTCGCGTGACCCCCTGCAGCCACTTGGAAGGTGGTGGCAGTTTCTGAAAGGAATTGCTCAAAAAAATATACCGTGCAACAGCATGGGCATCCGCTACAAGTATACACGCATGTTTAATGAGCAGTAGACTCTTAAAACCATCCTCACAAAATGTACTTCAATCCCCACTGATTACACGCCCGCAAAAAAAGATGGCAAGCCGAGAAAGCTATAGAATCAACCGATCCGAACGGCACGAAGCGCGCGTGCAACACCCGAAGCGAAATCAGAACCCTAACAAACATATTTACGGCCAGTGTTTACGCAATCAATTCCCTGCGTCCGAGGTGTGCATTACCAAAGCGTGGAGACGAGACAGCGGCACCTAATGAATGCTGAATTAGCAGGTGGTAGGACGACGGCGTTGCGGCGTGTGTCTGGCATCGAAATTAGCCTCGGCGCTCATCGCCGTGGCGGTCAGGCTAAGGTGCTTTTTTTTTTGGGGGGGGGGGGGGTGCGACGTTTGGAAAATCCCGTGATTGTGTTTTTCTTCTGAGCAACAGCTAAATGTCAATTAGCTCCCTTTGGGCCAGATGTTGCTTATCTGTGAGCAACAGAGATAGCGCCTGTGACCTCGAATTGCGAGTCTCTTGTTAGTATGTATCTATAGTACGCCGCGATTGCACGCTTATTTATTTATTCGTGGAATTGCCTCGAAATCCCATCGTTTGAAAATGAGATCCAAAGGCGCTGCATTAGCATCCGTTGCACGGGGCTTAATTTGCAATGCATTGCTTATGGGTACCGTCGAACGATGCAGGCCAGCAATTGGTTGTTCAGGCTGCTGATGAGTACTCAGCCCCTCTAGGTGGTAAGTTGGCCTACTCTTCCACGCTGGCCGGACATCTCGGAAGAGATGGGAGTACCCACGCTTGACCCCACCACACGCATCCTGCCAATCGACGAACCGTAAAATGCTTGCGGACAAAGTAAAAAAAAATGTTGATAAATTGAATTATTTTCATTTTTGTGCTACGCATTGCGTGGCCAAATTAAGCTGAGCTGCATTACCTGTGACCTTTTCAGTTTTAAGCCATTTTATAAATGCTGATTTTTTTACCATTTTACAAAAACGATAGGTCGTTCAAGGGGGAAGCCATGTCGAGTAAGGTCAGCAAAGTTGGAGCTCTCTGTGAGATGTTTTTTTATAATAAAGCAAACAATAAAGTATTGGCTAATGTTTATGGGTGGTCGTAAATGTATCATCCATTTTTTTTCTATGAATACAGACGGCAGTTTGAACTAGGTTGATAAAGCTACTCGCAGCCTCACACACTTGATTGTGTAAAGATTGTATCGAATGTGTCTCATCCCTCTAATCCCCCACGTGGCCCCCCATGGCATTACCAAAAAACAACGTCGTATAGAGGTTCAAGAAAGTCCCAGGTGTTCGACACAATTTCAGCTGTGGTCGTTTCGAAAGTGCTCCTGAAGATTACTCAAGATATCCAGTAAAAAAGAAAGAAAGCGAATAACAAAAATCTTTCCGGCATTTCAGTCACACGGTCTAATTACAATTCTTCAATAAGTCATGTACGGGCATTTGTTAATCCACTGCTGGATAAAGGCCTCCCCAGGCCATCACCTTCTCTCATGATTCCTCAATACAGCAATGCACCTCGCCTTCCATTCCTTGGATGCCACTCCGCGTTGTTATTCCTGAACGGCCAACGTCTAATTGTTGCACTTTTGATGAATTCAGAAACACTATCATTTTTTGACGAAATAAGTGGAGAAAACCCTGAAGAGCGCAAAAAGAAGCGCGGAGAGGTGGCACGCGACACTTGCACCGAGAGACGGGAACAAGGAACGCAAGTCAGAGACGCCGCGTTGACGGTTCCACTTGGGCAGGACACGTTGCTAGAGAAGGCCCGTCAAGGATGATGGCAGAGTGGCAGCCAAAAGACGCAACAAAAAACACGTGCCCGACAGGACGTACACTGCGGAGATGGAGCGGCGAAATCGGCCCACGTGCAGGAGCGAGAGGTGGACGATTGCTGCGTCGTGAAACCGTGGGAACGTTTGCAACGGATTTGGATAGGCCCTTCATCCAGGAGTGGTTAGATTACGTCCGCTATTTCTAACTGTGAGATGTCTTGTCGGACACGTGGAGTATTTTTAGAGTGCCCGTGAGTGTTGAAGTTGCCTCTGTGAGCTTCAGCGCTGCTCGTTATTTTCGCAGCTATGGGTATCTGTGAATGTGATAATTACCGAGTGCCGCATCGCACTATAACACTAACTTTAACAGTGGTTTTCATCTCCAACTCAGTGTCTCCGAAATTTAAACAAGTGGGTCTTATATTTTAACATGGAAAGAGTGAAATCCGTACGCAAGCAAAGTAATACATTGGCAAACACCCGTAATTTTCCCAAAAAATAGTGTTGTACATTTTATGACTATCCTTGCAACCAGAAGATGTTAATTATGGTTAACCATTTCTCAATACAGTAAATAATAATGGCGATGTATTCGTACAGGTAAGCACCAATGAGTCTCAAGACTTGTTGAGCAGCAGGAGGGTTCTGCACTGCGATGTTTGGCCAGTTTCCAGGAGTGAGCGTTTGGCATGTGGCAAGAAACCAGAACGCCGGGAGAAAATACACACACACACACGTGAAGAGGTGACAGATTTGATAATTCGATTGTTGTACTGCTATCTCCTGACCTTTCATCAGCCATTTGTTAAGTAATAACTTGGGAAATTGTGGATAAATGTAGCATGACATTTTTTCGTGGGCGTGAAATAATACATTTCAGGAATTTGTCAATCCACTGCTCTGAAGAAGACCTCAAATTTCGATTTAAAGCTTTCGTGACTGCAGGGATTCATATTCTTGGTTCTTTCGGTAAAGTCACGTAGAAGGGAAATAATGAAATAAAAAAATAAAACATTATATAATAAAATTCTCACGACGTTTCGGCCACAACGCAAGCAGCCGTCCTCAGGTGAAGAAACAGAGCTGTCAGAATGACAGCGTCTTAATTGTATTATATTATCTTTAATTTTTCTTATTTTATTATTTCCCTTCTACGTGACTTTACTGAAAGAACCAAGAATAAGACCTCAAATGCTATGTCAAACTTGGGGGGCGGCGTTTGACCATACCTCCCCATGCTGGTTCGTGCGTGCTGATCAAAAGGGGTAAGGAAGATCCCAAGGCAGGTTCAGATATTATCCGCCACCCGTACGAGCCATGGCCGGGGAGTTGAGTGCGACCTCATAACGAGTACACACACAGTGTGTGCCACAAATGAATAACGACACCTCGCTGATCTCGTCAAGGATTGTAAACCATCGTCACGCGAACTCCGGTCATCACCTCGCAGCAGTGGTGGCTTTTGGCTCGCCATCGAACGAAGACGGTGGTCACCGCATTGCGCAACGCTTTCAGATGCGCTTCTGCGGCCGTCTGGAACGCTCTCTTTCTTCCGATATTAGGAAGCCACTGGAGCGATGCACTTTTAAATCATCTCGATTGAAAACGAATTTCTTCACAACTGATTTTTGTATTTAGTTTGTTGTCCTTCCCCCACGACGCCGATGAGCATGGTTGTCTATGTACGGTGCGAAAGAAGTTCAACAAACATGCATGCATCTCTGGTGAACCGGTTCATGACACAGTGTGCTCCATATCCAGTGTGGTTATCTAAAAATATTGTGCTACACGTGACTTTTAAATGGGTATATTTTCTGCTCGGCGAGGACACATTAATATTTGAACACTTAATTTATTTTGTATTAATGAAAAAAAAATCAATGCTATATTCAATTTTAGAAAATCAATTGGGATCACTCTAATTGTATCGCGTGTTCATAAAATTGAGAGAGTTAGTGTCAGTGCTGATGCTGCATCTATTGTAGGCGCTGTCACCTTACATTTCAGTTTCTCAAGCTCACAGTTTCTCTGCAGTAGAGCTTTAAATATGATTAAATGCTTAATTTATACTTTGGAATGCCCTTAGGATAAAACTCCGAGTGTATTTCAAAACTAATTTCCCGCTGAATTATTTGCATGCTTTGGCGGTGATTCTGTCACTGCCTTGCTAACTTGATGTCACCAGCTGCTGTCCATTCACCAAACGCGTACTGTTCGGCACACTATTCCCTGGTATTCAATAAATATCCATTGCTTCACGATTCGCAGATGGCAGTGAGGCAGGGATCGGTGAGTTGTCACTGCGGTTGTCTCCGTGAAATGATTTATTTTTACCACTTTCCAAAAGATAAACCTGAAATTGATAAAGATGCATTTATTTGTATTTGCTTATCCCTGTTGCACTTTTGGCTGTCCAGTTGTAAGCACGAAGAAAGGTGAAAACATCTCTGTATAAATTATTTAAGTTATGACAATGATGAAAAAGCATGGAAAAAAAATTGGCTAAAACATCCTGACATTTAATTGATACCGCAGCCGCGTAACGTGGTTGAGCAAAGCCAAATGAAAATAATAATTATATTAAGATTGAAAATAAAGAGGCTGTAAAATAAAGAGGCTGTTAGGTAATCTGAGAATTATCTACAATTATTATAATTATTGTAATGAAATACAAAGGAGGCCGGGCATTTGGTAACAAGGCCGAGATAATGCACAGCTCATCATTACGATGAGCGGAACCGATATCTTGAGGCCACCGCAACTTGGATTGCCACGAGGCGGAAGAACTATTCATACCAGCGACACCTTTGGTCTATCAACTGCTGGACGACGGCCCCCCCAAAGCCACCGGGCATCGCTGGCAGTCCTGCGATGCAACGATGAGTCTCGGTCCTGCACTCCAGCCGAATCTCATGGTTCAATCTCCGCAGCGGAAGTTCTCCAGGTTGCGTTTCCCTACCCTGGCCGCCACCCCATTGTCAATCTCGATACATCGGCCATTGTCCCCTATCGAGACATTTCGTACCCACGTCATTTATGACCCCCCTCCCTCCCTCCCTCGTAACTTGTGCATTGCTCTCTCATCAACGCCCTCCTCTTCCTATCTCCTGTGGCGCTTCCAAAGAACGCACCTCGCCGCATGCTGCATCGCGCAATTTTCGGCATTTATTCATCATTGTGGTGCGTGATTTTGATCCAGATGTGGCACACGTAAACGAACACCCGGATAAATCGAGAATGGTGAGAGATTATTTGATATTTAAAAAGAACAATTCGCGAATCTTACCCAGCCAGCCATGAAGAAAATCATCTCCCTTTCAAACGAAATCTACGAACAATACGGCAAAATTAACCTCGCCAATTGCGCTTTGTGAAGAACAACTTGAGGTAATGTGGTCCCATAAACTACGGTTGTGCATTCCTCGTACGAGCCATTGCATCAAGCAGCCGCCGAGATAAAGCATCTGCATTCGTGTCGTTAGGGTTAGCGGTTCAATTTGGCTTCAAAACGCCTCCATAATGAGGGTTATAATCGTCTGAGCCTGCAAACGCATTACAATGACATTTTTTTCTCCCTCCAATTAAAAAGACGCAACGGTGGTATAGGCCGGTACATCCCGTTTAAAAATCAAACGCGCCACCACCACCACCACCGTTGCCTCTCCGACTATCTCGCTCCAATCACGGTGACATTTATTTTTCGCTCAAAGCGCCACGCGTGACAAAGCGGCGCCGTTCCCCAAAAAGCAACCCCGCTTCGAATCGATCGCCCGCCCCCACGGATAATTTCGCGTGGCCGTCCACCGGAGTTGACGACGTGTCTGCCGGGGGGGGGGGCATCGGTTGTGCCGCCCCGAGTCTGTATGTACGTTGGATTTCTTTGGCACCGTACGTAGACAATGGTGCGGGGGGAAGAACAGAGCTGAACACCAAAAACAGTTCAGAAGAATGAAATGCAGCAGCCGTTTCTTCCTCCCTGTTTTTGAACCAAGTAAAGCCTCCAACTGAGCTATTGGCGTGATGATCCAAATGGCTTATGTCATCATCGTCATCATCATCACACGTAGCAATGTATCACAGCAGCCAAATCATCTAACGCGTGCTTTCTAAATGTGGAGGGGCGGGTAAACCCAGAAAAAAATTCACGCGATTCTCATGGGTGGCGGGCGATGAAGGGAACACGCAAGCTCCATTAATAGAGCAGGTATCGGCAGGGTCTGGGAACAAACCCACGACTTCCTGCATACCAGGCGAGGGAGATGACATCTCGTCGCCACGACGGCAAAAGCTCCTTTGGCGAATCTCTTCCCCGACCGTTTTGAGTTGTTTCGACAATGCAAGCTGTTTGGCCGACAAGTCGGGCAATCGTGTCAGTGGCACCGGTGGCATGAGTGCCATGTCAGTGGCACCGGTGGCATGAGTGCCGTGTCAGTGGCACCGGAGTGTGGACCGATTGGGGGAGCTGTGCTCAGAGAGGGCAAACCGCGCTTTCATATTTATTGCGGCGAGATGGTTGACGCATGATTTTTGCTCACAATTCATTCTCTTAACAGTTTACCATTCACTTCAGCACACGCCAGGCTTATAAAGCCCGCGCGGCTCGCTCGATGGGTAGGGCAGGGCCTGGTTCACTTGATGGGTAGGGCAGGGCCTGGTTCACTTGACGGGTAGGACAGGGCCCAGTTCGCTTGACGGGTAGGGCAGGGCCCGGTTCGCTTGACGGGTAGGGCAGGGCCCGGTTCGCTTGACGGGTAGGGCAGGGCCCGGTTCGCTTGACGGGTAGGGCAGGGCCCGGTTCGCTTGACGGGTAGGGCAGGGCCCGGTTCGCTTGACGGGTAGGGCAGGACCCGGTTCGCTTGACGGGTAGGGCAGGGCCCGGTTCGCTTGACGGGTAGGGCAGGGCCCGGTTCGCTTGACGGGTAGGACAGGGCCCAGTTCGCTTGACAGGTAGGGCAGGGCCCGGTTCGCTTGATGGGTAGGGCAGGGCCCGGTTCGCTTGACAGGTAGGGCAGGGCCCGGTTCGCTTGACGGGTAGGACAGGGCCCAGTTCGCTTGACAGGTAGGGCAGGGCCCGGTTCGCTTGATGGGTAGGGCAGGGCCCGGTTCGCTTGACGGGTAGGGCAGGGCCCGGTTCGCTTGATGGGTAGGGCAGGGCCCGGTTCGCTTGATGGGTAGGGCAGGGCCCGGTTCGCTTGATGGGTAGGGCAGAGCCCAGTTCGCTTGACAGGTAGGGCAGGACCCGGTTCGCTTGACGGGTAGGGCAGGGCCCAGTTCGCTTGACGGGTAGGGCAGGGCCCAGTTCGCTTGATGGGTAGGGCAGGGCCCGGTTCGCTTGACAGGTAGGGCAGGGCCTGGTTCGCTTGACGGGTAGGGCAGGGCCCAGTTCGCTTGACGGGTAGGGCAGGGCCCAGTTCGCTTGACGGGTAGGGCAGGGCCCGGTTAGCTCAACTGGTAGGGTATGGCCTGGCTCGGTCGATGGGTAGGGCTGGACCCGGCATGTTGCAGAAGACTCGTCTCCTGACACCGCTACCGAGGCCACGTGAACACGGAGCCACTGCCACCAATGGGAAGGGCTCCCGCACGGTATAAATGTTACATTTCATTCTGGCGTTCCAGCTGACTGCGTCAGATTTGCAAGTGATTGATGACCACATGGCAGACTCCACTCCCGTTGATGGAAAGGAATGTACGTGGAACTTCCTTCGCACCGTACGTAGCCAACCGTGCTCAACGGAGAGGCGCGTGACCATTTCTGCACCGCACTGGCAAGTTTTGGTGCTGGGGAACACTGAGGTTGGGAGAGGTTGCGAGTCGCCGGTGTGTATGAGTGGTGCCCTCCCTAGCGGTAGTACAGCGGTTAGCGCGCTGTGCTACGAACCCAGCGACCCAGTTCGGTCCCCGCTCACGACCACCAACACCACCAGTGACGTTGATGTGAACCGGTCCTGGGCCTCCCCCAGATCAGCCTCAAATGAGTACCTGATGCGGTGTGTAAAAATCGCCACAAAGGAGACGGAGGCGGCCGGGCATGGTACGAACCACCCACACCCTCGTGTGCCGTGTCGGCCTTCATAGGTGCTCGCTAACAGCACTTGCCCCAACAGCCAGCCCTTCCCAGTCTGAGTCAATCAACCCACAGCACCGGGGTCTGTCCGGGTGACCTTCCATCAGCGAGCCTTCTGCACTCCACGGCGATAGCCTCGGCAGTCTGGCACAAGCGCGCCATGGTAATGCCACCGCCACTTAGTGACGAATGGTGGCTGTCGTTGTTGTTGGTGGTGCCCTCCCCCCATGCACAATGTGTATTTCATTCTAAACTCAACCCAAGCAAGTGCAGGGCCCTCACAGTTATGGGTCGTATGTCCACTGGATGTTTGCTGAGCCCAGCCAGGACCAAACCACGATGCTCTGGCCTCACAAGATGCTTGAATCTTGCCCGGAGCCAAGCAGGGCCAGGGGCGGAGTTAATAATTTTTCATCATAGGTTGCGTGCGATGTTAGCAAACGCGGATTGGGTCCTGCAGTGGAAAATAAACAACCTGACTGCTTCCTTTGTCGCACTGGGCTGTCTCGGCACAGAAACGGCTCAGTTGTACAGTGAAAAAAATGTATAAGCGACCACGATGAGCATATTCATATTTCCAGGTGCCCCATGCGTAGTACAGTTTGTTGCAGAGCAGGTCCAAGCATCCATTACGCCAGCGACGAGGTCCCCACACTGCCCAGCTTCAGGTCTCTCCTGCTGCTCGTCACAATAATTGAGTCGTCCTTGAATAGCACTCTTGCTGAGCACAGGCCCGAAGGGCCAACAACAAACAGCACGAGTATAACACGTAGGCTTTCGCGACCAATATCATCCACAATATAGATTTTTTTTGGGGGGTTGAATCGCGTAAATATAAATGTGCCATTAAACCCACCACGAATCTGGCTGTCGCCTGATGATGCGAGTTGTAATTACCGGCGAAACGTCGTACTCAGATTGTGACGAATTGGCACGTTCTGTTTACGTGACAAACTGTGTCAGGTGGTGGCGGGTTTAACAACAGATTTATATATTTACGCGATCTGACCTATATTACGGAGCACAGCATAGTTGTACCGGATATAAGGGTCAATACGGCTCTTTAATTGAGCAAGGTAGTGTGGCGGTTGAATGCAGCATGGCTTGGATGAAACAGTCGGCCTTGCTAGACCGGGTCCTCGACGTGCGAGGAGGAATCAATGAGAGGAGTTCACGGAAACAGTAAAACCACGGCAGCGGTGACAGAAGAGTGATAAGGAGGCGACTGACCGCTAGTTAGCGTGTGGCCAGAGTGAACGGCGAGTGCTGGATCATCGACGAGCCTCACTGCCTTTATGTCGAATCTGATCAAGCGCGGTCTACGGCTGGACGAAAATTCCAGCGAGAGCGCGTTGTGGGATGCTGTTGGCATGAAAGACGCCGTATAAAATGCAAGTATTATGATTACTATCTACCTGGAGGTGGAGGGGTGGGTTCGCTAAGAGCCCCCCAGGCAGGCAGCTGCGTGAGCTTCTAGCCCCCAGAATTGTTGCTGGAGAATAGAGGGAGCCGGCTGACACTGGACAGTTAAAATGTGAATGATTGTGTGTGTATGTATGTTGAACTTCGTTTGCACCATACTTAGCCAACCACGCTAATCGGGGGGGGGGGGGGGAAGGACAACAAACTAAACACGAAAATAAGTTCTCAAGAAATGAGTTTTTTTCAATCTGGTTTTCAAAGTGCATAGCTCCAGTGGCTTCCGAATATCGGAAGGTAACGGCGCAGCCATGCAACTGCTTTTGCTCACGCCACTCATGGCAGAAGGCCCTCCCCGCTAGAGTGCACTCTAGCGACCCCCTCCAAATGATATCTGGGCCTAATCTTCCAAGCTGGGCAGACATCTCCCACACTTTACTCCACCATGCACGAGCTGCCGAGCAATTGTATTCATGCTTGTGCACATTTATACCGCTGTGTGAACAGGGATGGAGGCATTTGATCGAACCTGCGACCTCTGCAGCCATGCTAACCTCCGATGAGCATAGTTGTATGTACGTGTGTTGAACTTCTTTCGTGGCCAACCGTTGCTAATCGGAGGTGATAACCAGTTGGTTACGTACGGTGCGAAAGAAGTTCAACATACATACACACAAGTCGAGTGGCACTAACCACGAGAGCATGGCAGCATCCACACACTGCCCAGTGGCCATTACAGGCCACTAAATATTATCTTGGTTCAATCTTGTGTAATCTCAACCGAGAAGATGGATGCAAAATTGAGCAATCTTTGGAAGGACGTTGATCAACCAGGTAAAGTGTTTACTGTTGTGTTAGCCGACTCTCTGAGTTGCATTACATTTCAAAAATTTGTTAAGTTTGATATCTAAGCTTCCTTGTCACGTTCTTGGTTCTTTCGGTAAAGTCACGTAGAAGGGAAATAATAAAATAATAAAAATATGAAACAATAAAAAAATTCTCACGACGTTTCGACTGTAACACAAGCAATCATCATCAGGTCTGAAATCCACACCAAGAAAATTGGAATAAGTAGCTGTGGGGGTTGTCTTTTTTAAATCCTTTATATTAAGTTCGCTTGCTTGCTTGCGTGCTTGCGTGCTTGCTTGCTTGCTTACGACTGTGCAAATCTTTCGGTCGTTTTTTAACCCACTTCCCGTGATCCAATCGAGCTGACATTTTGCACGCAGACTCGTTGTGCATGACAATTCGTTTTCGTGAATTTTTTTTCTCCTAAATTTTACACTGTTTAGGGAAATAAATTTAAATATTTAATTACCAATTGCTTAATGGTGGCAGACAATCATCTGACCCATAGGTGGCAGCCATCTCAAGCCAGAGGACGAGAGGACTCTAGCCGCCACGCATATAAAGGATTTATAGTGAAAAACTTTGTTTTTACGGGTAAATTTTTTTTCAAATTTTCTTGCTGTCGAATTCACACCTGATGATGATTGCTTGTGTTGCAGTCGAAACGTCGTATTATTTCTCTTCTACGTGACTTTACCGAAAGAACCAAGAATATGAATCCCTGCAGTCACGAAAGTTTTAAATCAAAACTTCCTTGTCACATTTATTTTCTCTCTCTCACACAACCCTTCTTTAAATTGTATCCCCACCCTCTCGCCCCTTTACGGCCTCCCCCCCTCCCCCTCGATATAATGCCTCGTCACAGAGGCAAGTTTCTCTCTTTCACCTGATTACGATCGCTTGTTGTTGCGATCGAAACGTGGTGATCTATTATGTATTTATTTTCCTATCTACGTGACTTTACCGAAAGAACCTAAGGGTATTATCTTGGTTGTGGAGCTAGTATGTCTTGTTCACGTTCATGGGCAAGGAACTACTCTGTAGCTAAAGACAATGCCACGGATATTTTAGTTCTGCGGATTTTCGAACACAATTCTCTCAAAAGCAAACGGGCAGACAGCGCGGAGTTCCACTAAGTATAATTGCAACGGCTTCCCCAAGGCCATTCTTCAACAAGCATAGATGTTTTTAATCAAATTCCGTTTTCTGTATCGATGTTTGGTGGTTGAGTGGTTTGCTTGTTTATTTGCTTAGGCAATGTCTGCCAGCGAGAAACCTTTCATGTGTCAATCCAAAACGTCTCCTGTCAACTTCGCGTCTTCAGCTAGACTACGTCGCCTCTCCGTCTGCCCAAAGTGATTTTAAGTTAAAGCATTTCTCTACGTGCCTCTTTGCACACTCTGTGCACTTTGTTACATTGCCTTTACGAATGTCCACGTTTCGTGCGCATTTGTATTTCTCGCAAACCGAGGCCTACATTGAAAACAAGAATAAAAACATCGCACACATATATGTCATGGCACCAAAATCTCTCGGCCAGATCTATGGCAAGACAGGATTTCAGTGTCGATGACATGGGCAGTGAGTTTTTTTCGATCAATTCGTGCAACGTTTTGTCTGGGCCCCTTACCAAGTAGGCGGTGACCTGTCCAATCAGACGCAGAGTCGGTGGCGATGAGCGTAGCTCAGTTGAAACACAGCCGCGGTTTAGGGAATTGCCAGCATGGGATATGCATTGCGGGGGATACAAAACCTCAACATCGCGTGTACATACCTACGTCGGAAGTGCGTGAAGAGTTTCCATCAGATAGGTTGATATCTCGTGCATGGTTGTCTGAATGTGTTTTAACCCATAGTCAGTCGACCCGTGGCACCTGGGTCTGCCCTGTGACCTCCTGCCAGCGGGCGTTCGACACTTCACGTGGCCTCAAAGTGCACATGGCCTGGCACAAGCGTCGTGGTGACGTCACCGTCACTTAGTGGCGAATGGCGGTTGTTGTTGTTACCCATATAGACAGGTTGATGGAGTCAATGATGCCTAAAGTTCAGCTGCGTCGCTTGAATAAGTAGCTGTGAGGGTTGTTCTTGCTTTCACGCCAATAGCACACGTGGGAACTAACCTAATGCAAGTGCTTTGGGCGCAACGTGAAACACACTTTTAAATATGTTGATGGTAATCGTGACAACTGTAATGTTGTTAGGTTGCCGATGGGGCTATGTTTCCAGCAGAGGGCAGTACAGCAGAAGATGTTATACCGTACTATGCCACCCGGTCATTGAACCAGGATCTCAACTTGATGTTAAATTATAACATGTCGTGATTGAGCGTTCGCTGAGACGGAAGTTCGGATGCTAGAGAACCATGACTGGCATACGTGATGGGCGATAGGAGATTCAGAAGAGTTTAAAGTCTGCTCTTAAGAGCGCTGGTTGTCATGGCAGAAACCAGATTGGACAGGCAGGCTCTTCTCGGCCATGTTGTTGTTGTTGTTGTTGTTTTCCTCGAACTTTCTGTCTATAGGTGTTGTTGTGTCGCTACTCTTCGTGGCGTCTAACGAGATGATGGGCCCAGCCTGGCCACCAATGACTGCGTGAACATTTCCATCGCAGGAAATGTTGTTTTTCCACGTAATCCGGTGGACAAGTCCTACTCTTAGAAATTAAAAGAGCGTTTGGCTTACCTGTCAACCCCTTATCAGTGCCTACCTTATTACAGGCCAATTCAGACCTTATTGGTCACCACGTGCCCTTATAAACCTCAACGTTCATTATACAAAGTCCAATCAAAAGGGAGAAACACAAACAATGAGGCCCGTATTGAAACGGCCGTACGCCGTACGGACCTGGAAACTCAATTTCCCTATATAAGCATACGGGGTAAACCGTATGGGTTGACAGGTATGAGTTGGACTACTCAAGCGACAAACAATCTCACAGCAGTGTGTGTGGGACAGCGTGCCCTCCACCCACCCCCCCCCCCCCATAATGTGCAAACTATAAGGAAAAAAAAACGTGCCACCTGCAAGATTTATTTGGACGAAGCCCTGTCAAAAAATTACATCAATCTCTTCCGCGCCCTTTCTCTATCACTCGGGGCAGCACTGCTTTGTGAGATTCGGAAATTGATTCTTCGTCTAATTGCACAACACCGATCGCGCTCTTGCAATAATTGGGGGAAGGTGGTGGGGAGAAAAGACCAAAAAAACGTTTCGCAAAAAAACGTTTAGTACGGCCTGTTCACTGATTGATGGCACGTGGACTTGCTCTAAATTTGGCAAATATATTGAGAGGCACAGCTGGTCATCATTGCCTTTGCCGGTGGGCAATGAGTAACCTTTAGGCTAATCGCCGAACGCAAGATTGAGGATTTCTGGCTGTTGGAGCGGGCGAAGGGATACCTGGGTATCGTTCGCTGCGCACGCACTTTCTCAGCGGTGAGAGTGGAAATATCATCTTGAATGAAATATGCACTTCTAATGAGAAGCATATTATGCTGTGTTGGAGCCAGCTGGGGTAATTACTGATTGAGGGGACCGGGCGTATGGAAAAACCTGCGTCAAGCGGATCCTATTTGCATCGCGTCTGGGCAATTGCATGCATGGGCAAGTGATAATGACAGTCATTCATTCTCATCATCGCTATGCCAATTGTAGCCTCGTGGCAGTCTGGCTAAGGAGGTCCACTCGACCATACGTCGTTTGAGCATCCGGGTGCTCGCGGAGAGAAATGTTGTCATTACTGTTTTCGAATTATTAAGAATGTACACTTTTTTAATATTGTAGTCAATTTGAAATAAATAAAAAGATTATTGCAAATATTATTTTTTTGTTATTAATTCCACGATTAAATAGTGACTCGATATAACCAAGACTGAATGTCGTGGTGTTTTTAAAATCATTGCGGATTTGACCGTTTTCAATAACTTGCATCATTATGATGAATTGCACAGTTCGTGAGTGGCAAAATTAACACCCGAGGTTTGGGTTGGCAGAGGCCAGGATTTTTCATTGAGGAGAAGGCGAAGGGAGGAAAAATGGAGTTCTGGCCGCTGATTCCAATCATTGCCACTGAGACTCCCTTGATTCCGAGCCCCCAAGGGGCTGGTCTTGGTCATTTCCTCCCCGTTAACACTTTGCCGGGAACAGTTTGGAAGCTCGCCCATTGCGCAGATCCCTCACGGCCAATCGCTTTTGGGCGCCGTTGAAGTTGCGGCGAATGTTGCACAGTGCACGATAGACAGATCACCATTGCCACCAGGGTTATGGCCCCAACATAAGAGACTTGGAAGTCTCTTTTTCAGGTGAGATCTAATTTGAAATTAATAAAAAAAAAACTATGAATAACAATTTTTGTTTTACCAGGTAAGGCCCACTGATCATGTCCTCTTATTATTTTGATATTTGTATAGGTTAATTGATTATATAGGGATGACTATCTTCGTTAAATATATACTGGAAATTATTACGATGCCCTCTTTAGTGGGGGCGAGTTTTAACTGAAAATGATAATTAATCAATGTGTGTTGAACTTCTTTCGCACCGTACGTAGCAAACCGTTCTAATCGGAGGTATACAGCTCTTTTTCAGAAGCTACCTGGCCACAACTGATAGCTCAACGAAGTGGCTTATCACGTGGAAATTGACAGCAGCCAAATACTCTAAATGCACGTTGATTTTTTATTTTGGAGGCAAACACTGGAGGATCCGGATAAAATTACACGCAACCACGGCAAGAAGGCTCAAACTCCAAATATATAGGCGTCAAGTGCGGGATTGAACACACGACCTCCTGTATACCAGGCGAGAGAGTAAACATCTCGCCACCGTGGCACCCGTACGTTGTTCAAAGAAAGATTTTCCATGAAAGTCAAGAAGAAAATGCAAACAATCTAATAAAACGATACAGGAGCAGCAGCTAACGAACTAAATACATGAGTAAACAAAAACAGATTCTAAATGTAAACTAACTCACAGAAAATGTTCAGTAAATGTGAGAAAATGCAATAAATTACGAATCGAATAAATATATGCAATTTAGAAATGAAATTCAGAAAGCACTTAAAAAAGAAAGATAATTTAAATTTAAATGAGGTAGCAATTTAAGATTCTGTTGTTATTGCAAAACGAATGGTACATTAAAATCATGTGCATTCATTTCGCCCGAGTAGCTTCATTGTGGGACCTTTCTTTCCTATAGTGTGTAGTTGTTTTAACTCATATCTACCTCGAAACACAGGCTGATCTCCCACTTTTGGTTAAACGTGCTGTGAGGATCCTTTCAGCAGGTGGAGCGAAACGTCAGACATCGTGTTGAACAACATGCAGTACAATGCAAGAACGCATCAGAGAACTGCATAGCTGTCACCGCAAGGGTTTCCATTGAAATTCCTCCTGAGCAGCCATATACTGCAGATTTTACAAGGCATTTGACTCACTACAGGTATTTTAACTGTCATACGACAAACACGTTTGGCTACGTACGGTGAAAATGAAGTTAAACATACATCCAATCTCGTAACAGAGTGTGAGAAAGTGCGCCCCCTCGCGATTAAAGTGGCACTTACAGGACCTTTCGGATGAAGTCCTGTTAGTTAAAATCTCTTCCGTGTCCTTTTTCTATCACACAGGGCAGCACTTCTCTGCTAGAATTCCAAATAGATTGTTAGTCTTATAACACAACACCAATATCGCTATTGCAATGGACAGACATTTTGAGCGGGGTGGCGGCAGGGTGGAAGAGCAAAAAATATATTTCGAAAAAGTTTATTACGGTCTGTTCGCCAATGGACAGCATGCGGATTTCAATGAATTTGGCAACTATATTGGACCCTTTGACCGGCCTTCACAAAATGGTGAGCCTGGCTGGATGGCAGGAGGAGAGAGGACCTGGAGATGGCACTAACAGCACAACCACAAAAAACACACAGCTAGCATAATGCCAAATCTTGACACGCATGCACTCCCATCTCGCATTTGCAGGTTCATTCTGACAAATTGCTTGCTTCTTTGATACTCTGAGACACATTGGGCTTGCTATGCTAATGGCAGTGCAGGTCAGGAATTCGATAAACAAGCTTCAAATAATTGCTTGCAGTCGCAAGCAATTCCTCAACTAATCTTGCTTCAGATTTTAAACTGGGCAAACGTGCAATGTTACCAAAGCACTGTAGCACACTCAAGCAAGTTGAACGCTGATAACGGATATTACTATTTCTGGTATTTCTCAGCAGACAATTATTTAGTCATACATTCTAATCTTTTTCACGTAAATGTGTATTAAAAATAGTTTTGCAATGCATCATGCATTTACCCTTCACACGGTGTACTTGTATTTTCATTGAATATCAAACATCGCTATCATTTCCAAAATATAGCAATGCAGCAGTAATAAATGCTAACTCCTATCTTGCTTCAACGGCGGACGCGTGCGAAGAGTTAATGAGCAACGGTGAAGCGTTGTTGGGTGCAGACACTGCGCTATAATTAATGTGTAGGGCTGTAATATTGCGTGAAGCTAACGGACAAACCCTGTACGCCTCTTACCATTAACATTTTCACATCCTACCCCAACTCACGTTGCCTTCCAGCACATTTTTTATTTTCCGCGCAGATGACACAAGGGTAGGCTGCGTCAAGAAAAAGGTTAATCGCTTGCAAAGCTGCAATTTCTTTGCACCGACGTGATTAATTGTCAGAGTGTTTGTAAATGCAGCGCCCTTATCAATTACTTCATATGCAATTGTCAACTTTGATTCACCGTCAGTTTCATTTTTTGTTAAATGCCAGTAATAATTAGTTTTGTGTATTTATTGTCGTGATATACTTTTTTTAAGAAATTTATTTCAGAGAAAAACGTAATAAAATGGGATTAAGGTTATCGTGACATTTGCTTTTTAATGTATGCATTGACCTTTTGTGCTGCCTTACCTGCCACCCCTTTTGCCCATCCGCCCACCCAACCCGCACCGTCGCCACCGCCAGGCTAGCCCCACCCGACATCAGCAGTGACTCCTAAACTACTAAACTATTTTTATGTTTTTTACTTTGATAGTGCTTTGTCTTTGAGCTGTACGCCTTTTGGCGTCCTCTGGTCGAGCACCAATTGGGTCGAGGCTCAAAAGAAAGCCGTCCCTTGGTGTGGACCAATCAGTTTTAAGGACAATGCATATATTATCATAGTGTTTTTTTTGTTTCCATTTGACTGCAGGTATTGTGGTTAATGCAGACATGAATCCTTGTGAAAAGGTTTCAGTTTTGTTGCCAGAAAAAAGGGGAAAAACCCTATTATTATATATTTTTTTGTATACAAGGGAAGGCCCACTGAGCTATGTAGCTCTTTTGCAGAAGCGACCTGGGCCACAATTGATAGCTCAACGAAGTCGCTGAACATCATGTGGACATTTACAGCAGCCAAATACTCTAAATGCACGTTGATTTTAAACGTGGAGGCAAACACCGGAGGTCCCGGAGAAAAGTCCACGTAACCACGAGGAGAACACGCAAACTCCAAATACACAGGCGTCAGGGTTGGGATCGAACCCACGACCTCATGCATACCAGGCGAGGGAGTTAACATCTCGGCAGGATCTGTTTGCGAGCGTGGTGCAGGCCTGTGACAGACCGCTGAGGTTGCATAAAAAAACATAAATCTGACAAAGCGTCCCCATTTATCCCGCGTTTAATAACATCCTGCGCCATTTGTTATCGCGTTTGTCCGAGTGCAGGGCTGCCAAATTTATAAAGCGTTTAGAAAATAAATAATGGGTACCAACCCCCCCACAACTCCTGAAAAAAGAAAACCACATTGGATAACATAAAACACAGCACGACAGTAACAATGAATAAATCATACCCCCCTGTCCAAGCGGTCGTTCAAAGTAGGTGCATACACCCGGCAATTAGGAATAATTCCAATGCTGCTTTTGAGCGTTTCGAGGAAACCAGCAAAGCGGCAGCAACAATTTCACCGCGCGCAAAGCCGCAGATCCCACTGGGTCTGCACCGTATCTACATTCGGGATGATATCCAAAAATCAAATCCCAGCAGGCCGAGCGGGTGGTTTTTGTGCGATCAGGGACAGCGGTGGCAAAGGGGAGAGGCGTGTGATTGACTGTAGGTGGCCTGTACGGAGGTGCGGGTGGAGGATGGATGAGTTCTTTTGGGGCTGGGAATCGGTGGTGGAGCGGTTAGCGAGCCGCGCTACGAACCCGGCGACCCAAGTTTGATTCCCGCTCGTGGCCAACATCAGTGAGGATTATTTGAACCGGTCATGGGCCTCCACTATGTCGACTCAGCCTCATATGAGCACCTGGATTGGTGTGTAAACATCGCCACTGGGGACAAAGGTGGACGGGCATGGTGTTGGCCACCCACCCCAGCATGTGCCAGTCTTCATAGGTGCTCGCTAAGAGCACTTGCCCCAAGGATCTGTTAAGGCTACACGGGGGATCTTTGTCTTTTTTGTCTTCGAATGCTGGAATTGGAAATGGAGGCAAGAATATCCTTGCATTGTATTAAAAACATGATAAATGTTAGGTGTATAATTACAATAATCTAATTGTAAATTCTACTGCGTAGGTTATCGCGGTTGTGCCGTGTTGCTCTCAGATATGTTCACGGGTTGTACCGCATGCTGAACACACGTGCGGTACAACCCGAAAACACAAACGTCTCATGATAAATAGGGGATAAATATAGTGTGTGTTTCCTGGATTTGGCTAAATATAAATGCATGCGTGTGAAAGAATGTTCTGCCACTCGTCAAATCGTCTGCTGGACGAAGGACTTCGCACACTGTGTCGGTCAATGGAGTTGTTTGAACATACTTCACCGCCTGGGTCTGTGCGGGTTGGTGAAAATTGTTCGCCAGGAGGAGTACAGATTTCACTTCCCATTGATGTTAGCCACTTTATTTTAGCCACTGCACTACCGCTCCCTCTGAAATATTTACGTAAAATGCTGTGTGTGTGTGTACATGTATGTATACATCCTGCGTGCGTGTACCGTCGATACCATGTTATCCTGTATGTGTATAATGTGACAGGTGGATAATTTGTGGTGGAGTAAAGTGTGCGTAACAACAGCTTCCTCCAATTCGCCTGTTCAACGTGCAAGAGGGTTAGGATGAAAGTGTCCCCCTAAACCTCCCTTGGTATAAGCAGACCCAGATATTCATCAGTATAAGCAACTGACACACCTTTGCCTGCACGGGGCAAGTCTTCATGTCTGCGTGCGAGGCTATGCAATGCGCGCATTGCAGCTCTGAGCCCCTTTTTCACATTCGGCAAAAGTGGATGAAACCACACTCAACAATATTGCAGCCTTCTGCTTGGGGAGCTGACCCAACGATGGATTGGTCAATCAGCCTGGGAAAGCACACGTGTGTTGCGTGTGTACGTGTGTTTAGTGGGGCGGCGGGAGTTAGCGCACCGCGCTACGAACCCGGCGGTCCCTGGTTCGATGCCCGCTCACGGCCAACATCAGTGACCATTAACTGAACCGGTCCAGGTCCTCCCCTAGGTCGACTCCGCCTCAAATGAGTACCAGTTACGGTGCGTAAACATCGCCATTCGGAAGACAAAGGCGGCCGGGCATGGTGCTGGCCGCCCACCCCCTAGTGTGCTGTGCCCGCTAACAGCACTTGCTCCTCCGGTCTGCTAAGGCTACACGGGGGATCTTTGTCTGTGTGTATGGTGACCCAGCGGGGAGTGGTGGTGACGTGATTAGGGCACTGCGCTGCAAGCCCAGCAATCCGAGTTCGATTCCCGCTGGTGACCCAACAGCAGCGGCGGGCATCTAGACCGGTCCTCGGCCTCCCCTAGGTCGACTCGGCCTCAAATGTGTACCGAGTGTCGAAATATCATCACTGGGTAACGCAAATGTTGCTGATCACACCACCTCCTTTGCGCGTCGCACCGTGCCTGAACAGGCGTTCGCTAGCGGCACTTACCCCAACAGCCCGTGTCGGCTATACGGGAGATCTTTGTCTGGCGCGATCACCCACCCGCCCTGGTCTATGCACCATCCCCCAGTTTCGTCTTCTCGGCACCTTCACATCCCTGCCTAAAGTGCCTGTCAGTTCGCAGCCTCGGGGTTTGTGCGTTGCGTGCGGATGCGTGCGAGTGTGCATGTTGCGTGGGGAGCGGTGGTGGAGCGGTTAGCGCGCTGCGCTACGAACCCGCCGGCCCGAATTCGATTCCCGCTCACGGCCAACGCCAGTGACGATTATCCGAAGCGGTCCTGGGCCTCCCCTAGGTCGACTCAGCCTCGAATGAGTTCCTGGTGCGGTGTGTAAGCATCGCCACTGGGAAGACAAAGACGGCAGTGCGTGGTGCAGGTCACCCAACCCCTCGTGTGCCGTTCTGGCCTTCATAGGTGCTCGCTAATAGCACTTGCCCCAACAGTCTGCTATGTCTATACGGGGATCTTTGTCTTTGTGTGTACGTGTGTGTGTACGTGTGTGTGTATGTGTGTGTGTACGTGTGTGTGTAGGTGTGCGTGTGTGTGTGTGTACGTGTGTGTGAAGATGTGTGCGTGTACGTGTGTGTGTATGTGTGTGTATATGTGTGTGTATATGTGTGTGTGTACGCGTGTGTACGTGTGTGTGTATGTGTGCGTGCGTTCGTGCGCAGGCAGCCCAATCGCCACTCCATGTTGACAAGCCAGACCAGCCCTCTGACTGCGACCGCTGCAACTTCTGTTTGGGACAAATTGCTTTCAGGATTGCACCGGGGTCAGTTCACGACCCGCAGAGTAACCCTGTGTATTTACCCCACTTGTTTCATTATTTTCTTACTGCCGTAGCTCGTTCTTTCCACACCCCCCTCCCCCCCTGTTACGTATCGCCCTGGTGGCACCGCGACGTGAAATGTTGCAGAGCCGCTGCATCTGGTGGCCCCGTCTTTGCGCTCTCACGGAGCCCGATTTCGAGCGAACGACGCCCGTCGCTTCCATCGAGGTCCATCACGGCGATTTGCACTACCGACGCCGTCTCGCCCACGGATTTTCGGATCGTGCCGGGAGCAGGCGTCCGACGTTTCGCTCCACGTGCCGGGAGATTCGTATCGGGCAATTGTTCAAATTCAGAACTGTGCTACGCCGAGGGAGCCGCGCGGAGCAGCCACGGACAGCCATGCTGTAGACATCCGCACAATTACGCTGCATGTGCTCTCACGAAGTCTAGTCCGATGTGTTATGATTACAGTATAACACAGAAGCCTAATTAAATGTACATGAAATCTGAAATGTAAAATTATACTTGTCAACCCGTGTGTTAATCGACTGCTGGATCGCGGCCCTCCCAATGCCATGCTGGCCACGTACGGTCGGATAACTCCCAGGTGTGGTTTAGGAAAGGGGTCACCAATGATAAAATGTATACATCACTCTCAACTGATGTTATCCGTGTCTCGAAGTTAAGCTTAGCTCGCGGGGTTCATGGCGCAGTGTGCTACTGCACAAATCATCATCATCATCATCATCTTCACCCACGTTCATTACACTGTTGGGATGAAGGCCTCCTCCCCACGGGATGCGATGCTCCAACCAGCACCTGCACATTAACTCCACAAATACCGTGACGCGGGTAACAGCTGTAGTGTGAAAAGTGTATATGATAACGGCAATAATGGTGGTAATCGTGTTAATGCCATTGATGAATACAGCAAAGTCTCACTGCGACTAAAGTCTACTTTTCAGGAGGGCTCTGTTGGGATATTTACCTTTCATTGTGCATTGTATACTCCGACGGTACTAAAGTGCTACACACATCCATGGACTGTGTCTGAAGAGTAAAGTGTTGCGTACGACAATAGAAAAACAGGGGCGGTGTAGGTGTCAGGGTTATCGCGCAGTGCACTATGAGTGTGGCAACCCGAGTTTGATTCCCAGCCAGGGCTAACATCAGTGATTTCCCAGTCTTGCACACGGTATATATTGCCGACTGTACAGTAGTACCCTACAGTATAGCATACTGCACATGTGAAATAGGTTTGCAGCGGCTTAATTAAAATGTCCTTCTATTATAGACGCATTAACGCCATCACGATTGTACCCAAATTCACAGCTTCTTGGTGATAACACTCGCTACCGCCCACTGAATCTAAAAGCGAGTCTGTCAGCATTTGGCTTATTAACACACATCGCAAGCGTGAGAATTCTACACCGGCACCTCATTTGGCAATTTTTTTTTAAACGTCAAAAGTAATTTCCTGCTCAAATGAGCAGGAGGTCGTGGTCATCTCCCGTCGGCAGTCCTGTGCCAGTCGTGGACATTCCACACACCTATGGCGAGGGTGAATCTCTCCACAGGACAACCGCTGTTTTATCGACCCCGCAAGGATGATGGGCCGAGTCAACCCCCCAAGCAAGGTTCGAACTCACAACCTTCCGATAGCGAGCCGCTCGCACGGACCGCTGAGCCAACATGTAAATAGTGAGTGGGTCAAATTGACATTTTGAAGGTATCAAGGTGATCCTTAAGTGAACCAAAGCCTCGGAATTTAATGGGTGGTTGGAAATAAGGATTTGATTGGTGAGTGAATGGTGTATGTATGTGGGGGGGGCGGATGTTAATAATTTAGGTTATAAATTGCGTGCTCAGATATTCGTTATAAGGTCAAACGGGCGATACAAAGCGTGGAAAAGAGCACTTAGTAAAGCCTACCGCGACACCCCTGATGGATCGTTGAGAGGTAGAGGGGCGACAGACTGACGGCTGAGGCTACACCCCGAACCTGATGGTTCTCTGCACCCTAAACCCGACGCGTTGGGGAATAGAGGGCACCTCAATTGCGGCCACTTGATGATTTGCAGTCGAGGAGCTGCGATTAAAAGTCCTCCACGTGTGCTGCTGCTGCGCACAGCCGCGGTGGCGAGACCGAGGCGGCTTGAGGATGGACGCAGGGTTTAGGGTGAGAGCCACGGCACGGAGCAGGGGAGACCGGTCCAATCGGGTTGCCAGGGTATTGGAGTGTGGGGTGTGGAACGGCTTGTGTGTGTGTGCGCGTGGGTGAGTGGGAGTGTGGGGGGAGCGGTGGTGTAGCGGTTAGCGCGCTGCGCTATGAACCTGGCGACCCGGTTTCGATTCCCGCTCACGGCCAACACCAGTGACGATTATCTGAACCGGTCCTGGGCTTCACCTAGGTCAACTCAGCCTGAAAAGAGTACCTGGTGCGGTGTGTAAACATCGCCACTGGGGAGACAAAGGCGGTTGGGCGTGGTGCTGGCCACCCACCCCCTCGTGTACCGTTCCGACCTTCATAGGTGCTCGCTAACAGCACTTGCCCCTACAGTCTGTTAAGGCTATACGGGGGATCTTTGTCTTTGTGAGTGAGTGAGTGAGTGGGTGTGTGGATGGAAAGGTGTACGTGTGTCGAGGTGCTGGCCACCCGCCCCCTCGGTGCCACGCCGGCACTTGCATCGACAGTCCCCTAAGGCCATACAATGGATCGTTATCTTTACCTTGTTGTTGTGTGTCATGCGTCACGCCGGCCTTCATAGGTGCTGCTCTCTAAGAGATACACACGAAGCTCTGGGCCAAGAAGACCCAAAAATTCCTATGGAGCGATAGGCAAGCCGATCGAAAGATAATACCACTCAACTGATTTCTGCTGTCAAACTTGGAACTAGTCGTAAGCACCACACGCGAACTTGTCGCCTCTCCACAACTACCCCATCACTTGTGGGGAGTTGAAGGGGTGAAGTGGTTTGACGACACAAAAATACCCGGGCAAGTGCTACACAAACACACGTGCACATACACACTGACGTCTTCTCTTTGCCCAGATAGCGGGGGGGAGGGGAAACGGTCCAGGGCTATTGTGGCACAGCAGGATGTGAAGTTGATTCGACTTTCCGATGATTGGTATCAAGATATCTGCCTGTGGTGGAGGAGGCTGCTCGGCACTTGGAGGCAGTCGCCCTCCAACGTCGACGGAGGGGGGAGGAGCGACTGCTCACAACAACGAGCGCCGGGCGGATAAAATGCAGCAGTTTGGCAGCACAGGTGGTGCATCTACCAGTCATCTAAGTCAATGCATAACACCTGGTTCTGTCCCTTGACCTCCTGCCAGTGGTCCTTCAATACTTCACGTGGCCTCAAGGTGCACCGAGCCTGGCACAAGCCCCTCGGTGACATCACCGTGAATTAATAAGTTTGGCAGCACAGGTGGTGCATCTGCCAGTCATCTAAGTCAATGCATAACACCTGGTTCTGTCCCTTGACCTCCTGCCAGTGGTCCTTCAATACTTCACGTGGCCTCAAGGTGCACCGAGCCTGGCACAAGCCCCACGGTGACATCACCGTCACTTTGGGATTAATGAATGTTGTTGCATAATTGTGTGTGTGCGCGTCGGAGTAGCAGTTGATGCACCTGAGTTCGATCCAGGCCAAGACCAAGATCAGTGTTAATTATCTGAATCCGTCCTGACCCTCTCCTAGATCGACTCAACCTCAAACGAGTGCCGAAGACGGTGCATACATGTCTGCACTGGGGAGACAAAGATGGCCGGTCATAGTACAGCAGTGGCCTCACACCACTGTCTCGTGCATGAGTCAAAAACATTCTGGCCTTCAGAGTACAAGAGGTATAGCATAGGAAACGTTTCGGGCGACGGGTCTTCTTCATAGCACATCGAGAGGTCAGAGAGGTGGAGTGAACGATCGTGTGAGTCTGCACTCTATACACCTGGTCACAGAAAACAAGAGAAACCGTGTTAAGAATGTTTAGAGATTTGCCTGTGTGGGTGTGTCGGGGTGTTGGTGTGTGGGTGTGTGTGTTGGTGTGTGGGTATGCGTGTGTGTGGGTGGGTGGATGTGTCGGTGTGTCGATGTGTCGGTGTGTCGGTGTGTGGGTGTGTTGGTATGGGTGTGTGTGGTGTGTGGGTGTGTTGGTGTGTGTGGGTGGGTGGTTGTGCGGGTGTGCGGGTGTGTTGGTGTGTGTGGGTGGGTGTGTGGGTGTGTGGGTGGGTGTGTGGGTGGGTGTGTGGGTGGGTGTGTGGGTGGGTGTGGGTGGGTGTGTGGGTGGGTGTGGGTGGGTGTGCGGGTGTGTGTGTGGGTGTATGGGTGGGTGTGCGGGTGTGTGTGGGTGGGTGTGTCGATGTGTGGGTGGGTGGGTTTGTGGTGGGTGTGTGTGGGTGTGTCAGTGTGTGGGTGGGTGTGTGGATGTGTGGGTGTGTCAGTGTGTGGGTGGGTGTGTGGATGTGTGGGTGTGTGGGTGGATGCGTGGGTGTGTGGGTGGGTGGGTGTGTGTGGGTGTGTCAGTGTGTGGGTGTGTGGATGTGTGGGTGTGTCAGTGTGTGGGTGGGTTTGTGGTGGGGAGCGGTAGTGTAGCGGTTAGCGCGCTGCGCTATGAACCTGGCGACCCGGGTTCGATTCCCGCTCACGGCTAACACCAGTGACGATTATCTGAACCGGTCCTGGGCCTCCCCTAGGTCGACTCAGCCTTAAATGAGTACCTGGTGCGGTGTGTAAACATCGCCACTAGGGAGACAAAGGCGGTCGGGCGTGGTGCTGGCCACCCACCCCCTCGTGTACCGTTCCGGCCTTCATAGGTGCTCGCTAACAGCACTTGCCCCTACAGTCTGTTCAGGCTATACGGGGGATCTTTGTTGTTTTTTGGGTGGGTTTGTGGTGGGTGTGCTCGGAGCAATCCGAAGACGCTGACGTGGTTAACAAAGTACAACTCGGGGCTGGGAGGCAGACGAGAACACTGACACGTGTGGCACGGATAGCCCAAGGGGACCTAAGTCACACGCTGGCTGTAAAACCCGATGGAACGATGACCCCAGTGCGTGCCTTTGGAATGCCGGGGGGTGGGGGGGTCTTAGAAGAGGATTAACGTGAAGTGATCAGCGAGCGCCTAGCGGCAGCCCAAACAACTCCCTTAGGTGATGGCCATGAAATGTGGCATAGCAAGCAGCTCGGCGTTGAAATCGGTTCCACACCTGAGCCGTCATTTGAGCAAACCACATTTGCCGAGCGTATCCTTGAAGAGCAGGGTCTGTCTGTCTGTCTCGCTACCCGAGTCTGTAGAGTGTGTATTAATCAGTTGATTTGGTATTTCTGCTGCAGCTCCTTTTTGCGTGGTTAGTGGTGCATGAAGTCCAATTGACAAAGAACTGAACGCAATTACATCGCAGCCTAAAAATAAAAGAAAATAAACATGCAGGCGGCGATATTTAGGGCAATGCCAATTCTTAATTGCACCTATGAGTGAGAACCATTTATGTGCGATAACAACGGGCAATTACAAGAACCGGCGCATTTTATATATATATATATTTTTCATTTCATGACCATGACACGAACGAACGTGCCGAGTCGTATTTATGTATTAGTCAGTGCGATCGCACGGTCGAGCGGTAGCCCATTCGCCCCTCGTTCCAGAGATTGGTGGTTCGAAAACCAGTGGCCGCCCTGATTAACACTGCGGGTGCGTTCAACGTTAATAAAATAATTAAATACATTTCTACGCGCTACCTGCGTCACAGAGGACATTAAACATCACGTGGTGCCATTCGCAATACTTTGCCGCTGTGTGCCGGTGTCATTGTCAACGCTTTATCTTTTTTAAAAGATTATTCCGCAAATTACTGTAATCATTTTGAATATGCTGCACGGTGCATATGACTCATGCGCCTCCCCCACTACCGCAATGATAACAATATCGTTGTAATAAAAAGGGAGCCCGATTGCGCAGCTGCCCTGCAACCAGTTGCAGAAACGTCCAAGTGCCGGTAAAGTCGTGCAACTGATCGCTCGGGCTTGGACCGGGCTTCAATTGGCTAACGCACACTCCACTTTGTGTCAAGTCTGCTTTGTGTAAATGTCCTCACGGAAGCCCCATTTTACGTCAGTCTACTGCTGGATGAGCACCTCCAAGCCACGCATGTGCGTCAGTGCGTGTTGGTGAAAGCCAGGGGAGCATAGCCATCGGAGAATAGTACAGTACAACAATGCATTGTGTTGCACTGCCCCCTGCTGGCCAACTCGTAGCATCGCAGCAGCAGAATTCTACAATAACTTTGTTATGTATGGCTGTCTCCCATCTCAGCAGCACAGCAGGTTCATCCCAATTAGCTTATAACACACGGCCTTAAAGAAAATATATATATATCATGGGTGACATTTCAGGAAATGGTTATTTTCATGCCACATCTTTTAGCGAATGTATCGAGTTGTTATTTATATGCATTCCTGAATCCCACCCCCCCCAGCCCCCCTTCGCACGTGAAGGGCTCACAAGTGACGTCATCACATCTACGGCTCTATTTAAGGAACGAAACAGGAGGAGGATTTCTCCACAAACCTGGCTGTCCGCCTGATGATGCTAGTTGTAATTACTGGCGAAACGTCGTACTCACGTTGTAAATGTTGTGGATTTGCTTTCCAAAGCACCGGTGTTGCTGTACTGGTAACGAATTGGCAAGTTCTGTTCACGTGACAACCCTTACTAATTGGCTGTGTCGGTGGTGGCGGGTTTAACGACACATTTATATATTTACGCGATCTAACCCTAAAAACACTGTATTGTGGGTGATATTGGTCGCAAAAGCCGACAGCGTGTTAAAACGTATCGAGTTGCGTGTGTTAACTTTAGGAATTTGGCAAGTTTAGATCCATGGAGGCTGGCACGTAATGGCCTACCTCTTGGTAAGTAGGCAATGTCCGCACTGAAGCAGACTAGAGGTAAGATACACCACGGCAGTAAAATATGATCGGAGCGGTCCCTGGATTCGAATCCGCCGAAGCTCTTTTTAACAAGCAGCAAACAGCGTTAGACGCATGGCCCCGTGCAATCGTCCCCGAGTGTGACGCTGCAGTTCATGGAGAGCAATAACCAGTACCGTAACTCAACTGTTGTATGCATCGTATCTCAAGGGAATGGGGAACGCGTCAATGGGGGGGGGGGGGGGGGGGCAGCCACAGGAGAGGCAGAGCGAAAGAATCGGATCGCTGGGTGAATTATTACATCGCAATCATCAGAAGAATCAATCAGAATATTAATTTGTAGTGGAGAAATCCGATGAGCTATGAAGCTCTTCTTCCTAGAGACGTCCACTAGAATTGTGAGAGGCGGCGGTGGCGACGGCTTGGGAAGACCTCCATCCAGCAGTGGATTGACTATGGCTGCTGCTGCTGAAGATGCGCATCTTAACCTTTCGTGACAAATCTAATATCCTATCGACGTGGTTCTCGCTCAATATCTGCGTCTCTGTGCCCTTGGTCTCTGACACTTGGAGGTGTCTCGTCCCCGGCGTGCTCACGCGATTGTGAAATCCAGCAATTATAACCGACGGTGCAATAATCGCATGCAGAAATATAAAATTAATAATTCACAACCCCTTTGTCAACCCAACGCCGCGTGAAGGCATCCTTCACGCTGCGTCGGTCGTGCTGCCTGTTGGAGCATACTTCACCACGCTGATCTATATGGATCGGTGAAAGGTGTGGGGGGGGGGGTAGTAACTTGATCAGGGGGTTGAGAGGCAACATCGGCGAACTGATGTTAGCCGTGGCAGGGAATTGAACTCGTCTCGCTGGGTTTTCATAGCGCAGTGCGCGCGAACCACTGCGCCACCGCTCCAAACAACAACGCCTTTTTTTCTTCTTGGTTCTTTCGGTAAAGTCACGTAGAATGGAAATAATAAAATAATGAAAATAAAACATAATATAATTCTCACGACGTTTCGACCACAACGCAAGTAGCCGTCCTCAGGTGGAGAACAGGTCTGTCGAGGAGACAGAGTCTGAATGACAAGCCCCAGGCTTGGAGCGACTATTTAAGCTGGGATGGAGGGGGGAAGAGCGCCTTGACAAAGGAATTTGCATATCAAGAGGAATTTAGCATATTTATGGGAAATGCAGATATGCGATTAGTACTTCTGTACTTGTGAAATCCGTAGGTTTGGCGAGGGGTTTAAAGTCATTATGCCCGATGCAGTATGCAGGATTAGTAGCATCAAAGGGAAGGGATAGGGGTAGCATTAATAAAGGGAAGGAGTGTTATAGTATGTAGCTGCAGTAACTAAACCACCACGTAAACAACTAAAGTATAAACTACATAGTATCATCAGTATACTAAATATACTCTACAATAACAACGCCTTTGCCGCTTGCTCCAAGCGAGATGCCTCGTGCAAAAGGTTTTACCCATTTTCTGGCAATAAAACAGGGGGTGTTAATTCTAGATTTGAAGCTTTCGTGACTGCAATGATTCATACTCGTAGGTGTTTTTCGGTAAAGTCACGTAGGTAAAACATTAAAATTAATAAAAGTAAAATAAAAAAGCTTGTGTTGCCTCCGAAACGTCGTGATTTTTATTTTATTTTTTATTTTACTTTATTCATTGAATTTTTACCTACGTGACTTTACCGAAAAAACCTAAGAATAGGAATACTTGCAGTCACGAAAGCTTCAAATCTAGAATTCCTAGTTGTTATCGTCTCTTCTTGTCGACGAGAGGCGGCGCATCGCGTGGCAGTGAGCGCTGTCCACGCGAGCACTACCCCCCTCCCCCCCACGGCGTTTCACTTACACTGTGCAGAAGGCAACGCGTGTGCACGTGTGTGCGCATATTATATGGGAGATGTATGCAAAGCGATAATTCGCGAAGGCAGGTGGCGCATTTGGTGAGCGCATCCGGGCTGCGAGGATAATTCTCGGCCACGGCTACTCACATCGGTGGCGATCGATATCTAAAGCGGTACTGGCCAACAGCAACCTCCTCCTCCTCCCCAATGCCATTTAGTGGTGAAGTATGGTCAAACAACAACACCCCTCCACGACCGATACGATGTGGCGGGGGGAGAGGTGGGGGGCAAGGGTGGTGGAGCGGCTTCACGCAAGGGTTATACAGTATTTATAAAGGACTGTCAGACCCGACTGATCAACGTGGTTTCAAGTGTTATCAAAGAGCCCGCAGTGAATTGCCTATCGGGCTGTAAATAGACCGGCAGCTATCAGGCAGTCGAACTGCAAACACAGCTCCCAACTTGCTCGGTGGATAATCACTGTGGTGTGCGCATACACAGTACGTGATTTACTAAATATTAAATTAGACCTGCCGCACTAACTACGAAACGTGCTGAGCCTTCTCCGCCAGATGATTACCGTGACCGACAGAGAGGTCCGTGTGTGTCAGTGTCCGCGTGTTTCGTCAAGGCGGAGTCGACCTAGAGGAGACCCAGGACCGGTTCGCATATTCACCGCTGGTTGTAAGCCGTGGTTGGGTGTCGAACCGAGGTGGCCGAGGCAGTGTGGAGGCAAAGACAGCCCTGCGTGGTACTAGTCACACACCACACCGTCGTGTTTATTGCTGGCATCAATAGGCGCTCGTTAGGAGCATTTTCCCGAACAATTTATACGGCGCGAGTGGGATCTCTGTTCCGTGTTTAATTCTGGGGAGCGGTGGCACAATGGTTTGCGTACTGCGCTACGAACTCGGCTGCGTGCATGGTGCGTGATATCGGAAGAGGTTCTGAACCACCCCTAGGTCGACTCAGCCTAAAACGACTACTGTGCCTGGTACGGTCTACACTGCAACCATCAGCACCGAGAAGACAAAGGCGACTCCGTCGCCTCTCGCACAACGCTTTATATATATAGGATATACGCGTGGCACACATACATGCATGTATACACAGAGAGGAGCGGTCACGCAGTGGTAAGCGCACTGCGCTATGAACCTGGATGCTTTCAATTCGGCCCCGGCGGCTAACATCAGTGGCCCTTGGCTCTCCCCCGCCCCCCCATCCGTTTCACCCAACCCGCACTCACCACTGTGGTGAAATATGATGAAGCAACCACCGCTAGCGACACGGCGTGGGGAGAGGCCTTCATCCAGCAGTGGATAGGGAAAAGAGGGTTTAGGACATGAGTTTCCCTGTTATTCCTCTGTATTATGCCATTGAGAGAGTCGAGAGTAAGTTCTGTCACCGATTAATGGGTTGCGTTAATTAGGCATTTCAACATAACTAAAAAAACAAGCATTCTACGCAGACATGAATATTATCTCATTGTACATGCTGACATGTTTAAATATCACCGCCAAATTTAACATAATACATAAGACTCACTGGGTCTTATGACTTGTTTTTTTTTCAGGAGGGTTCTGCTCCTACATTGGGATGGTTTGGTCAATTACATGGACGAGCGTTTGGGCTCGCCGCGTGAGAGGAAATCCGAGTAACCCGGAGAAAACCCCACGCATACCAGGGGGACTGCTGTGGTGCCGTCCCAAATCTCCATCACCAACCCTCGCTGAACAAAGGGCCGAATCGCAGAAGCTGCGGCTGCAATTAAACCCCTGGGTAACCTCTAATAACCAAAGTACCGCATAGGGCTGTAAAAAAAAAACATGTCTTCGGAATGCACGGGGGAAGGCAACGGCCATAAGGTGGTAAGGTTCTGTAAGCAGTCAATTGTTATCAGCGATCACGAGATAGCGACAGGGTCCATCAGGTAGAGAGGCGCGGGACGGGAGAACGAGGGCGTGATATGGAGGTGAACAGCCGTGGAGAAGTGGCGGATTTGGGGGATGGTGGTGGTAGTGGTAGGTAGCCGGGTCGTACCATAAATCACACAGTACAAGCAGTTCAGGGGGTGGCGTGGTGGCGCAGTGGTTAGCGCAGTGCGCTTTCAAACAAGCTGACCCCGGTTCAATTCCCCTGGCACGGGTAACATCAGTCATTGGTGAGTGGTATCTGGACCGGGTCATGGATCCACCACATCCTTGACAAACAACACTAGCGTAATTCAATAACCCCCAAGACCCGTAACGTCGTGGGAAGGGGGGGGGGTGTCTTTCATCCAGCAGTGGATAGAGAAAGGGTCTGTACAAGTACAAACCAATAGAGACGTACACACAATGAGAAGGGTTTCTGTAGGGTGGGGATGAATGATGTGTGAAAAAAATCACGTTGGCCCCACGCCTTAAAGGCCAAAGTGAATGCAATTTAGTGCGCGTATCTGTGCGTAAAAGGTACGGCCGATGTGTACGTTGGCTTTCCGTTCACAGTGTGTTCATTATTCGCGGCGTTATAGTGAGCGCCTATCCGCGCACCCACGATGTCCCTATCATTGCGTGAATACAAAACCTGAAAGCGGTCGCCCATGTGGAGGGGTGTCATAGGCTCTGGGGGTGGGGGGTGGGCAACGGACGGATGGAGCGATGGGGCGATGTTACGCATGCACGGGAAGGGTTTGTTAGCCGATGGTGGTGTGGTGTGTATCTGTGTGAAGGTGATCGGTATGCGAATTAGCGAGTTGATGGGAAGGCGAAGGGTGGCGAAAAAGCCGCAGCCTCTCGAACAAATGTTTTTATCCACGAACCTCCATCCTCCTTACGCATCCCCGTCGCAGTACATGATATGACCCACGAAGATTACCAAACGCTGGTGTGTGAACATCGGCTGTACTACACATGACTCTGTCGCTCGCCACCCCCCACACTCACTTACCCACACAACGTAACCCTCCCCCCCCAACCCCTCTCTGATCTCCCTGCAGTGGCACGGACCACTGTCATATCTTGTGGCACCGCAAAGTCGTGATTTCCATAGGCGGCTCTCAGTGTGCACACGCACACACACCCACAAAGATCCCCCGTGTAGCCTGAACAGACTGTAGGGGCAAGTGCTGTTAGCAATCACCTATGAAGGCCGGCACGGCACACGAGGGGGTGGTTGGCCAGAACCACGCCCGACCGCCTTTGTCTCCCTAGTGACGATGTTTACACATCGCACCAGGTACTCATTTGAGGCTGAGTCGACCTAGGGGAGGCCCGTGAACGGTTCAGATACTCGTCACTGGGTGTTGGCCGTGAGCGGGAATCGAACTAGGGTTGTTGGGTTCATAGCGCAGCGCGCTAATCACTACACTACCGCTCCCCAACACACACACGCACACGCGCACACGCACGCACACACGCGCACACGCACGCACACACAGATCCACCCGTACAGCCTTCACAGACTGTTAGGGGCAAGTGCTGAGAGAGAACCACATTAAAGCAAGTGCAGGGCACGAGGGCACGGGGGGATTGGTGTGGATAGCACCACGCCCGTCCGCCTTTGTCTTCCCCGTGCTGAAGTGCACACACCGCAACAAGACCACAGACTGGGCCGTCTCGTACACCACTAGAGCCACATTGTTCGCTACAAATCACTCGAGCAGAGCGCTCACTACCCACGCAACCAAGCCCAGCATCCTATGCGTGCTACATACATACACGTGTACCTACCCTACCTGCGATCACTACCTGGATACGACGCACACCTGGGCATATGTCCCAATTAAACCGAGGGCGTCACTGCTGAGACGCGGGTGCACGTGTCTCCATTGCAAGGGAGACCAGAGGAAATAGCCCCCCACACTACTACTACTTGCACCGCGGTGCGAAGGTTTTTCGCAACATTCAACGCCACGCGTGATCCGTGCCACATCCCGTTCGGTTCCTGCGATCGGGGCAGCTGATTGCGTGGAGGGAATGGGTCAAACGAACGATTGGCAAAGTTGGGTTAAATCGGACAATCGTGGATACATAACCCCCATGGAATGAATGAATACATTTAACAAAAATCATTTAGCGTGGAGTGTCAATAAAAGGCATCCAAACACCAAGCTTGTCCTCCCAACCCCTCGGCTCCCTAAACATTTCCCTTCCCCAAAATATTGCACGCGTGGAAATTCGCAGCGCCAGCCACTTACTTATTGCGCTCCGATCGCGGTCCTCTGTCCGCTTCTCGCTTGTCCGCGTATTTCACTCAGGGCGCATTCTCCCTCTCCTCTGTCTCGTGGCGGATTGTGGAGGCAGTCGCCGGCGTTATTGTGAAGGATTCAAACGGAACGAGAAGCCGTCGAGAGAGAAGCGGCGAATGGGCCGGGCGAGAGAGTGGCGAGCGAGCGAGCGAGGGTAGCGGAGTGACTGGGCGAGCGAGACGCCGCTAGCGAGAGACCTCTTCTGACTCCTCGGCGGGTTAGATGTGTCCTCGAGAAAACGCTTGCGGGCAGCACGGCCTCGAATCTGTGCGCTCCTCCTCCTGCACCACCACCAACACCAACCCAGCAAAAAACGCGCCGCTGGCAAATAATTAACTCCCGCACATGAAGTCTGACGTTTCGCGGCTTCCCCTCTCCGGACGAAAACTCCGTCGTCTGGTCAAAGAGCCCACGCGTGGTGCTTCCTCTTCTTCGGCGTCCACCTCCTCCTCCTCCTCCGCCGCTTGTAGCCAAGACTCGACCGGTGTCGCTCCCGGGTCCCCAGAGATATGGGGCATCGACTCGGCGTGTAGATTACGTTGGCTTTTACCCCTCCACCTCTCTCTCTCTCTCCTGTTGTCTCTTTATCTCAAATCTTCGTGGTGGGGGGGGGGGGGTCACACAACGTAGCGGCCGCCACCTACGAGGAAGCCCTCACTTGGCTCGATGGTCCGCCGCGGTGTGCACGTTGCGATGAAATGTGCAGTCTCTCCGGCAGACGGGGGGAGGAGGACGCACGGGGAGAGAGAGAGAGAGCGCACGAGAGAGAGAGCGAGAGAGCGTGAAGGTGTTGGAGTGGGGTGGGGATAAAGGACGAGGATGGGGTGGTGGTGCTGATGGGGTGGTGGTGATGGTGGAGGAGGAGCAGGCAGATACGACTGACGGGGTAATTAATTAGTCCACCTATTACGCCGGTTTGCGAGATGTACCTGCCTAAAAGAGGTGTCCCATTGTAGCAACCAAACCTACAAAAATACAATTATTTCAAAGAAATGCAATAATAACACCACTCCCAACTATGCATCGTCGTAAGACATCTTCAACACTTCACCTCCTCCAAAACACAAAAAGCAATCCCCTTTGCCATTCCGCGTTCGTCCTCCGTACAGCCTCCTGCCCCCTTCTCGCCGACTTGCAATCACCACTGCCGTACGAGCCGCGCCACTGCGAGCGAATGGAAGAGGCGAGGAAGCGTCGCTTTAAGAGCGCTCCCTCATTCCCCACTCCC
The DNA here is from genome assembly GCF_015708825.2 of Lethenteron reissneri. Lineage (NCBI taxonomy): Eukaryota > Metazoa > Chordata > Hyperoartia > Petromyzontiformes > Petromyzontidae > Lethenteron > Lethenteron reissneri. The sequence continues at coordinate 7,138,881 of NC_083826.1, read as the reverse complement.
TCTCTCTCCTCCCTTGCCCCTCTCTGTGTGTGCTCTCCTCTCTCTCCCTTGCCCCCCCTGTGTGTGCGCGTGTGCGCTCTCCTCTCTCTCTCTTCACCACGCTCCTCTATAGCAGAACAACACCCCCCCCCCAAACACCCTCCTCCTCCTCTGCTCACCCCCCCTCCCGCCCGCCTCCATCACCTCCGCTCCGTGCGCGCTATTCCTCCCTCTCCTCTTCATCGCTACTGCTGCTGCTGCCGCTGCTGTAGCCTCATCTAGCACGGCCGGGCAGCTATAATGGCCGCAAAGCCGCGGCTCCTGCCCGTGCCGTTCCCATTCGTGTTCTCATCATCGGCAGCTGCTCCATCATCGTCGCTCGCGCTCATCCTCATCCTCCTCCTGCACCCCGCGTTGTCATCTGCGTCCGTGGCGCACTCCGGCTGTCGGACACACACGGTGACCGTGTCCACGCTGCCGGTGTTGCGTGAGAGCGAAGTGGCTTTCACGGTCTCTCCTCGAGCTCGTCGTCGTCTGCCGCCGAGTCCAAGCTGCTGTTGTCCATCAGGCACGATCCTCCCCGGAGAACTGGCCATCGCGGACGACCTGGAGAACACCGAGCTGCCTTACTTCGTGCTCGGTACGTGAGTTGTTGTCTGTCTGTGTGTGTGAGTGAGAGACGCATGTTTGGCAGGTAGCTTCCACCAGTGTCCCCCCCTCCCCCCTCCCCACCTCCTTGTCTCACCACTCACGGTCGCTCAACCTCACCACTCTTGTACCGCGAGGGTGGCCCAGGAGATGGCGCTCCGGGTATGGATCGTTGCAATCCATCTGTGCGGCGTGCGCGACGCGCTCTTGGAAGACGCGCACCTCTGCTCACCGCAAACCGTGCTTGCTCTGCCCAAAGTCAACGTCGCTTCTCCTGTGGCTGCGAGCAGGGCCAGGAGGTGGTGCTACCCCCAGTGGATTCTTGAATGCATCTGTGCGGAGTTTTGAGCGTTTGAGCCAGTTTTACTTCGACATCAAAATTAATCGGCCAAACATCTCGATTCGTAGCAAGAACCCCTCCCCTAAGATGAGTCTTGAGGCTCAAGCTTACCCGTGTAAAGAAACATCATTGTATTTGTGACGTTACCATGATGAATATCATTGCTTTATATTGCGCTGCCTGCATTACGTTAACGACACACACTGCTGCACTTACCAACAGGGAATTATTAATACAGACGAACGTCGCACTGTATTTATATGGATGCATTATATTGGTGCCCCCATTGTTTCGAGATCGGAGCCGACTAAACGCGCCTGATCCATTGCTCTGTAATCAAAGTCGACGCTATAAGACGAGAGCTATCCTCGGGTATGATTACAATAGTGCGTGCATTGGACAGTCCTGCCAGATGTGTTCGTGCGAACGACATTACGCGTGATATCCCCTATTGAGCATGTGCACACGCCGATGAATAACAGCGCGTTTGCAATACACATTTGAAAATATGTACCCCAAAGCGTTTATTATGGCAAATCCTACAGTCCATTATATCACATACTGTCTACGTGCATTGCAAACGTTGTTAGCAGCAGCAGCAGCAGCCTTATAAGCCGACCATATAGGGCCTTGTAGGCCATACCACAACAGTACTGGTGGATGCACGCACAGCAACAACAATAGACATCCTTAACGTCATCATCATCATCCTCATTCTTCTGCTGTGCAAAAAGGCCGCCTCTGTCATTTGACGATGCGCTCCTTTAAACGTGCGTTCTCTGATTGCCAACGTGTGGTTGGATTGAATCGCTTGCGCATAAGCCGAGATTTTGTATGTGTATATACCTATATGTGTATACTGTACAGTACTGCACATGTGCATTAGCCTGTTGGGTTTTTTTCAATTACAGTAGGCTGTTTTATTATTATTATTATTTGGAGTATTATGTTTTAGTTTGTTCGCCCACTGATAATAATCTGGGCAAGCAATGAACAATCCTCAGAGCCAATGTGCTGATAATTGCATTTCTGTTGCCACGTTTTCAGTGTATGTGTGTAATTATACGTGTAGGGTTGTGTGCCGTGTTACAGGACTGCATGTGTGTGTAAATACATATCTTGTACGGGCATACACAATGCAATATAATTGGTGTGGCCATGTGTACAGTACTGCACCTTCAATATATTTCTGTACAGTAAGAATAACAACGAAGGACAGGTTCGTTGAGCCTCATGATGGACCTTGCATTGGATTATTTGGCCAACTAATTAGATAAGTAACTCAATAATAAAGTAATATAACCGCGTCTTATGCACGACGAGTCGTCGGCCGTTGGCCTTCTGCATACATTCAGCAGCATTGACACGATGCAAGGAAACTCTGGACCGGTTTTGACATGCATTGTTCTCATCAGCAGAGTCAAGCTTGCCTGAATGATGCATGTTTACACGTAATGCTAATGCCCTATAAAGCAGAGGTGTGGACTCGAGTCATGTGACTTGGACTCGAGTCAGACTCGAGTCATGAATTTGATGACTTCAGACTCGACTTGGACTTGCATAACAATGACTTTGTCCCACCTCTGAGGTGTGGACTCGAGTCATGTGACTTGGACTCGAGTCAGACTCGAGTCATGAATTTGATGACTTCAGACTCGACTTGGACTTGCATAACAATGACTTTGTCCCACCTCTGAGGTGTGGACTCGAGTCATGTGACTTGGACTCGAGTCAGACTCGAGTCATGAATTTGATGACTTCAGACTCGACTTGGACTTGCATAACAATGACTTTGTCCCACCTCTGAGGTGTGGACTCGAGTCATGTGACTTGGACTCGAGTCAGACTCGAGTCATGAATTTGATGACTTCAGACTCGACTTGGACTTGCATAACAATGACTTTGTCCCACCTCTTCTATAAAGTATACATATGCAAGTGTATGTTTATATACAGGGAATCATCTACTTACGAACGAGTTCTTTTCCAGAGGCCTGTTCGTAAGTCGATTTGTTCGTAAGTCGATTTGTTCGTAAGTCGATTTGTTCGTAAGTCCAACTTGACTCCTGTTGATTCCAAAGATGTTGTACGGCATGTGTACTAAATACTCAACTTGTATAATCTCCTGTAGATGCCACTGGTTCTTCTTAATACCACCCTCAACACTTTCACCACTATTGCGCTTCTGAGACACGATGGGGGTTGCTCGTAAGTAGAGGAGGCTCTGTACATAACATTGGCATTGGGCAAACATCCCAATGGAGGACCCTCATGAAAACGAGTCTTGAGACTCAACTTGGGTGGAAGGCTGCAGCGATTGCCAATATATTATAGTACAGCAATGGATTATTGACTCCATCTGTGCGTGTTACTTCCTCATACGCACAAGTCTTTTCCAAGTATGACGTCTGGTTTCCTCCGGCAAGCCAAACGTTCATCAGTGGAATTCGACGATTCTCGTCAAGGAATATTGAGACTCGGTGAGGCTCGCTCTCCTGGGTGAATATTCAGCATGATTATTTCTACGTTTATGCTTGCGTATGCGTTTCCATGGGTAAGCAGATTTTCGTTGAGCAAATGAAGCAGCATCATATTGTAGCCCCCCCCCCCACCCTTCCACTAGGTCATCCGATGGATGTCAACCTATGTCGTATACAACACAGAGCCTGCCTCCTTCTTGACAACACACCCTAAGAGGTGACCTCCTCACTTGTAAACACTGGGCCGTGAGAATCTGGAGCGATGCTAATGGCATGCGTTTAAAAAAAAATCTTAAGGTCACACGCATCAAGCTCATCGTCGTCCGCGTCATTGCCGGGGCCTCGCAACTGTGTAATGTGTCTGCCGAATTAAGTGCCTCTGATGTCACCGCACAAACGAGTCGAGCCGGGGCCGTGCCGTGCCCAACCAGCCCGGGTTCGGTGCGGCTCGGGAGGCGGAGTCAGGTGTGGTTTTATATTTTTTCCACCGCAGAAGCCGAGCCGAGCCGTGCCGCTGACATCACACCCAACGGGGCGAGTCGAGACGCGCGTAGATGACGTTGGAGCGACGATCTCTCAGTGTTGCTGACTTGACGGTGTCACGGCAGCGTTGAAATCGGTTGACCCCGGACACTTGGCCCTGCTAGGTCCCCGAGGTAGATGCAGATGTCGGGCTTGCATATCACGGTTTGGTTCTGGCTCGGCTTGGCAAATACCCGGTGGAAAAACGACTCAGATGTGCGAGTGGAGAAAGGAATTGAAATGCTATTTGTGGTGGTGATGATAAAAGTGAGGACAGATATTCGAGGTTGGGTGTCAACTTTGCTGCAATTAACAGAAGGAAGAGACACTGAGGTACAATAAAGGCTGCCACAGCAGATCTATCAGCCCCCTACCCTGCAGACTGGGGGAGGGGGTGGGGATGAAACTTTGGCCACCAACTCGGGGTGTGTGGCTCAGCGGTAGAGCACACAGCTCGCAATCAGAAAGTTGCGAGTTCACATCACAACAGGGGGATTGACTCAGCCCATCATTCTGATGGGGTCGATAAATGAAGTACCGCTTTGTGGGGCAGTCAACAGTGGTTGTCCTATGGAGTGACTCTCCCCCAACGTAGGAATGTGGAATTTCCACAACTGGCCCAGGGCTATAAACTGAGAGATGAGTATCACATCATTGCCAATAAGAGCAGGAAATAAGTGACTTTTGTGACTTAAGTGTGTAATTATCGATTCATCAATTAATTTCGTTTCTTAAGCGCACATGTGTAAGATTCACATTTTTTATTTCTTGTATGTTGTATCTAATGGATTAGTTTGGCTATTGAAGCCACTTGTGGCCACTGCATGTTAAACATGTGAAGAATATTATCAATACTGTCACGTCTAATTCCGTGAATCGTGATATATTTGTTAGTTTTTTTTCCAGCCAGCCATACATTTTTAAATGAATTACCGTGACAGAATTGTGGCATAATCGTGGCTGATGATGATTACTGTAGCTTACTGGTTAAGTTAAAACAGCGTCACTCAGTTGGCAGACATTGCAACCGAGTTGGAAAGACACTTAAGAGCTGTTCACATCAGTAACGTGGATTCATTTCCCGATACCAGCAACGAATCTTGTGCTCATAAACTATCAGTGCATATCAGTGAATGAGTACTACAAATTACTAAAACTATTAAATACTTTTTTTTTTACCACGTTAAGGCCCCACAAATGATAGCTCAACGAAGTGGCTTATCATCATGTGGAAATGTATAGCAGTTGAATACGCTAAACGCATGTTTCTAAATGTGGAGGAGAAAAGCGGAGGACTCAGAAAAAAATCCACGCGACCACGGGGAAAACACGCAAACTCCAAATATACAGCAGTAGGCGTCACGGGTCGGGATCGAACCCACGACCTCCTGTATACCAGGCGAGGGAGTTAACAGCACTTGTCCCAATAGCCTGTTAAGGCTGAGGTAGATATTTGTCTTTGGTATTTGTATATTGTAATCACCAGCTTTGACATGGACCAGAATCGAGCACCCTCACAAAGGAAATGGAGCAAAGCTGAAATTGTACAAATAAGCATGGAGAAATTTTACTAATAACACCAAGATACAGAAAGACAAGCACATGGTATATGAAATAAAACACAGAAAGATAATATTGATTGTTAAAGTAAGTGAGCTTGATAGACGGGTTGGCGGACAATGAAAATAACGGTTGATCAGGATCAGAATCTGTAATTATCCTGGAGAAATCCGATAAGCAATGAAGCTCTTTTTCACAGATGTCCACTCGGGGCTGGTCTCTCCACACCACCACCGTCTCTTGCGGTTGTCCTGCGATGATAAAAGTCCACCTCACTCCCACAGCCTTTCATCTCCGCGGTGGCCACGTTTCATGTTTAACTTTATTTTAAAAAAATTACCAGAAAAGATTCCAGGATGGTCTCATTCATCCAAGTTGTGTATAGGTAATGTCCGCTGCTGGTGACAGTTTCAATAATTTCCAGAGTGCTTAACCCAGCTTATAAAAGAGGCAGTTTCCATTTGTGTCTACTGTATTATGTATATTCTGTCAGCATTTCCCCAACAGCTTGCCATGGCTAAAAGTGGAACCTTTATAAGTTTATAAGCACTTGTGCTAATAGCACTTGTTAATAACAGTTTTTCAAGGGTAAAAAGATGATCTTTGGCTTCGCTTTTATATTCATGCAATTAATCTATTTACATCGTTATGTTCTCGTGCTCACATAATTTGCCACAGCAGTCGCCTAAATGAAGTGTCTGTTTATTAAAATGTGTTGTTATTTACATGTGGAGTACCCATCATGCAGTGGCGTGGATGGGGGTGCTGCCGTGTGCTGAAGGTCAGCGTACTGGACGAGCAATTCAGAGGTCGCCGGTTTGGTTCGATCTCCCGGACGCGGAACTTAAAACGGTGGCGCAAGTTCCTACAATTTTTTCGCCGACACCTCTGTCCACCCAGCAGCATAGATGGGTACAGCACAGTCCATCAGAAGGTCGCGTTTGGCGAGTTCAAGTGTGGGTCTTCTCACCAAGTGTGTGCAGTGTAACAGCGTAGTCCAAGTACTTAGGTTAGATCGCATGAATAGAAATGTGTCGTTATACCCGCTACCACCCAACACAGCCAATTAGTAAGTTTTGTCACGTAAACAAAACATGCCAATTAATTGGTATTCTTTGATTCTTTTGGTAAAGTCAGGTAGATAGAAAAAAAGAATACGAATACTTTTAGTATTATTTTTTTATATCTACGTGACTTTACCGAAAGAAGCAAAGAATATGAATTCCTGCAGTCACGAAAGTTTTAAGTAAAAATTTGATTAGTTACTAGTTCAGCAACACCGGCGTGTTGGAGAGTAAACCCGCAACATTTACAATTCGAGGACGACGTTTCGCCGGTAATTACAACAAGCATCATCAGGCGACAGCCAATTCGACGACGACGTTTCCGTGACAAGCCTTACTAATTGGCCGTGTCGGGTGGTGGCAGGTTTAACGACGCATTTATATTTACGCGTTCTAACCCCCCCCCCCCCCCAAAAAAAAAAAACCTCATGGGTATTGGACGCAAAGCCTCCTACGACGATGTGATAAAACTAGAGGGGTTCTCGCTTTACTAATGGCCAGCAATGAGCAAGCTAATTGCAGCGCTTCACCTTTACCTTTCACTGTGATTCTTACTCAGCATGAATTGCGGAGTGCAGCACAGTTACAGTCTATTCAAAAGAAGACGGCAGTTGCTGCCAACACTTTTCATCCACGCCGGTCTTTTTAAATCCTTTATATTAAGTTCGCTTGCTTGCTTGCTTAGGACCGTGCAAATCTTTCGGTCGTTTTTTAACCCACTTCCCATGATCCAATCGAGCTGACATTTTGCACACAGACTCGTTGTGCGTGACAATGCATTTTCGTGAAAAAAAAATTCCTAAATTTTACACTGTTTAGGGAAAAAAATATATATTTAATTACCAATTGTTTAATGCTGACAGACAATCATCTGACCCATAGGTGGCAGCCATCTCAAGCCAGAGGACGAGAGGACTCTAGCTGCCCCGATGCCACGCATATAAAGGATTTAGAGTGAAAAACTTGGTTTTTACGGGTTAATTCCCCCCCCCCCCTTTTCCGAACGTGTAATTGCGTGTGCCTGTGTGCGCGTGCGTGGCCACAGCAGACACGCAGAGGCATTAAACGACTACATTCTCACTGCCCACCCACGCATCCAAAATGATTTTTGGCATGGCCCGGTGCATTGCAGCAGTATTTATGACGCCTGGGTTTTTTTTTATTATGGCTCTGCGCCTGATTCATGCCATGTCCCTGAGTCTCTCGGCATCGACTCCGCTCAACGCGACGATTCCCAAAGCGACTCAGTCTTAACGCTGTAATGTGGTGTAATTTAACTGACGAATGGCAAGCGAATGAAATGGTAAAATATATATATCTATAATATTGCACGTTACGGCCAGACCTACTGAGAGTTGATGATATACGATTTTATGTTTTTGGGCCCATCCAACGCTGCGTAAACTGTATTTCACGTAGATTCCCAAAAATGCGAGCTGGGTAATGGTGCCGTAGTCAGACGTTGGAGAATCGACTCCGGAATCGGTGCCACCGTTCTCTCACCGACCAATTACCCTGGGATCACGCGATGCGGGGGATGAGTGGAAGAGACCCCGGCAGCATCCTTCACCCATCATCATCATCATCATCATCCGGTGGATCGCACATTGGTAAGCAGTCATTTCTGATAGTTGGAACAAAAGTCAATATTCGCCTACCACACACGGAGAAGCGTGGCACTCTGCATCATCGCCGCGTTTTTTTTTTCTTCCGTTGCTGACAATTACAGCGAGGGTATCGATTGGAATTGGCATGAAAGAAAGAAAAAGACGGATGCTTGCATAATTTCTGATCGCGCTTTTGGAGGCGATGCTGAGCGAGGCATGCAGATGGCAGATGATGAAGAAGACTTTGCCCCATCACCTTACCACCTTACGTGGGCTAATTAATGACGAGGCTTGTAAATGCTAGTCTGTCGATTCTAATAGTTAATACTTGAGTACATTTTTTACCAAATCCCTTTTTTAAAATCCTTTATATTAAGTTCACTTGCTTGCGCGCTTACGACCGTGCAAATCTTTCGATCGTTTTTTAACCCACTTCCCGTGATCCAATCGAGCTGATATATTTTTCCTAAACACAGAAAATTATTCAAGAAAACAACAAAAATGTACAATATAAACAATCATACAAAAACTGAAAACCTTATAATCTTTATATACGACTTTCCTTATATTGAATTTAAAATACCAATGTGATAAAAATGAAACTCTTACTCAAGAAAAACAGAAATGAATAATAAAATAAAACCGATGCCACGCATTCAAAGGATTTATAGTGAAAAACTTTGTTTTTACGGGTTCATTTTTTAAATATATTAATTCACATTTGGGGATGTAATGCACTTGCTTTCCACCTTCTGGCAAGAGGAACCTCTTGCGATACTCTTTCTTTGCCCACATCGGGCCCATCTGGGGTGCTGCCATTGTTAGCTCACTGGGAATTGCAATCCAAAGGTCACTGGGTCGAATTCGAGCGAACGGCACGCGGCAGTGGAAATAATGGCAACGCTTCTTGAAATCCCCGTCCGCCTCTGTCCACCCAGCAGTACCGATGGGCGACAACCGAGGTCTCCGTAAGTCAGTCGACAGTTCGCGTGTGGCTGTGTAAAGCTTGGGTTACTCCCGGACCTCTTCCAAAACGCACCTCGCCAGGTTTTGGAAGAGCAGGCCAAAAAATACCCCCGAGGAACTCCGCCTTCTCGAACTCCCCTTCTGTCGGCAGCGGTGTAGGCAAGCAATTGTAGGACTGCACCTTCGCCACTTCAAGGCCCCGTCCAATATGATTGCATTATTAACTGGGAAGTGTCGAGCGAGGCCAAGCGAGCGAGCGATACGTGTTGACTGACTGGCAATTCGTGGTTCAATTCTGTCACGTGCGCTGTTTGCCGGAGCAGTAACAACCTCATTTATTGACAAGCGCAAGCAGTTTGAACGAAGCTCGGTTGCTGCGGGAGTCTTAAGAGCGCCGCGTGCAGTGGAACGTGATGCGGTCTCAGCCCTGCCGACAATGGGCAGAAGACGTTGCTTATTGTCTCGCATGGATGAATGACACTCGGGGCGGTTCAATTGCTACTCTTTGGTTCTTTCGGTAAAGTCACGTATAAAGATAAAATAATAAATTAAATACTAGCATACGACGTTTTGATTGCAACACAAGCAATCATCATCCGGTGTAAATGAAATAGAAACACAAATCTAGTATATTTAGAAATGTAATGTAATACAACAGAGAGTCGGATAACATAATAGTCAACACCCTATCTGGTTGATTACGTTCTTCCTGAGAATGCTAAATTTGAGAGAGAGATAAACACAGAACCAGAGACATATAGACAGACATATAAGCAGACAAATTAAGTTTGGTTCAATTGCTTATTATCAGAGCGCCGTGGTGCACGGGATGTTAACTACCTCGCCTGGTGTACAAGAAGTCGCGGGTTTTATCCCGACCCTGACACCTGTATATATTTGGAGTTTGTGTGTTCTCCGAGTGTTTGCGTGGATTATTCTTCGTTTTTTTCCCCTCCACATTTCGAATCAACATCACGCGTTTCGGGCATTTTTCTGCTATAAATGTCCACGCGATAAGCCACTTCCGTGAAGATATAATTTGTGATTGCCAGGTCGCTTCTGAAACATAAAAGCAATGTATCTCAGTGGACCTTACCTTGTAAAAGTAAAAGCAAATATTGTTGAAGTAGTTTAGATTCCCGTAAACATAATAGACGATGTCGTGCGGTTTTGCGAGTCGCATGCATAGCCACAGCAGCAGCAGCAGCGACAGCTGCAGCCGTTTCCGTGATAATGGGACCATTTCCTATTTTGTGGGATTTACACCGTTCGTTGATGAAAAAAGTGAATTGGTGTCAAAGGCGCATTATAAGGTTGCGAAGCCTGCACATCTTGGGTCTCGTGGTCTGCGTCCCGAGTTGCCCCCGGGGTCGAAATGGTTTTCGTTCGCAGTGAGTTCAATGTTCTCAGCTCGGTAAATAATAATTGCACAATGCACCCCCGCCGCTGTCCACAACCCCCGCCACACTTTCCCATCATAAATAGTTGTTTGCATTTGATTCAGATATACACAGTGCATCGTGTACAAAGGTAAAGAGGTTAAGGTGCAGCCCCGCAGTAGCTTGCTAACGCCACTGTCGCTGGAAGGGCCCCCACCAGAGGGAGTTCTAAAGTGCCTCTCTAAAGGGTATTTGGCCTACGCTGAGCAGACGCATTGGAAGAGGTGGGGGTGTAACCGACACTTTGTCGCACCACACACGACTTGCCAATGGACTGTGGTGTACCCATCACGCAAACTGACCATCGCACCGCGCGCTTTCAGATGCCCTTCTGCGGCCGTCTGGAACGCTCTTCCTTCCGATATAAAGAAGCCACTGGAGCTATGCACTTTCAAATCATCTCAAATGAAAACTCATTTCTCTAGAACTGCTTTTTGTGGTTAGTTTGTTGTCTTTCCCCCGCACCTCCGTTTAGCACGGTTGGCTACGTACGGTGCGAAAGAAGTTCAACATACATACTTGCTACCGATCTTACCCGCGGTCGGAAATCGAATTCGGGTCGCTGGGTTCATAGCGCAATGCGCTCATCGATTGTGCCAACAGCTCCACCACCCGTCCCCCCACCCCCAGTATTTTACTACGCACAATTCCTGTGTCTACCACACCTGTACGGGGGGAGTGGTGGTGTGGGGGGGGGGGGCTCTTCATCGCCGTAGGTAGAATCTCCGGGATAGGTTTCACGTTTCACACCCGCTCTGCTCAATTTCCGTGCGGCACAATGATGCTGCTGCTGTCAGCGCGGCGTTTCATTAGCGGAGCTAAGTTTGGAGCCACTGTTGGTGGCACAAAATATCAAATAATTATGCCAAGAATAAAAATGATAATTAGTATTTTCAGCTCCCTACCACGTTGAGAAAGGTGCGTCGATTTGCGGTTGTGGTTGTTTGATGGCCTGATTTCCCCGATGTGGATTAATGCCGCGTCGGTATGCGTCCGCATATTTAAGTCGCTGTGCGGAAACAGTGGAAGGAAGCGGTCAGTCATAGACACCCCTCCAATTTACACAGACATCCATCGAGATCCAATGACTCGCACAGAGATCCATAGAGATCCACGAGAGGAGAGCAACAGACTTTTACGGACACAATAGACTCAACACAAAGAACAAAGGACCCACATAGAGACCAAAACAGCCTCGCAAAGAGATTCATAGTGAGATACTTATTGTTTGATAGCCTGATATTTTTTTAAATTGCGGATTAAAATAGCTGGTTTACAAGTGACCACATGTCAAGCCGATGTACAGGGGGAGAAAAAGGGGGGGGGGGCATTTTAGTTGTTTTAAAATGAAAGAAGCAGTCGGTCATAGAGACCACGCCGATTTATGTAGAAGTCCATCGACTCACACAGAGGTGAACAGGAGACTCACGCAAAGACGCACTGAGACCTGCATAGGCGCCCATTGACTCACACTCGGGTACGTGCGCCCTTTTCCAAAGTCAAAAGATGCCACGTGGCAGTTGCTTTGAAGAAAATGTTTTACCTTGAGGTATTACTAAAAAGGCTGAAAGAGCTTTAAACGCCGCAGATCGTGTTTGTCTCGAGCATTCTACTTAGAAGCTTCACGAACGAGCTCGGAAGATGAAGAAGAAAAAAAATCAATTACCCTTTGCGCGGTTTAATTGGTGAGATACATGTTAGCGCTGATGGTTCATCTATCCTGCCGCCTTTCACAGCCGCGGTATCAATTACACCGTGGATCATTATTGACTTGATGATGGCATGGGCACCTCCCCACAAGTTGCGCGAATGAGGAACTACGAACTTTGATCGGGTGGTCGCGTTGCTTACGCAAAGCGTAGCCGATTTGCCCCCGGATTCTGGCACGGTGTGATTGTGATAATGATGGTGACCGATGCTCAAGGATAATGATGTAGCGGCCGCCGTGCAATTGGCGCGCGTCTAAAGAAGTGTTCACCGATTTGGTGGAGCGGTGAAATGAGTCCGTGTTGCAAGGCGCTAGCGACGTGGGCTGTTGCGTCGCGGGATCTTGAGGTGTGGCGGCTTGGTGAAACCTTCATCCAGCAGTGGATTGAGAATAGCTTATGGCGATGTACCAGTGAGCGTCTGTAACTGAACGTATTATTTGAGCACCGTTTCTCTCGTTCAAAATATGCGCGTGCTTCTATTTTCGGGTTTCATCACCCTCACTGCCAAACGTGATCGATCCACTGCTAGATGAAGGCCTCCCCAAGCGGACGTCATCTATCGCTACCCTGCGGCGTAATAATCCCTCCCCCCCCCCCGCCACCTGCACACGAACCGATTCCATCACTCCATCTCCCTGCAGGACGGGGCTCTCAGATGCGTACCATGCCTTGGCGGCTGCCCCATCGTTATTCTTGACCATCAGCCATCACCGCTTCTCGTGGGGTAACCCTGCCGAAGCCTACATCACTTACTTCCCATCGCGGTTTGAAAGATGCCATTAAACTGCATGTGCTATTCAATCCGTGTTGTTCACTTTTCTGTCCGCCAATGTCAATCCGTGCATGGCCGCGTGCATTTCGACATTATTCATATGTTTACGTTTCGTCGTTTTTATATATATACACACAGTGTTGCTCTTCATCGTAGGAGCACTGGACAATTTATTTTTCTCATTTCCCTTTAAATGACAAAACCCAGGTAGCGTCGTGGTTTAATACTCGCGAACGCAGGTGTGGGCAAGGTTACTGGTCTATTTGATCGCTCGGCTGGAGTCGGGTAACTGCCGTGCAAGGTGCAGCGGCGAGGAAAAGAGTCCGGTTTTAAAGCGAGACGGACAGCTGCCTCCTGTGGTGTCACACGGCAGCCCTTTCGGGAGATTTCGTGTGTTTCGCGCAAAAAAACAAGAGCCTTTTGAAAGCCACTCAGACTCTGGTTTCCAGAAGAAGTGCATTGCAATCCCCTCGTCTGAGGTCACCGTCTAAATAAATTACCGGCCGACCGGCAGCATTGGTACAGAGATAGGCCATTGTACACCAGCTTCGCCGTTGTGAGGACTCATCAGTAGAGTGTCAGTGCTCACCGCTGCCGAGTCTGCTCATGGGAACCATCCGCGTGGAGTCTCCACTTCCACACGATGTTGCTATGGGTTCAGCGCAATGCCAAAATTAGACTTTAACAAGCGTGATGCACTGTATTGTTTCTACAATACATACATTTTAATTATATATTTATGAAAACTGAAATGTCAATTGGTTGTCCCCGATCTTTCCTTTTTGTGTCACCGTTGCTAAGCACAGGCCCACATTCCCAAAACGCTTAACTCACCAGGAAAACAAAACAGATTATCTTACAGGTGTAATGGACAAGAGTGACTTGAGCAAGGTTATTATTGTAAGAGCTTGGTCGGGTTGGGGGAAAGAGACGATGGGAAGGCATTCAAACGTGGAGCAGTGTGAGAGAAGCAGCAGAAAGAGAAGTGATGTGACCCGAAGTGCGGTGAGTGAGCGGGCGCGTGAGCGAGTGAGTGAATAGGCGAGCGAGTGAGTGAATAGTTGAGGGGGGGGGGTGTTCATGGAGGAAGCTCGTAAGGGACGCTGCTGGGCAGTTGGAAGCAGTCGCCCTCCAACAACAACAACGAGCGGAGCACCGGGCGGTTGGAATGCGTGCAGGTTGGCACAGCCATCACGGTCAAACCATGGCACTTTGGTCTGCCCCGTGACCTCCTGCCAGCGGGCCTTCGATGGCCGATGGCTTCACGTGGCCTCGACGTGCACCTAGCCTGGCGCGGGTGCCGCGGTGATGTCGCCCCCACTTATTGGCGAACGGCGGGTGTTGTTGATGTTATTGGGGGGGGTGGGGGGGTCGGTGAGTGGGAATAGGTGAGTTAGTGAGTGAGTGGGTTAAGTGGATGGGTGAGTGTGTCGCCGTGGCTTTGCAGTGTGGTGGATGAGACGAAAACAGACGAAGTGTCTGAAAGAACGAATCCTCAACACAGGTGGATTTTCCTTCACACAATTTAGTCACGTGATATTATTAATACAGCAGAAGCCTGATATAAGCACACCGAACGTTAAGCATAGTCCTGATATAAGCAATACATGTTTACAGTTCACTGGTGGGGGGAGGCAAAGGGCAACCTCTGATACAAGGACACGACTTCTGATATAAGCACGGCCGGCCTTGCTCTCAATGAGCGTGCTTATATCCAGATTCTATTGTAATATATGCAGAAGGAAAGCAAAAATCGCGATAAAATGTTCTCAGGCTCACCCGGATCTCAGAAGCTAAGCAAAGTTGACGACTGGTCGAGTACCTGGATGGAAGACTCCTTGGGAATAGCAGGGGTTTGTATCGCTCAGTGGCCAGAAGATGTGAACAGAGGAATGGATTAAAAAAAAAAGTATTGTGGTAAGCACACAAGCCCCGGTACAACGCGCTGATGGTTTCTAGGGAGGTGGGGGGACAGGGAAACAGAAAACATGCAGAGGAGAGGAATGGATTCTTGAATCTCCGTGTTATGGGGCTTTTAGTGTTATCCAATCATATGCCTGGACTTTTTTCCGCACTCAGCCAAACACTCATGAATGGAATTGGCCAAATGTCCCAATGCAGGACCCTTCTCAAAGACAAACATCGAGACCCAGTGAGGCTTCCCATGATGTCACTCTGCTACCTACAGAATAGTGTTGCCAAATACATACTTGTTTAATTGAAAGCATTAAAATCTTGTCGTTATGAAACGTGTATTTACCACCATTCACTTAAGAAGCCAAATGCTTACGAAGATAATTGCCCAAACGTCCCAAGGTACCAGAACCTTCTTGAAAATGAGTCTTAGAGTCGAAGTGAGACTTGGATGGCAGGCTGTCTGGCAATACCATGTGTTACAGGCTTATGCTGAGAGGCTGCCTGATAGTGTCAGTGCAGCAGTGGATTATAGCCTCTCTCCAAATGGGACTTGTGAGTGCGTTACCCCCTCACATGCACGGCTGCCCTCGTTTCCTCCCACTTACCAGAGCCCCTACGAGATGGAAGTATATCATTCTCGCAAAGGGAAATTAAGACTCAGCGAAGCTCTGCTGGGTAAATAATTTCCGTATTTATCTGTACGTTTCATCTCGCGAACACACACACGCACACGCACGTATGCATACGCACACACACCGGTATCGGCGAGACCTTCCCGGATGAGGGCAAGGGACGTTGGACGCGCGTCAACCGTGGGCAGCCGCGTTTTCACCTGCAGGTGGTCGCCAGCTGCCACGTGATGTATCGAGTCGCAATACGGGGGTGAGAGAATTCCCCAGAAAGCCGTGGATCATTTCGTTTTATTGCCCCCCTCTCCCCCGACGCTCCCCACGCCCCCCCCCCCCCCACGCCTCTCGCCAGCGGTGCTACTAGGGAATGCGAAGGCCGAGAGGAGCGGGCGAGGTGAGATGGCGACCACCGCCTCCGTAAAAATTCTTGACCCCCAGCTGCCCCCTTCGCACGCCCCCGGTGGAATTTTGTTGGTTGAGGTGTTCTTGTCCCACGTCCCAGAGCACCTCCGCCAGCTGCGCGCTTTGTAGCGGTCGGACGCGAAGTGTGCTGACGGGCGGGCTGGCGGGCGTGTGGGCGGCAGGGTTGAGTAATCCATCTGTAGAACAAGGTAAGGGTGGTCTTGTCAACGGAGAACTTGAGAACTTGCGCTGAGAAAGGACTCGTGGCAATGCGGACAAAGTTGTGAAGTTACACAATGCCCACCGAATAATTATTAGGAACCGCAGCGTCGGATGAAATAACATTTACGGAAAACTATTAAAGAAAATATATTTCGGATGTCGCAAACGTTTAATTTGAAACAAAGTAAAGAAATGTTAAAAATTTGAAAGAAGAAAATGCCATCGGAGGTCATTTGGATGCTGCCACAGTGGTGTAATCATCAGCAGTGGCGTGTGCCAAGGAAATTGCAGGGCTGCACCTTTACCTTTTAGGAGTCGATTCTCAGAAGCGATGCCGTAAACATTGTTCAAACTTGATTTGGAGCTTTCGTGACTGCAGGAATTACTTTTTTGTTCTTTCGGTAAAGTCACGTAGAAAGAAAACAAATTAAATAATAGAATACGACGTTTCGATGATGATTGTCCAAACGTTGAGTCCGTGAGCCCTTTAGGAACTGCGGGAGGAAAAAGCGAAATGAGACGCAAGTGCAATTTTGTTCCATGGGATTGGAGCGTCGCTGTGGACAGAACAGGGTGGCAGGAGACACGATTACTGACGTGCTGGGCGAGGCGTGGGTACGTTGTGCTCTCGCGTAAGTGTCGTCAAGCGACTGAAAAACATTTGTATTTAGAGCAGAGTTCTGATTATACATTCCTTCACCCGCAATGCTGCACGGCAACGTGTAATGAGGTGTGCAACGCGTAATGAGTTGTGCGGGTGAGTTTTAGTTAAAGATTTCAACAAGCCGAGCCTGGCGGCGCATTGTCGTCCGGGCGGTCGTTGCATGTCGATGACGTTCCTGTAGCACCTGGGAGCGAAATTTGGAGAAACTCCACACCTCATCAACATCATTATCATCATCCTTACGTCTCTGTATGCATGCATGTTGACCTTACGTCTGCATGCGGGCCACACCAGGCGCCCACGCGAACCACATCTGGCCCACAGGCCACCGGCGGACGATCCACTGCTTTAAGAAAGGTGCACACGTGGGCGATCAGTTTGGACGACTCGCTTTCTTGCAACTGAAATCGCTGTCTCGGCAGCCACTCGACTGGTTGCTCAGAGTAGAGACAAAACTCGACTTTTGGTGAAATCTGCTCGGCGATTTGTAGCGACTCGTTCCATCGCGTGCCGTACATTTGCTAGCGCGTGATTGGTCGTTGCAATCGTGAATGTACATATACACAGTTATACGCGCTGTCGTAATTCATAACGTATATAATAGGTATAACATATTTGCACAGTATGCGTGCCGTCGTTATTTCCTGTTGAAGAGATGCGGTAAAGTCACGAGGATTTCACCAAGAATGACGACGGCAATGGTGATCATAAGAGAATGCGTTTTAATTGCTCGTTTTGCCTTTCGAGACCACCGTGGGTAATTAACGAGGCCGCCGCTGCCACCCTCGTTTGAAAGAAGCCACAGCGGCAAAAGGGAGAGTCACTGCAATTACCGGGAAGAAAAAAAAACACGCATACGCTTCTATGATCATTACATGACAATTATCATTTATCTATCCAGGAGCGCCACCCTGATGTCTTCGGACTCTTTTTCAGTAGGGTCCTGCCACCGAGTTTCTTTCATATTTTAAGATGTTTTCAGCCAATTTATGATGAGCGTTTAGTCCACAAGTGGGGAGGAGACCGGAGCACCCAGAGAAAACCCACGGGCTAGGGGGTACCGCTCTACCCCCCCCCCGTACAGATGGAAACAGATGGCTATTAGTCCACGCACTGCACCGCCTTCTCATAGCGAACCAGGAGAATGGGGCACCTCCTTGACAATCACAGGAAGGGAGTTTCACAACACTTCTGCGGTGGTCTACCAACCCTCGCTGCCTCTACAGCAGTGACGTGCGGAGAGGTCAATGGCTGGGGAGGCACCGGCTAGTGTCAGAGCCAGATTCACACACTGAGGGGGGCGTGGCCTCGCTGAGGGGGCGTGTTAGACACGTCCCCCTCAGTGAGGCAGATGTGATAGCTGCTTCCCCTGGTGCTTTTTAATAGCAGCTTCATGAGACCAGCGAGCCTAAATATCCTTATACACATATGTGAAATAAGTTATCTGGAGTATGGAAGGCAAGGACATGAAATGAAGGGGTCAACAAACATTACAATGGTGACATACTGAGATAATAACAGGCACGTGCTTATTGCCCGCTCTCCATCCAGTTACGGAGGGGTTCCGCAATCAGAGGGGAGGCTGAGCTCGTCGCTGCCTCACCTCTCGTCTTTTCCTGTATTTGCAGCGGAGCTCCGCAAATTTGGCGATTTAGACTATAAAAATGATTGGAATCGTACAGAAATGGCATTTATAACACAGATCAGCGGAAAAATCTTCATATTTATTTGATTTGATTATTCTTTTTTTACTTTTCGTAACAGCTATTTTCATTGGAGTATGACAGGCGACGCTCTGCCTGCCCCGTCTCCCTTGACCACACGTCCCTGCTCCACAGTGCTGAATTACAGGCAGCCACGTGCAGCAAACTAAAAAACTCAACTAGTTTTTATTTTACCAGGCAAGGCCTACCGAGCTATGAAGCTATTTTTCAGAAGCGACCTGGCCACGAACGATAGCTCAACTGGTCGCTCGGATGTGGACAAAGCGGCTGCGGGCGATTTGGCTGCACCAGCGATCACCCCAAGTGTGGTGGTGCCAACTTCGACCGCCGACTTTCAAACCGAGTCATTGTGTCTCCCGCCCTCTCCCCCCACTGGCGGTCTTGCCGTCCATGGCAGGCAGCCCAGTCTCTCTTCATTCACGTGTAGTGTACCAATTCACAGACACTAGTAAGAGGTACTCTCTTTTATTCCAGCCTTCACAGTCTTTAGGGGATAACCACCTACCGGGTCGGGATAGCCAACACGCTGCCCGACCCACAGCTTGAAGAGGGTGAAGATCCCGACGACAGCAGCACGGACGAGTTCTACTGCAGTTTTCAGCAGCCCCGACTGTGAGTCGGAGCTCGCCTTTTATCCTACCCAGCGTTGCCAGGCTCCGCCCTCGGCCCCGCACCCCTCTGGATCCCCCAGAAAGCTCCGTGCCTTGTCCAAAGGTCCAACTCGTAGAACGGGCTGCTACCCATAATTCCATTGTCTAACAATCTCCCAGCGGCACGCGCCCCAGTGACTCATTCCACGTCACTACACACGCACGGACAGCTATTGGTTGGTTGGTTGGACGGTACGGGAATCGAGGGGAGTGGGGTAGGGGTAAACATTGCATCCGTCTGTTAATTTGCGCACTTGGAAAAGCTGGACTGTGATGAGGTCACGAGGAACCAAGTTAATAACCACCGTCACGCTCGATGTTGCATTTATAATGAGGTCAACATAATCACGGTCTGCTTCAAAGAAACAAACTAAAACTAATACATTTTTGTTATTTTACCAGGTAAGGCACACTGACCTATATTGCTCCTTTTCAGAAGTGACCTGGCCACAAATGATAGCTCAACCAAGTGGCTTATCACGTGGAAATGTCTAGCAGCCAAATAGTCTAAACGCACTTTTCAAAATGTGGAGGGGCAAAAAAACAGAGAACCTGGAGAAAAAATCCACGCGACCACCGCGGGGAGAACTTTCAAACTCCAAGTATACAGGCGTCGGGGTTGGGATCGAATCCACAATCTCCTGTGCACACAAACAGATGGTGTACTTCGTATTGCTACACGTACACGGTAGGAAGATAATCGGGGTATAGATGGAGAATTCCGTGTGAGTCGCTTGTTACGGTAATGGGTGGATCGCTTAAGCATTCGCTAATTGAAATAACAAATCAAACGATTACTCGTATGAAATAAGTGAGACAATTAAAGAGATCGGTGACATTAAATGTAGTCAAACTCCCCATCTGATTTGATGTGCAACCAGTGCAAGTGCTAGGATCACATCCTGTTATCTGTTTATCAGCAGACGTGATCCATTCACTGGTGGGTGAAGGCATCGTCCGCAAGCCGTCACCATTTTTCCATTGACTCTCGATGCAACTTAATTAGAAGTTTTCGTGACTGCAAGGATCTATACTCTTTGGTTCTTTCGCTAAAGTCACGTAGGTATAAAACTAATTAAATCACGACGTTTCGGGCGCAACACAATTGTTTCTTGCTATGGTTGTCCCCACCTGATGACGGACGCTTGTGTTGCGCCCGAAACGTCGTGATTTAATTTATTTTATACCTACGTGACTTTAGCGAAAGAACCAAAGGATATGTTTCGATTTAAAGCTTTCGTGACTGCATGGATTCATATTCTTAGTTCTTTCGGTAAAGTCACGTAGAAGGGAAATAATTAAATAATAAAAACAAACATAATAAGATAAAATTATCACGACGTTTCGGCCACAACGCAAGCAGCCATCCTCAGGTGAAGAACAGGCTGTCGTAAAGACATCGTCTTAATGAAAGACAGCGTCCTAATGAGGACGCTGTCTTTCCAACAGCCCTGTTCTTCACCTGAGGACGGCTGCTTGCGTTGTGGTCGAAACGTCGTGAGAATTTAAACTTATTGTTTAATTTTTATTATTTTATTATTATTTCCCTTCTACGTGACTTTACCGAAAGAACCAATCATTCAAAGGATATGTCTCGATGCAACGTTTGCCGTCCGCGCCGTGAGCTGGACTCACCGCTTCGGTCCCCAGGATCGTTGCCGGCCTTTTGGCTGCCATTCCGTTCCTTGGCCTCAGCAGTCATCCCTGACGAGCGGCTTGCCCCTCCAAAAACCCTCGCGCTTTCCTTGAGGTTCGAAAGATTGTGCAGAGAACACCCAGGAGTTGTGCGTGTTTCGAATCTCGCGCCTTTGTTTAGTAGCGAGCCTCTGGATTGCAAGGCGAGTGTTTGGAACCGTCGCACCCCACGGCAGCCTCGCGCGCGCACTGATATGCGATGTCAACTTATAGACTGGAGGATATTCAGCGTAAACATTAAGTGGCGAAGTGTATTGAGATAAGGGGCCGTCCATTAATGACGTCACGCACCTGGGGGGGGGGGGTCAGACATTTGTGACGATGTGTGACGAGGGGGGGGGGGGGTGAGAAATGTGACGTCACATCAAAATGCGCAACTTTAAATAAATATAGACAACACGTTCTAATTAATTAAAGACTTTTTGATAAATGTTTTCTCCTACAACATCAGAGTGCAGCGCCACATTAAATACTCACTACAATGACAATTGCTTAAAGCGATTTGAAGCATGTTTTATTTTTTTTGGGGGGTAGGGGGGGGCAGAGCTTTGTGACGTCATATTTGAGGGGGGGTCTGACTTTTTGTGACGCTGTGTGACAATGGGGGGGGGGCGGTCAAAAATCGTCAAAAATCGCGTGACGTCATTTATGAACGGCCCCTAATGAAAAAAACATACTAAATGTCGATATAAGATATATTGTCAATCATCGTCAGCATTTCATGATCTCATTATGTACTAAAAAAAAAGAATGATCCGGCCAATATAATAAAGGTGATGAAGTTAGTTGACAACCACCAGACCCCCCGCCTCCCCAAGATAACCATGTCTCTAATCCATGACCTTAACACGCAATAAAATTCACGCCACCTCTCCAAGCACCGCTATTTAATATGAAAATTCCCCTCCCGTTACGAAAAGTGAAAGCCATTTAAATGTAGATAGATCCTTTTGTAGCACGGCTGTATTTTTTAAATATGTGCCTCTCTAAAAGTAGATAAAATTATGGAAATGGCGTGGGGCATAAAAAGAAAAAAAAAGATAAATGAATGAAATAAAGTTGCAAAAAGCACCGTCATTGCCTAACCTGTATTGGAGTAATGACAGCTGCTGAAACATCCACTAAGCCATGGATGAGTGGCTCGACCAAAACCAATTACGTGTATTCGTCATGCTGTGGGGTAAGGGAAACCCAGAGAGAGAGAGTCTTTCTAAATGTCGGCAAATAAAATGCAAGTTGGAAAGCGTATGAGTAGATTTTCTTTTTTAGGTAATGTAAGATAAATCTGCCATTTTCACGTTGCGATAAAGTTAATGTGATGTTGTTTTGTTATATTTTGCTACGGCAATGATTCGGTATACGCGTTGCACGCATTATTTATTTATTATTACTATTATTATTTCGCCTTCCATTGTAGGTGTTAAGTTAACCCCCCCCCCCCCCCCGACAAAATATAAAGAAATACGACAACAACAAAAATAAACGGTGCGTGGAAGGCAGATTGCATTGTGAAGAAAAGAGTTTGCGTGCATTTCACACGCACGAGTGATGTTGCTGCACCCCAGTGCATTTTAATGACAAAACCACACAAACAGCACAGGAGTGTGTTAAACGAGCTTACATTTGTAGTGGGTTCTAATCAGGCGCACACCACGACTGGAAGGCAACACGTTTGATTCTCTAACACAACCAACGCTATTCAAAGATCCACGGTTAACTATATACATTGCGAGCGACTGTGTACATTACAGGTTAACTACGTAAGGTGGCGGCCACCGTTCCTCACCACCTAACCACGTGAACTGAATCCCTATACGGTTGAACCAGAGCAGCCGTGACGCCGTCGCGTCGTCGCATACGGAGACCGAAGAGCGAAGATCGAAGAAGACGACTTCTTTCCCGGTGTAACAGGCTAAAATAACCCCTGCCCCGATTAAACCCGGGTATGGTTTGGCCCAGGCCAGAGTATACCCGAGGGGGATAAAGTGTCCTCGGCTAAACTATACCCCCCGGGAGTTTAAACTAGACTGGGCCAGACCATACCCCTCCTCCAGGCCAAAAGATGCCCCATGTGAAAGTTCAAACGAACTTCAATCGATATCTAAAAAGCATATAAATGGAAGTAAGAATTTCAATTTGATCAAATGAAGCAATTTTAGGGTTAGGGATAGGGTTAGGGTTAAGGTTAGGGATAGGGTTATTATTATTAAAGTGTTTCTGGTTGAAGCAATCAAAGTCTATGTGTTTACAGTTTTAAATAAAATATTGGAAAAATGTAGTAATTCATGTGTATATTGCTCAACACTATTACTATCACGTGAGTATAAATTGGCCTAGGCCATAATATACCCGGGTATAATCTAGCCTAGGCCGTTTTAACCCTGGGTATACTACGGCCTAGGGGTAGACTGCGGCCTGTTACACAGGGTTGAACAGCAACGCTTCCTCTCGGGGCTCGGCTTATATTTCCTGAAATTGCTTCAATTGATCGATCCTTCGCGGAGACTCTGGGTCCACATCACGTGGCCCGCTCCTCCCCTTCTGGTGGCGCACGTGCCCCCTTGTCCGGTCACGTGCTCTCGCGGGTTCACCAAGACTGTCATGTCCCCCGACCCGACCTCCGTGACATTTTCCCTCGAGTGAGCCCTTGTGTATAGTACAACCACTGTCGCCATAGAACGGCCCATTTACTCTGGTCACCGATGGCCAGTCACCTCCTTATTACTCTTCTCTCACTACTACAACTACTACCACTAGCATGTTTACTTTTCCCCACAGACGGTGTTCGTTGATGTGTCCATTCACATCGTGGACTGTTTCGTATCAACCACACTGTGTTCACCCACCGCCGCACTGCAGGTTACTCACCCACTGACTCACGCACTCACTCACCCACTCACTCACAAGCTCATTCACCCATCCGCTGCATGCACTCACCTATTCACACACTCACACACTCACCCGCTCATGCACTCACCCACTCACCCACGCATCCACCCACTCACCACACTGCAGGTCACTCAATCCAACTCATTCATGCACGCACACACTCACCCACGTACAAGCTCATTGACTCATCCGCTGATTCACTCACCCAATCACACACGCACACATTCACCCGCTCATTCACTCACTCACACACTCAATCACCCACTCGCCACACTGTAGGTCTCCACACTTCTATTTTCGCTTCTTCCCTTGCACTATCGCACTTTGCATTTCCCTCCCGTCCTCGTTGTTTCTTGTCGCCAAGTTCTTTTAAATAACCTCACTCAGTTCAAGACGTGTGCTTAAGATTATCCACTACACCTTCAGGAGTGCTTCTTGTTACTGGCTGCTTGGCGTTTTGCAACCCTGTTGTATGTGTGCTCAACAACCCCAATTTAAGCAAAAAAAAAACATTCACGAGAGTGTATATTTTTTTTGTTTCTACTTTGAACCCGTCCGTCCTAAACTTGAAAGTCGCGAGGCTGGAAGAGCCTCCCCTTAATTAGAGGCTTTGCCAAACAATTTCATGGGAATGCCACTCCCCGGCAAAAGCGGTTCGGTATTTTGTTGTGGGATTTCGACGGTGATGAAGTGGGGTGCCCGGCGGATCACTGTAGATTTCGTCAAGAGCTAATACGTCTGGATTTGGTTACGCAGTGTCACGGAAATTGCGTTGCCGGCTGAGACGTTCTCACCCGCAATTAGGCAGTTACCCATTTCACGCCGATGCTGTGAAATTGGCTATTGTGTAGGAGACAGGTGGATTACCAACACACCGCAGATGGTAACGATTTGTGGTAGGCCTTCATCCAGCAGTGGATTGACCTTGGCTGATGGTGATGATTGAGGTTGCTGTCGTGTAATGAATGGTAAGCTCTGGAGAACACCTTACACTTTTCCCCCACAATACTTGACCAGCGGGTTAATTAACTGTGGTTTGCGCCCATTTACGTTAATAGTTAGACAGATAGACTGAACTATTTTTTATTTTACCAGGTAAGTCCCACTAAGCTTCATCGCTCTTTTTCAGAAGCGACCTGGCCACAAATGATAGCTCAACGAAGTGGCTTATCATGCGGGAATTTATAGCAACCAAATACTCTGAACGCTTGTTGCTAAATGTGGAGGGAAAAACCAGAGGACCTGGAGAAAAATCCACGCGACCACGGGGAAAATATGCAGACTCCATTTATACAGGCGTCAAGGTCGGGATCGAACCCACGACCTCCTGTATACCAGGCAAGGTAGGTAACATCCCTCCACCACGGCGCCCTGAGATGCGGCAGGAATTAAACCATTTTCCCGAATGTTTCAATTGGGATTAAACCGGTTACCTTTGGCAGGTTCCGGTGGGCTACCCGTTGCACCGTTGTGCGAGAGCAGTCCTCACCCCTTGCGTGTACGCGGTAAACATAATTGGGCCGCTGCGTGGGAATATACCAAAGGCGCGTGTCATGTGCGAGCGCGTCAGCTGGGGACACTTTGTGACGCACTCTGGAACCTGGCTCATCCTCCGCACCCCTTGGGTCGCCCCCGCAAGACGCACGTAAGCCGGCTAGGATCAACAACGGTGGCGGCAGCGACAATCTTATCCCCCCCTCTGCGATCTCCATGGAGATTCCGTGAGAGTGCTGTGTCAGCAGGTTTCAAAATGGCAGAGGCAGTTGACTTCATCGATTAATTTCTCACCAGTTGCTGGTGGACTTCATGTCGGTGACGCGTGACTATACGAGGAGCCAGAGCCCACAGCGAGAGGCATACTGCACAGTGCCGGATTATCCTAGGAGCAAAAGTATCACGTGCTACGGGCCCCGCACTTTCAAGGGCCTCGCGCTAAATGCTTTCAAGCTCTCCATTCCGGTTCATTTATTCTACGCTTGCTCTATTACTATAGTACTATACCGCCTTCAACTTTTATGAACGACTGAGAGTTTAAGGTTAGCGATTTGTCGTATTATCTGGCTGTATAGCAAGTAAAAAAAATACTATGCAAGCAAAAAAATTGTGTTTTAATATTTGTGTTTTTTTTTAGGGCCCCTTTATAGCATATGCTACAGGCCCCGCACTAGCTTAATCCGGCACTGGATGTTGTTGCGCCGGCATCTCGGCTGAAACAAAGCCCTGCACAGCTGATGCACATCTACCGGCTTTCTAATTTCACGAATGCTGATGTGAGAGGATTAATAGTACGCGCAATACGGGATTAATACACGGCAAAAGGCACGATTGTGACCATAGGCTTGGATCATCCTAGCATGCCTTGCATGTCACATGACATCATTATCATCAGTCTTGGTCAATCTACTGCTTGATTAAGGCCTCCCCAAGCTCCCACCATCTCTCACAATCCGGCGAAATTATAACACCCACCTAGCGCCCACACTGGTGCCAACCGATCGCCACACTGCGCGTGAAACGCACACACGGCCTTCTTGTTTTAACCCACCAGCTCCGGTCAAACTTTGCGGCCCATGTTACATTAGGCGGCAGTAGGACAGTGAGTCAACTTTATATCGTTAGCGATCAAGTTTTGTCGTGTTGAATCGCGCAAATGGAAATGTGCCGTCCACCCACCTCCACCTGGATACGGCCAATTAGTTCGGTTTTTCACGTGAACAAAACGTGCCAATTTGTTTCCGCTACAGCACACCGGTGTGCGTTAAAGAGCACGGTGTGACGACCCGTGCTAATTGGCCGTGTTAGGTGGAGGTGAGTGTACGACACATTCACATTCGCGCGATCCAACCCAACAAAACTTTTGCCATGAAATAATATTCCTCGCGAAGAGTGCACGTGTTCAACTGATCGTCGGTTTCATCCGTAGCCGCGTGCATACTGCTGCCTTGAGCCCGCATCGTTGCACGTGGCCCAGCCCACTGCCATCGCCCCGGGAATGCATTTTTTTTTGCATGGCCTAAGGGGTGGCAATAAACTAATTCTAACGCTTTCCGTAAACGATGACAAACTCATCGGACGAGAATTGGAGACGTGCAAATTGGCTCACGGAGTGTTTTGTAGGATCGTTTGAGGCGAGGTATTTTTAACGCTTCCCAAGTGCTCAGGGCGAAAGCACGCGGGCATCGGCTCTCGCTGTCCGTCCGTCCGTCCGTCTGTCTGTCTGTCTGCCGCGATGGCTCTCCTCCTAAAGGTGATCCACTGTGAAAGGAATACAATACGCAATCGTTCACATTTAATACGAAACTCCTTCCGACGTCAAACGCACGCTTGAAAGCGTTACGGAATGCAAGCATACGCAACGCCTGTCCTATTATTGCGGTAGACGTGAATTTTATCCCTTTACATCCCAAACGAAGCTTGCTAAAAAAGATGCCCTAGCAGGTCGAGTGGGAATGGTGTTAACTCTGAAGAAGAAAAAATAAAAAGTGCCCGTGTTATATGTCTGTAGCAGCACGATTTGACTCGAAGTGGAGCTGGAACCTTAATAACGAGGGGGCTCGCGGGGATAACAGAGGCTCAGGCTGTCCCCCTCCACTCATTGGCACGACTGGGCCGTGATCCACCAACGCCTGCCTTCAAAATGCTGCGGTACAGCCGTGAGCCACCAATGTCCCCCCTCGCCTTACCATGCCTTTGGGGCTTGTGCTGTTTGCGAGTAGCACCTGTTTGCGAGTAGCACCGGCACAGCACACGTGGGTGGGGGGGGGGGGGGGTTGGTCAGCACCACAACTGCCGGCCGCCTTTGTCTCCCTCATGGCGATGTTTACACATCACACCGGGTACTCATTTGAGGCCGAGTCGACATCGGGGAGGCACAGGACTGGTTCAGATAATCATCGCTGGTGTTGGTGGCCGTGAGCGGGAATGGAACTGTGGTGGCCGGGTTCTGTGGCGTAGCGCCCCAACCGCTGCACCACCGCTCCCCACACGTGGTGGTGAGTTCACACCACGCTCACGTGCACGTACACGCGCACGTACACGCGCACGTGCACGTACACACGCATGCGGCAGTATTTGACGTCTGCGCTCGGACGGAGAGTGAGGGCGCGAGTCAGGCTTGTGAGATGGTCCGCCATCACGTGTGATTAGGAGCAATGACTGAATGATTAAGACCGTCCTCTTAAATGCAGTTCACGTGAAATGTGTGACAGGCTGTCAGGAATGCTTTGCAAACGCAGGACTGACATTTGGCTGTGCTATGCACTCCCTTCGGATCGTCTTTCAAAGTTATACTTACACACTCCATTAGATTGGTGAGTGACATTCTCACAGAATTACACGTAAGGTTCTTACATTTCTCTGCGTGTGGTTTTTAGGTTTTGTTTGACTACAGAAGTGAAGGTTATATGTAATGTATATTATGGTGAGGTTTTCGGTTTATTTTTTTCTGTTTTAGAATTTTTCTGGCCCCTTTTTATTTTCGTATTTCCAGATTGACGTTCGTTAATTTCAGCAAACTTTCACCCGTTTACACAGTGCATTTATTCCATTTTCACATTCATAAATGTTAAGAATCCTATGAACACTTCCTTGGCAGTGTTTTTTTTTGCATGAGACCCCAGTACCGGCTGCAATTTGGCATCGTGCGCCTACATCAAATAACAAGCTCAGCGCCTTGTCCTCTTCCAAGTGGTTCCTCCCCATGCCTCTGAGTCGTTGTCCTCTTTCTTCGAGAGTGAGTGAATACAGGGACTCCTCTACTTACGAACTAGTTAGGTTCCAGAGGTCTGTTCATCAGTCGATTTGATCATAAGTCCGATTTTGCTCCTGTCGATTCCAAATGTGTTGTACGGCGTGTACACTAAATCACGGGGAGTGGCTTTAAAAGTTGTATAATCTGTAGATGCCACTTGTTTTTCAAGTTCTGCAGATGTAGATGCCACCATCGCCATCTATTGCGTGGCGGTTGTTCGTATCTCTGAAAGTTTGTCAGTCGAATGTTCGTAAGTAAAGGAGTCCCTGTACGTTGCCCGTTTGTAGTCGGTCCGCCCTGTTCTCTCTCCTCCTGTCATTTACTCATTTTGAGGGGGGCGGGGGGGGGGGAAAGATCGGCTAAATAGACAATAATAACGATAATAATACATTTTTTTTTCTATCTAGGTGACTTTACAGAAAAAAACAATAATAACAGTAATAAAGTTCGGAGACGATGAGTAGACTCCAGGTTGTGTTTTGTCCTCCGAAGAAGTTGGCGGCTCCACAACTGCTGAACACCAGGGGGGTTTGTGAAACGGCATAACATTATTTCAGAAGTTCACTTCAGAAGGGCAATTATGTATCTGCAGCTGAATTCCTCGGTCCAAATTCCGCCACAATCTAAACTGGCGAGGGTGTGCTTCGTACTCTGTGCACGGGGGGCTCTGGGTCCAATCCCACATCACCATTTCCCTTCTCTTATAATCATAAGAAACTCACCTGGCGCTGCTTAGCAACTAGCAGAGTGCACAATTATACGTGCGATTCATCACAGGCGGAGCTCACACCGGCTACACGCTACAAGTTGCAATTATTATTGCAGTGGAAAAAAAAAAACTTGTGACATCAAAGCCTCGACACGTCTCGCGCTCATCTCAACACACGTGCCACACGTGTTAGCCGCTCTGCTGAAATTGCACTCTGTCCAACATCCCGGTATGATGTGCATTCGGTAATGTGCAAGCGGAGGTCGTAGACATCTCCGGTTGTTTTGTCGCGCGCGCAAGCCGGTGCGAAAACGCACGCACGGCCTGCAATGCGACCCCACAATAATAAAACACACAGTGGGGTCATGTCAGGTGAATGCAGAGGGGGCCACACAATTGTTCCAGCTCATTCAACCCGACACACAAACGTCTCTTATGACCAGGGCCTAATTGCTCGCTCAAATATATTCTGTAACGCCACCGCATTGGCTTGGAGTAAAAGGGATTATCGGCGGCGTAAGGCACTACCACTGGAGTACACATTATCCTATACGTAACAATCCTATATTATTGTGTCCAATAGTCTTTAAAGCAAAATATGTACCACAAGGACAAACTGAGGTGACACGGCCGAAATTAAGCACCGCTTGTGACCACCGATAATTTTCTGTACGAGTCCAGGGTCTTCAGAAATCAGCGGGGTGTCTGCAAACGAATTAGCCTGTATTACAGTGTCCTTCAGGTGCATTAATCCCAACCGAGATGGTGACTTGCGTCAGATTATGAAAACAAAGACACCACCCACCCAGGTGCTTTCTGGCAAAATGCCTCCGTTGTGCAAGTGGCAGTCCACCCACGGGACTCACCGCGCGTCACTGCACCCCACTGAACCAGCGCCTCCGCGCTCATGGCTCAGACCCTCGTTACCAGTGGAAGTAAGGTCCACCCACAGACTGGCAACTGTCTGCAATCACTTTATCTTATTCTTCCTGGCATTGTCCCCACCCATGTGGAATCTGCCTTTCCTGCTCCCTCCTCCTCCACTCATTGTACGCCACCAGTGCCAGATTATCCTAGGAGGAGAAAGTAGCTACATATGCGACGGACCCTGCACTTTCAAGGGCCCCGCGCTAAATGCTTTCAAGCTATCAATTTCGGTTTACTGATTCTGCACTTGCTCCATTACACCATAGACGGCTTTTTCTGGTGTGGACCAATCAGTTTCAAGGACAATGCATAGATTATCAGAGTGTGTTTTTTGTTTGCATTTTGACCACGAGTATTGTGGTTAATGCACACATGATTCCTTGTAAAAAGGTTTCAGTTTAGTTGCCAGAAAAAAGGGGAAAACCCCTATTATTATTATTTTCTCGCCACCAATCTCACAGCAGCATGGCAGTTGACGCATTGGGCAACTTTTCTTAACTCCCCCCGTCCACCCCCGCCTATGTCCAACCAGCAGTATACATGGATACGCCACAGTGATTGGATCAGCTGGTCGCGTGCGATGGGGCAGAGCGTGGGTACAAACCAAATCATTATAAGACAACAAGAAAAAGTAGACAAAAATACAATTTGGGCAGATTGAGCAGCCTTACTTGTTTACTGCACGCAGTTCACCTGAGACAAAGCAACCCCAAACAGATTAGACGTCACTTTGAAACCGCCGAACCCTCTACGGGAGCAAAGAACAGGAGTGAGTGGAGATTTCCCATTAGCAGAGCTAGGGGGTGCACCCAACAATGCGGGAAAAGTGGCCTGCAAATTGGCATCTGCAAAGAGCCCTTGCAATATCTCAATTCCAAACCGCTCCCACCTACGAACCCCCCCCCCCCCCGCACCTGCTTTCGAAATTGAGGCTTTGCGGTAACAAAGCCTGCACTCTGCCGCTGCCAATTGAGAGTTGCTTCGTTTACGGCCGTTCAAGTTGCTGCCTCGGCGAGCGTGTACGTCTATAGCAGGCTCATTAAAACTGACAACTCTCTCTCTTTTTTTTTAATTCCTGACGCTGAGAGGAAAGGAAGATATCAACGCTTTGGCTGACGGGCCCTGTGTTCTGTACACGCTGTGTAAGAGTCGGCACGTGTTCTACATGCTACGCCGCACGCGTACAAGCACTCGTCTTCTGCTTACAGGCCGGAACGAAGGTGGAAAGTCCACATTACTATGGCGGGGGTGGGTCTGTCGGTAGGAACCACCGTTGACTTCCCTGGAGGAATGAAGGGAGGAGTGTCCTCGTGACAATTATTTCAAGACCGATTTCAAACCTCCTTGATTCCCTTGAATAATTCAAGATTTCAGACGGACACATTCTCAGACATGCACGTTTGAGATAAGTCGGCGATACATATTTAGCTCATGCTACTGAGCTGCCACTTTTGAAGAACTTTTCCCCAAAAAAGAAATGGCAGTTAAATTTAACGTCAAAACACTTTAATTGCCTTAGCATCATGTGTCATCGCAATGCCCTTCTGCAGACTCGCCAAGGGGACCCACACAGTGGCAGCTGTCCTCGCGTGTCACGAGGTTAGAAGGCAACGCAGGCCTGCCAACGGGCATTGTTCTGCCAGTCGGGAGCGATGTTGCCGCGTTGTTTTTCCCAACGAAGTAACTTTGTGCAAATTCATCTTCTTGGTTCTTTTCGGTAAAGTCACGTAGAAGGGAAATAATAAAATAATAAAAATAAAACATAATAAAAATAAAACATAATAAAAATATGTTTTACTTTATTATTTCCCTTCTATGTGACTTTACCGAAAAGAACCAAGAAGATGAATCCCTGCTGCAGTCACGAAATAAGCTTTAAATCGAACTTTGTGCAAATTGTTGTTGCTGCAGCGATCGTGAATATCGCCTGTACCACTCCAGCACCACGGTGCTTCTAATGCACTTGCGTATTGTCTCCGCGTGTACGTGTGACTTAATGAATTATTAATGTCTGCTGATTCACCCGCTCGCACTGATGTTGCCCCGTCATGCCGTGCATCCGCACGAGTTCTTAACTGTGTGAAGCACAATATAAATAACTGATGACGGTGATGTCTGAGATTTGAACTTGCAGCCATCCCATCGCGGAGCCACGTGCTGTATCCGTTTCACCACACCGGCTGCATATACGTACGTGCACCAGCATTAATATGCTGCAGTGAAGGCAAACGGGTAAAGTTTCAGCCTCGCAATGTCGTGCTCACTCCCCTGCTGGCAGAAAGGCCTCCACCAGAGGGAGCTCCAGAGCGTCCCTCTTGAGAGTAATTGGCCTACTCCTTTTGCACGCTGGTCTGATGCACTGGAAAATGTGGAAGCACCCACGCTGTACACCACCGCACCCGACCTCCCGATCGACTAGCTGAGGTGGATAGAGGCCTGATGCGGGAGGGGGGGAGGCAGAGGGGCGGGGGGGGGGGGAGATTTAAGAAACTTGCCAACGTCGTTTCACCTGCCGTGCAGGGGAGATGGAGTCGAACCCGCGACCTCTGGGTTGCGAGTGCCGCTGGCCGCTCACAAGCACAGCAGCGAATTCCGTCACACGTGTGTGTGTGTGTCATCTGTGATTATTAAAGACATCGTTTGGAAAAAGTGCGTACGTACATATTAAAGAATGGCAGTGAACTACTGGGGGGGGGGGGGGGTGGCGTGGAGGGAAGGGGGTGGTGGAGCAGTTGGCACAAATGATGAGCGCCCTGCGCTGTGAACCCAGCGACCCGAAATTCCATTGCCGGCCGTGGCTAACATCGGTGGCTAGTATGTACAGTATGTATGTTGAACTTCTTTTGTACCCTACGTAGCCAACCAGAGGTGTGGCAGGGGGGGACGGACAACACGAAGCAGTTCTAGAGTAATGAGTTAGCCTTCCTGAATCACGGGGAGGGGGCAAGTGCAAACGTGTGGCTATCAGGATAAGAATTTTCATATATCCTGGTGGAATCCGATGAGCTATGAAGCTCTCTTTTATTTTTTATTTTTTTACAGATGTTCAGTAACAACGGCGGGTCAGCAAGTTACAACAATAAACAGTAAATCCCGGAGTAAGATAGAAAAAGGTTAAGTCACAAAGACATACATATATAGAGAGAAAATAGACGTACAAATTGTAATCCTACATTTTGACAGCTCACGTGTTTGCTCTTTGCCGTTGCGGATGAGTTTGAACATCTGCCTTGTCCAAAAAGTAATTTTCATTAAGTGCGATGTAAATTAATGCGACGTTTGTGTGTTTAACCCTGGGCCTCGTTCATCAGGCATAATCACGAGAAAGTAAGCTTTGTTTTAATTTCATTCAAACGTGTTCCGATTTGGGAAGCCACAGTTGGGATGGAACACATTTTGCATTCGTCCATCATCGTGATCATTAGTCGTGATCAATCCACTGCTTAATGAAGGCTGCCACCATCTCCCACGATCCTGTGATGCAGCAATCCACCTCGCTCGCACCTGCACATGAGCTGCGTGTGTAACGCACACAGCATTGTAGTAGATCCATTGTTTTATATCCATTGTTTTAGACCAATTGTTTTAGATCCATTGTTTCAAATGCATTGATTTAAAGCCATTGTTTTAGATCACTGAGATTTCAGACGTGTGCGGCCGTGTTATTTTAGGCAGCAGTTGGACGATGCGACTGCATACAGTTTCATTCTTGTTAGAAATCATCAGTGCAGTTGAGCCATCTTTGCCCGCTTGCTGCCTTCCGCCTGAGGTGCTCCACGTGGATAACACCATCCCGACCACTGTGGGGACAGCTTGGCACTTCCCCGGGGGCGATAATGGTCACGTTCAAACGCGCGTTGTAAATAATGACAAACCCATCAAGTCGCCACACACTCACGGTCATCTTGTATTTATTCTAGGAAATGTTCTGAATACAGGAGCCCAGGGAACTTTGCTTAGTTGGCCAAATTTGGCCAATTTCATCGATTTCCTGCTGGTAGTGTCCCAGGTTATCATTCTGCATTAGCAAAGCTGGGATTCGTCAGCGCACCGGCGTAATCGATGTATGGATTAATGCATAAAATATGGCACCAACTTTCGCGGGATATTGAATGGGCCAGGCTCTTTGGCAGAACACATTCCAAAGGGTGTGATTAATCCAGACTAATATTTTTTTCCAATTAAATGTGTTTATTGATCGGCATCGCTCTCACATCTATTCCATAATGGCTCTTTTGAACGTAAAAATGTTTCAGTGTCCTGTTTTGGAATGCGTACACGAGTGCTGTGGCTCAGAGGTGGAGGAAGTGGTGACACAGTGGTTAGCGCCCTTTACTCGATGCCCAGCGAACTTGACTTCAGTTCACAAAATTCACCAACCTGTCCATCAGGCAGTATAAGTGACGCACCAGCAGTTAGTGAATTTGCCAAGTTGGGTGTGGTGGGGTAAAGTGTGAGTGCCACGTCGAGGAGGTTTGACCAGTGTGGAAGAGTAGGCCAAATAACCTTCAGAGAGGCTCTCTTCATTTGCTTCTGGTTAAGGCCCTTCCACGAGCAATGGCATGAACGAGAAATTGACCAACCATCCCAATACAGGACCGCAGAGCTTGGGAAATTGTTGGCCAAAGTTCTGGCTGCCTTCCCAGTTCTCAGTGGCTTCCCTCGACTCTGAATCAGTGCCGTCTGCGAGAGTGAACAAATTATAAATCGTACTTAAATTATAAATAGTTCAGGCTGCACCTTTACATGTAAATCAAGGCAGACTCACGCGGTGGATAAGACACACGAGAGCATTAAATTAAACACACTGATGCATTTTGACCCGGGAGATGATAATGTACACAAATGCAACTCTGCTAATTCCCGGCTCTCGGTACAGATCACCAGCAAATGCAATTAAGCGCACGGTGAGCAAACGATTTCCTCTCTCGTCCCTGGCACGGAGCAATTATTCGCCTGCGACACTCTAGCCCACCGCACATTGCAGCACTGACCAGCTGCCTCTCTCTAGGATTAATGGCGAAACCAGTATGGATTTTTAATCCAGCGTAGCCTCTTCCATACTTTGACCCCCCCCATCCCGGGCGCGAAATTAATTGCTTCGAGCTCCGACGAAATGTTATAATTTACTCCCTGGCAATTTGGCGCAAGCAGATTTTGCGCTAATGGATTGACGTCGCGTTGAGAGTTGTTGTTTGTTAAGCGTGGATGCCCAGCATTGTGAATCACCCAGGATTCACCCTGACCTCGTCACAGCTCGGAAGCGAAGTGGGGCTTAAGCCTGGACTTTGCTTGGATGGGCGACCATCCAGCTCGTCAGGTTGCAATAGGCACCTGTAGGGGCTATGTGCTGCTGCAAGGCAGAAGGCACTGCAGCAAAATCCATCGTTGTACTGCAGTCCTATGCTCCCGTGTCTGTTTTCCCCACCTTCTGCTAGACCATGCTGACTGCCATGGTGAAGGTTGATCACATTTTCCTCCCATGACCTGCACGGCGTAAGGAGGCCCTCATCCAGCAGTGGATTGGCATAGTTCTGTACATGTATTATGCTGACGTGATAAGCTCACCTATGTGCCTGGCCACCTGTTGTTCAGTGCGATGTCAGTGTGATGTTTTGCTTCTTTAGGAGCGGAATAATCCGCGTGAAAAATTTTGAGACAATTAAGATGAAACATAAGCGACAGGACAACAAGGGAGTGTGTAAAATCGTCACCCCACTAAATTGCAATGCCCAAGTCTTGATTCTTCATGCCGTTTAGGCTGCAGCACGCACGCACGGCCCATGTGATACAATAACCATTACGAGCGCAGACAACTTGTCTGATATCTCCCAACAACGTGTGGTGGACGGTGCCTGCCGTTCTCCACTTAAACAAAGAGGAAAGCGCCGGCCACCGACGGACAGCCCAGCCAGCGATTGATCGTCGCTTTGGGGGGAACCTCATTTTCCGTTGGGACCCTGCGGTTTCGTGTTTTCCCGCGATGAGCCGGCGGCGCTGCCTGTTTGTTCTCGTGCCAGAGTTGCTTTTTAACCTCAGGTTTACCGTGTACGTGATAACCACCCGCCCACGTCCACCCCTCGCCCGCCACCCCCCCCCCCCCCAATAAATATTCGCGTTGGACATTCACGCTGTTAATGGCCAAGCCGCCGCATCTCGTTATTGAGCCACTGTCCTCTAGCGACTGCAACTTCTGGGACTTTCTAAACGGGCTACTTGCGAACGCCCCCCCCCCGCCATTCCCCAGGCTTTCTACCGCAGCAGACGTACGGTGCCAAAGAAGTTCACCATACGTACGTACATACAGACGAGCGAACGAGCGAGCGTGGTAGAGGCAATTTTGCGTTTGTGTGGCGGAGATGTCCGGCGTTTCCCCGTAGCCTATCAAACATCCGCGACGCTCGTGGCTAGTCCGGAGCGATGGAGTGCGAGCTCCGTGAACACGCCGAAACATACGACTCAACCACCTGGCACCACAGCCACGGCTTATTGTTTGAGCCTACATTAGAACTGGAATTAGATGTCAAGCGTTGCGTAAAAAAAGAAAATCAACCAAAGGGCATGCAATTATTTAATGGTTTTCAGACGTTTTCCCAGGAGCAGTTCCAACCTCTCGCTTGGTTATTCCAATGGGATGTAATGGTCCGCTAATGACAGTTCACGATGGTGTTATAATAGTAGAGCATTTATTATATCGCTCGTTGCTTTTCTGGATGAACGTTTCCAGAAACATTGCAAGTCGTTGGATGTGTTTGACCAACATTGCATGGCATTTTTATTGTTTTTTTTTTACTTCACTACAATCCTGGAAACGTCAGTTTGAATTCTTGGTCATGCCCAACTTTTTGCAATTGGCATTGGATTATTTTGTGAAATTGCCAAACTCGCCCACCAGTATTCTATGGTTCTTTCGGTAAAGTCACGACGATAGAAAAAATAACAATAAAAAATGAAAATAAAGTGATTAAAAATATCACGATGTTTCGATCGCAACACAAGCGGTCATCGTCAGGAACAAGGGAGGTTTGCCCCACCAGTGTAAGTGGATTAAAGCCATCTGTGTGGATCTTTGAGTATACTCTCTAGTTCTTTCGGTAAAGTCACGTAGGTATAAAATAAAAAATAAAATAAAATGTATTTTATACCTACGTGACTTTACCGAAAGAACCAGCGAGGATGGATTCCTGCAGTCACGAAAGCTTCAAATCGAGATTGATCTTTGAGTATGTTGGCCCCTATAATGTGTGGGTTACCTCCGAACGCTCCACCGTTATCCTCCCCCATGAGCCAAACACCGAAAGATGGAATTGGCCAAACATCCCGATGCAGAGTCCTCCTGAACGTGCAATCCGCGAGGATCTCCGAATGAACGAAGGGCATTACTATCGCACGGCGAGGTGCTCGCAGGACCTCTCCTCGACTGACTCGGGTGCGAATGAGCACTCTCGTGTACTCCCTGTCGCCGCGTGTGCCATGCTGGCCTTGGTAGGTGCCTGCGATTGCACCTCCTATTAGCGTGGTTGACTGTGTATGGTGCGAAAGAAGTCCAACGTACATCAGCACTTTCTTCAACATTGTTTTAGGCTACGTTGGGGCTCTTTGGTCGCCTTTGTCTTTGAATAAAACAATTACTTGGCACAGCTTGGCACAAGGATAACAATGTATTCGTTTGATTACGCTTCCCTCATGAGGACACTGCATTCTCCCACTCCACATCAAACACGCAACGCTACTAATCATTTTTCGTTCCTCCCCTAAGACTCATTTTTTTCAGTAGCGTATCCCTCTCCTACTTCCTGTCCTCATCCTTAAAACCTTAGCTATCCTTCCCCTCCCTTACCTCACCCCTCCCTTTCGCTATCACCACCCTTCCTAGTCATCCCTTCCCCTCCCCAACAATCGACTCCCATCCCTTTTCCCCATCGGCCAAATATTCACGTAGCATTTTTAATCCGTGTACAGCGCTTTGACAGAAGCGACGTATAAAATCCTCGGTAAGATTCTGTAACCAAACTTAAAAGAAAAACGCGTGCAACGTATTGTGACCAATCTCACTTTCAGCTCCTAATATAAATGCTCCGATAGCGATTTTATGAAATAATTCAATTCTCATTTCATCCACAGAAGCCACATTGAGTTCAGAACCTCTCTTTTTTGGAGGGTTCTGCATTGGGACGTCTGGCCAATATCAACGGGAGGAAACCCGGAGAACCCGGAGAGAACGCACGCAGAACAGGGGGGAGAACGTACACACACCATGCAAAAATTTTTTCAAGGTTGCACTACGTGTTGTTCAGCAGGATGTCCGACGTTTCACTGCACGTGGCGTGAGCTTTCTTCAGGAGGAAAGAAGAAGCTCCCAATGTCTCACGAGAGCAGTGATATTAACGAGCAATTGAAGGACTGCACCTTTACTTGTTAATATATACACACACATATACATAAAATGTAAAGTCACACTTGAGTAAAATATAACGCCTGTGTCTTGTGACTGATTCAATGGGTGGCCTGTCCAGTTTCTAGAGGGCTGAAGCACCAGGGCTTGTGGTTTATCACTCTCATATGGGACGCCACAGTGGCGAGATGTTGGCTATCTCGCAAAAAAGGCCGTGGGTTCGATCCCGACCCTGATGACTGTATATTTCGAGTTTGCATATTCTCCCCGTGATCGTGTGGATTTTTCTACAGGTCCTCCGGGTTTTTTCCTTCACATTTAGAAACGTGCGTTTTAGAGTATTTTGGCCGCTATAAATGTCCACGCGATAAGCCACTTTCGTTGAGCTATCATTTGTGGCCAGGTCGCTTCTGAAAAAGAGCTACAGTGAGGGAAAAAAGTATTTGATCCCCTGCTGATTTTGTACTTTTGCCCACTGACGAACAAATGATCAGTCTATCATTTTAATGGTAGGTTTATTTGAACAGTGAGAGACAGAATAACAACAACAAAATCCAGAAAAACGCATGTCAAAAATGTTATAAATTGATTTGCATTTTAATGAGGGAAATACGTATTTGACCCCTCTGCAAAACATAACTTAGTACTTGATGGCAAAACCATTGTTGGCAATCACAGAGGTCAGACGTTTCCTGTAGTTGGCCACCAGGTTTGCACACATCTCAGGAGGGATTTTGTCCCACTCCTCTTTGCAGATCTTTTTCAAGTCATTAAGGTTTCGAGGCTGACATTTGACAACTCGAACCTTCAGCTCCCTCCACAGATTTTCTATGGGATTATGGTCTGGAAACTGGCTAGGCCACTCCAGGATCTTAATGTGCTTCTTCTTGAGCCACTCCTTTGTTGCCTTGGCCGTGTGTTTTTGGTCATTGTCATGCTGGAATACCCATCCACGACCCATTTTAATGCCCTGGCTGAGGGAAGGAGGTTCTTACCCAAACTTTGACGGTACATGGCCCCGTCCATCGTCCCTTTGATGTGGTGAAGTTGTCCTGTCCCCTTAGCAAAAAAACACCCCCAAAGCATAATGTTTCCACCTCCATGTTTGACGGTGGGGATGGTGTTCTTGGGGTCATAGGCAGCATTCCTCCTCCTCCAAACACGGCGAGTTGAGTTGATGCCAAAGAGCTCCATTTTGGTCTCATTTGACCACAACACTTTCACCCAGTTGTCCTCTGAATCATTCAGATGTTCATTGGCAAACTTCAGACGGGCATGTATATGTGCTTTCTTGAGCAAGGGGACCTTGCGGGCGCTGCAAGATTTTAGTCCTTCACGGCGTAGTGTGTTACCAACTGTATTTTTTGGTGACTATGGTTCCAGCTGCCTTGAGATCATTGACAACATCCTCCCGTGTAGTTCTGGGCAGATTCCTCACCATTCTCATGATCATTGCAACTCCACAAGGTGAGATCTTGCATGGAGCCCCAGGCTGAGGGAGATTGACAGTTCTTTTGTGTTTCTTCCATTTGCGAATAATCACACCAACTGTTGTCACCTTCTCACCAAGCTGCTTGGCGATGGTCTTGGAGCCCATTCCAGCCTTGTGTAGATCTACAATCTTGTCCCTGAAATCCTTGGAGAGCTCTTTGGTCTTTGCCATGGTGGAGAGTTTGGAATCTGATTGATTGATTGTTTCTGTGAACAGGTGTCTTTTATATAGGTAACAAGCTGAGATTAGGAGCACTCCCTTTAAGAGTGTGCTCCTAATCTCAGCTCATTACCTGTATTAAAGACACCTGGGAGCCAGAAATCTTTCTGATTGAGAGGGGGTCAAATACTTATTTCCCTCATTAAAATGCAAATCAATTTATAAAAAAATTGACATGCGTTTTTCTGGATTTTGTTGTTGTTATTCTGTCTCTCACTGTTTAAGTAAACCTACCATTAAAATTATAGACTGATAATTTCTTTGTCAGTGGGCAAAAGTACAAAATCAGCAGGGGATGAAATACTTTTTTTTCCATCACTGTACGTAGCTCAGTGGGTCTTGCCTGGTAAAATAAAAATGGTTTAAAATTGTTGGTTTATATCTGGGACTGTGGGTCGCTAATCTCCCTTTGGTTTGTGGTGAGAAAACAAGCCTTGGGGACATTGACCCATGGCTTCGTGGCCCGAACACGAAGATCGAACGCCATTCCACAATCGGGTGCAGTAATGGAAATACGTAGCATAATAATCGCCTCCAGAATTCGCCATGGTTTGAGAATCGAACGCCAAACTAATTAGCAAACATTCCATTTGTATTCACAATTTCAAAGAGAGAGAGAGAGAGAAAAAAAGAGGAAAACTTTTGTCAATTTTTTTATGTCTCACCCAGCAGTAATGGTATAATGCTGGGAGAGCATTATACCATTACTGTACTTTAAGGGCATAAGATGTATTAAAAACGACAGAAGCTCATTGCAATGGCTGGGTGACTTACGCGATAACCAGGCACCCGTTGAACAGGATCATGGGTCAGTGCATTATGAACATTGATCTGCAAATAGGCAATTTAAATGCAGAGTTTTTGAATTGTGGCTTTTTTTTAACAGCCCCCCTCCCTCTCCTCGTGCAACGTTTGGAATTAGCCCGATTTACCGTCCCATCACGACACCTATAAGTGCTTTCGTTTTACATGCCTGTGAACATTCGCGGGATTAATAGGGCTCCTATTTTACTGAAACGCATGACGTAGGTATATTGGTAAACCGAGACAGCTTAACAACTTGCGCTTTATCAGACACTTTTTTTTTTGCGGCGCAGTTTTTTGTGCTCTTGCTAAAAAAAAAATTCAGCCTCATCACAATTTTAGTGCCCGCCACTCCCGTCACCCCACCCCCTCCCCCTCCTGAAATGAGTTGAGTAAGGAATCCGTTGCTTCTTGGGAGAAAAAAAACCCGTCGAAACTGGCCAATGTGGCATCACTTATTTAAACAACTTGGCAAAGAATTCGTTCCACACTTCAAACGGTTATTGTTAGTCGCAGCAGAGCGAGACTTTGTCGCGCCAATGTTTGTTATTGTCAAATGCATTTTGCCTCCGGAAATGTATTCTCCGGGCTCGACTGTAGCGTCGGAGCACCAGAAGTTACCACGAAGTGCAACTCGATCACGTTTTTTAAAATATATATAAATTATAATCGATCGACTCGCAGAGCTATCCGACAACTCATCATTTACGCAGGTGTCTGTCGGCGCGGTCCATCCGTGGCATTTCAATAAAGCGGCATGTGAATGGTTGCCAATCGAGATCATCACCCCCGGGACGGAGCGGTGGCACAGCAGTTAGCGCATTCGGCTGTGAAGTCTCCATTCCTCGGACATGGTTAACATCAGCGGTATGTTTGGAACTGGTTCTTGGTCCCCTCCCTTACAAAGAGGGACTACGGGGGATATGTGCTGGGCGATGGAGGTCAGTGCAGAAAAATCTGCCTTTGTCCTCTACTTGCCACAGTTTCACCAGCCCCCGCACACCGACCAGAGTGGTGAAGTATGGTCGAATAACCTCCAGCCACCCGCGTGGCGTGGGAAGGCCGTTATCCAGAAAGGGATCAAAGAAGAGCTGTGAATGTTCGTGGACGAGCTGTTGGCCAAATTCAAAGTGTTCACTAAAAACGGGTACATTTTCGCCTTAAATTGGCACAACATTGTTGGAAAGCATTATGGGTAAAAGCATATATAGGCAGAACTTCGATTTGTGCCTCCAAAAATAAACAAAAATCATTTAATCCATCAGCCTTTTGACTTTCTATACCACGCTAATCCCGCAGTGCGCGGTTTAAAGCAAGCAAACTCTGGACCGGTTTTGACTTTTCTGGGTCTCGTCAGCAGAACCGATCTTGCTAAACCACCTCTGCTGGGTTGCCGGATGTTGTTGGCAAGAGCACTGCATCACAGCAAAAGTGCCTGTGTTGATTGCGTCACTTTATATTCAGGGTGGAGGGTGGGGTGGCTTTTGTTGGTATCATGAGGAGTGGGCCACAAACGCGAATGATAGATTTGACAGGATATTGAGGTGGAAAACCCGGCCGAGACAGTAACGGATGACTTACTTCTCTGCTGCTGGCTGGAGCTCGAATTTGTTTGACCCTTTTGACGCGAAGGTCACGCACGCGCTTGATTGTGCATGTCAGCAAGTCAAACGTGTCGGTGTCTCCGTGCTGTCTCGACTGTCCCGGGGGTTGGTCTTGACTCCGTGTCTCTTGGCGGCCCTGAGCCAGAAGGGTGGAAATTCGACATTATTATGGCGAGGAAATCCAGTCTGCGCTCAGACAACCACTGTTTAATTCCCAAAATCTAGTAGTTGATTTATTGGTACGAGTGTGCTGATGGGTTGAATACAGGATACCCAGCGTGATATAATACTGTACTATAAAATGTACATGTGTATAACTATACCGGGTGATTCAATAATACATTCCCCATCACTAAAATAATAGGGAAAACATTTGTAGAGGAAACATAATTTTGTTTCAAAGTCTACCCCACCAATGCTTCGCTGAGCCTCAACACTTTGTTTCAGGAGG
The DNA here is from genome assembly GCF_015708825.2 of Lethenteron reissneri. Lineage (NCBI taxonomy): Eukaryota > Metazoa > Chordata > Hyperoartia > Petromyzontiformes > Petromyzontidae > Lethenteron > Lethenteron reissneri. The sequence goes on along the minus strand of NC_083826.1, from coordinate 7,095,653 downwards.
GTCTTGCATTGGGATGTTTGGCCAAATTCCATTATTGAGTGTTCGGCTGCTGGTCGGGGAGGGATAGCAGAGTACCTGGAGGAAACCCACCACTCATCACGAGGGGGGCGACGGTTGGCACTGGCTTCAGCTGGCCACATCTCGCAGCCCCATCCTACAGCACCTGGCAAGCCTTGGCAATTACCCACCGCAGTGCTAACCAGGTTCTACCCTGCCCACCTTATGAGATTTGATGAGATCGGGCTCACTCAGGGTGCTTTGTTAGTTCGTTGGCAGATGTTGCCTAATATACGCACATAAAAATAAATAAATCTGCTAGAACAAAATCGTGAAAAACATCCCCGATTCTCTATTATCGTACCATCTGGCAGCTGCTCAGAAAATACAAAAAAAAACCTGATGATATTCAATTTGAATTTGAAGACTTAATTTCTTTGCCCAGAAAAAAAGCGCACAAGACAAACGCTTGAAACATCCAGCCCACTCCGCGATCAACTGCAACCGCAGAAGATGGAGGGAACAAAAAAGCAACGCTGAGCACAAACGCCAGACTAAATCATTATCGGTATTCAAAAAGCGAACATCCTTGCGGCCCGAGGTGTGTGGATACGGCGGAGAGAGGCGGTGGATGAAGAGCCATTGGGCAATTGAGTTCTTTATTTCAGACGTTATCTGACATTTACTGTTATTTAAACGAAACTATTTTTTTTATTTTAGTAGGTAAGGCCCACTGAGCTATTTATAGCTCTTATTCAGAAGCGATCTGGCTATCACAGATGATGGCTCAACGCAGTGGCTGATCACGTGGAAATGTATAGCAGCCAAAAACTCTTTTAACGTATGCTTCTAAACGCGAAGGGATAAATCGCAGGACCCGGAGAAAAATCCACGCGACCGCGGAGAGAACACGCAAACTCCACATACACACCGCCGTCAGGGTCGAGATCGAACCCACGACCTTCTACACAGCATGCGAGGCAGATAACATATCTCCTAGCCACCGCCGTGGCGAGGTCATTCCCTCGGTCCAATGGCATAGCCAGGATTTTCAGGTAGGGGTGGAAACCCCTCCGGCAATGAAAAATGATAGGAGTTGTTAGTAAGTAAGGACTTGTCCCTTGCTTTTTATTCGACGCGTGTGCGGCGATGGTGCAGCCATCAATCGAGGGTCGAATTCGAACCGCGTTGTGTGATCGGCATCGCGCTCGCTGAAGGTGTTTGCCTTCAGGGAAGTCGTGTACTGGATACGCAACTGCGCACAATTCTGTGAGTCACTTATAACCGCTTTGCCGTTACTTATTGACAATCATGGACTCAGACTATTGTCCTATCATCTCATAGAGTCCCTGGCACATAATAATATGCTACACAGTGGCAGTGGGGGTCGCAAAATGCCGATTTATTACTAATATACCCCAATGATCGATCGAAATTAGGGATTTCGATCGGATCATTGGCGGAGGGGGGGGGGGCACGTGCCACCCCACCCCCCTCGGTCAGTTTCATTGCTCGTGACCTTCGCGTGCGGTAATTAGCTTAAGTGGGCGTGCGCTAATGGTTGGGCGGTGGGAATAGGAGGGAAGGGGGCCTCTTTCAGCTTCTCCGCGGCAGACCATTTTGGTGTGACCTACATCGCCGGAGCCTTGCAGGGTACGGGCGTAGCGCCACGCTTGGCGGCGCCGCGCCGCCCCCCGTAACGAGGTATGGATTGCGGCTCCGCTGAGTTATTTGTGCTTCTGCCCAACGTCGGAAACGCAACGGCGCTGGAACCGGCGTAGAGACGCTGTGGCAGCGGCGTGTCCGGGATTGATGAATGCTGCTTCTGTGACTGTGCGTATGTTTTTTTTGCGGCACTACCCGCGCGTGAGTTGTTTATTTTCATCTCCTTGGTTCTTTCGGTAAAGTCACGTAGAATGGAAATAATAAAATAAAATAAATAAAACATAATAATAATAAAATATTATAATAATAACATATTATTTTATTATGCTTTATTTATTTTAATTTTATTATTTCCATTCTACGTGACTTTACCGAAAGAACCAAGAAGATGAATCCCTGCAGTCACGACAGCTTTAAATCGAAATTAGTTTATTTTCATTCGCCTTTGTGCAGCTCTCCGATGTGTTTCAGGGTTGTTCGACGTTTCGCTCCTCCTCCCATCTTCCTTCTTCTTTCGTATGAAAAGGAAAGCCCTCCCTCACCCCTAAAAAATGTTCGGAATTTTTTTTCAGTTACACAATCATCCAGAGATACAAAGTGTCACACAACAATAGTTTTGTTCTAAATAGAAACTATTTAATGTTTGGCCTTCATATAGAAATTGTCATGAATGGTTCAGGGTCATGGTTTAATCAAAGATAAATGTGTGTATGTGTGTTATTTGTGATATAAGTGTTCCACTTGTGCTAGCAGTACCACATTGTGAGACACGTCACATTGCTATTCATGAGACATCGCCCGTTACGAACTTGGCCCAGTGAAGAAGCTATCAAAGAACTACTTCTGATATACCTTCAAGTGACTTCGTATAGACCCTTCAGACACTGTTTTAGAGATGCTCTTTGAATGAACATTTACTTTTTTCATCTTCAACTCAATTTACACTTGAGAATGCAGTTTAATCGTGAGTGAACGATTGGATTTGAACCCAGGATTTTGCCAGAGCTGGCTCAGTCCTCCGGACTGGCTTTGGCATTTTGCACCAACCAGCCACCTCAAGAATCCATTATATTTTGGCATGAGGCTCTCTGTACAATTTAAAATGGTTGGAGGTTTTCATGAACCCCAAATCACAAGCTTTGAATCGCGACGCTTCACGGAATTTCAAGGAGGGGCCGGATGGCCACGTGTAATATAATCATTTTATTCTGTGTGTACCTCTGCATTATTGTCAGAATCAGGCTGGTGTACGGCAATTAAACAAAAAATTTGGTGAAGCTGCTGCTGCTGCATTGGCAGTGATGCACGAGCACAATTAGAAAAAAAAATTAACCCGTAAAAACAAAGTTTTTCACTATAAATCCTTTATATGCGTGGCGGCTAGAGTCCTCTCGTCCTCTGGCTTGAGATGGCTGCCACCTATGGGTCAGACGATTGCCTGCCACCATTAAGCAATTGGTAATTAAATAGAATTATTTTTTTCCTAAAAAGTGTAAAATTTTGGAGAAAAAAATTTCACGAAAATAAATTGTCACGCACAAAATATCAGCTCGATTTGGATCACGGGAAGTGCGTTAAAAAACGACCGAAAGATTTGCACGGTCGTAAGCGCGCAAGCAAGCAAGCAAGTGAACTTAATATAAAGGATTTAAAAACTGGTCGTCGAAAACAATTATTGTTCCTTTCTCGATCCGATCGTCCTGGTGAGGGTCGCGGTGGCAGAATGTTGAGTAGGGCGCTCCAGACCTCACTTTCCCTGGCGACAGACTCCAGCACTACACTACTATACACTACTACACTATACACTACTATACACTACTATACACTACTATACACTACCACACTATACACTACTATACACTACACTATACACTACCATACACTACTATACACTACACTATACACTACTATACACTACTATACACTGCTACACTATACACTAATATACACTACACTATACACTACTATACACTATACACTACGATATAATACTACACTATACACTACACTATACACTACCATACACTACACTAAACACTACTACATTATACACTACACTATATGCTACTACAATACACACTATACTATAAAACAAAGGTCCCCCATATAGCCTTCACAGACTGTAGAGGCAAGTGTTGTTAGCGAGCACCTGTGAAGGCCGGAACGGTACACGAAGGGGTAGGTGGCCAGCACCATGCCTGACCGCCTTTGTCTCCCCAGTGGCGATGTTTACACACCGCACCAGGTATTCATTTGAGGCTGAGTTGACCTAGGGGAGGCCCAGGACCGGTTAAAATAATCGTCACTGGTGTTGGCCGTTAGCTTAGTGCGCTAACCACTACAATTTACTATACACTACACTATACACTACTACACTATACACTACTACACTATACACTACACGACTATTTACACAGACTCTAGCTCTTCCTGGGGAATTCCCAGGTGTTCCTAGGCCAGCCGAGCGACACAGTCCCGAAAACCGTGTCCTGAGCCGGCCCAGGGGTCCATTATTTATTTTTGTTAATTCTCATCAGGTCCCGTGCTGTGAAGTGGAGTTTCACACTCGCATCAACCGCTCATCCCTCTGGCCTCTCTAGTTATGCACAACGAAGAAGGGGGTCGTTATCTGAAACATCACCTGCTGCCCGTATTTGTTTTCCTTTCAAGGCCTCGGAGTTATTGACGAATGCGTTGAGGGTTTCCTGGTATGGCAGCACCACGAGTGAACCAGCTACAGTCAAACTGTTGCTGATCGTGGCAGAATATTGAATCAGAATCAGACTATTTATACTGGAGGAATCCGATGCGCTACAAAGCTCTTTCTCACAGATGTCCGGTAGTCGCAGAGATGTCCAGTAGTTGGCACCTCTACACCAGGCAGTGGTACGACAACATCTGCTGTATGTATGTTGAACTTCTTACGCACGGTGTGTAGCCAACCCTGCTCATCGGAGGTGTGAGAGAAGGACGAGAAACTGAACACGAAACGCAGTTCGAAATAAATGAGTTATCAATCCAGATGATTTAAAAGTGCATAGCTTAAGTGGCTTACTCTTAGGTCTTTTCGGTAAAGTCACGTAGGTAAAAAATAAAATTAAAATTAATAAAAGTAATAGTAGAAATAAAATAATAAATCACGACGTTTCGGAGGCAACACAAGTCTCCGTCATCAGGTGGGACCGTCACAGCTCGATTTACTGTATCACTTGATATTATTTTATTTTATTTCTATTATTACTTTTATTAATTTTAATTTAATTTTTTACCTACGTGACATTACCGAAAAAACCTAAGAGTATGAATCCTTGCAGTCACAATAGCTTCAAATCTAGAATGACTTCAGTAGCTTCTTAATATCGCAAGCAAGAGCATTCCAGACGGCCGCAGAAGTGCATCTGAAAGCGCCGCGCGATGCGCTGACCGTCTCTGTTCGACGGTTAGCCAAAAATTTAAATCAATAAAAGTAAAATAAAAATAAAATAAAAATCACGACGTTTCGGAGGCAACACAAGCTTCCGTCTTCAGGTGGAACCGTCACAGCACGCTTGCTGTATTTTTTTTAGCTACGTGACTTTACCGAAAAAACCTAAGAATATGAATACTTGCAGTCACGAAAGCTTCAAATCTAGGGTTAGCCAAAAGCGACTGCCGCTGCGAGGATCACCGGAGTGCGCGTGGCGGTTTACTCTCCTTGACGAGATCGGCGAGGCGTTGCGGTTCATTTGTGGCGAGCCACTTTGTGCGTGTAACAAGTGCGACCTCGTAACGTATCTCGTTCGGCAACCGGACATCTGTTGTGCCGACGGGTAGCGGGACAGCGCGAACAAGTCACGCATGACAGGGGCGGCCACGTGACGAAAAGCTGTCGTCCTGATCCCAGGACAATAGGAATGGCGCTACTCCGGTCAGAAATTTCAAAGCCACTGACCGAATAGTCACGCAAATGCCCGTTTCCGTATTTGCTCACTCATCAGCATCGACGCGAACGCGTTAATAAAATGTTGCCGAACAACTCCCCGCCACAGGGAGCACGGACGTGTCTATTTCAAGACGATGGACCCTTTGTGGTCCACGGGTTTCATTGTGAGCCCCTGTGTTTTCGTCACGTGAGCGTATGCATGTTTCGAACGGTGGACCACATCGCAGCGCCATGTGCCCGATCGATTGTTCGCTGGCAGCGGTTCACGGTATTCACCAGGCTTCTCCTGAGACCTGGCCACTGGAAAGCTTCATCATGAACTCACACGCTGCTAATGAACCCTCCTCTGCCCCCTGCCATACATAAGAAGAAGTCAACTATCCTCACTTATTTTTGCAAGGTAATGTATGTTCAAGTTCAAATTCATTTATTAGGTATAGCCCTGTGAGCCATTCGGCTCTTGAATCGGGTGCAACCGCAACAAACAAAAAACATGAACAAATAACATCTTAAAGTGAATATGTGACTAAGTGCAAACAGAAACTCCAAGAAAAGACAGCAAAATATTGCAGAAAAAAATCACCGTACACAAATGCTGTGTGCAAAAATCCCAGTGGGATGCAAGTCAAAGTTGTACGTGTGCTGAAATTATTTTGCGCCGTACGTAGCCAAACGTGCTCATCGGAGTTGCGGGGAAGGACAACAAAATAATGAGGGTAAACAATTAGAAAACAGTTTCAAAGTAATTCCATGTCACTGATGACTACTTTGAGCTGCGCGTTATGCCTGCAGAGTCGAAAGTAACTGACAACCAGAGATAAAAGTGCTGAAATGCTGAAATGTAATATTTACCCAACAATATTTTACAAAAACATTTCTAGCAAAAATAAAATGATTGCGTTTATGTGAAAGAAAAACATAAATAGATTAAGGGCCGTTTTGTCAATCCACTGCTCGATTTTATTTTCGTTGGAAAGGGCCCAACCACCCTGTGTCGGTGATGGCAGGGGGGGGGGGTTGAGGCCATACTTCACCAAGCGGGTAGATGCCAGCTGGTGTAGGTGGGGTGCGGGCAGGACAAGTTCAGATATCACTCTACGTAGATGTTAGCTATTGCCAAAAATGGAGCAGAGGTTACTTGCTTTACAGCGCAGTGCAGTGCGTAAGCCACCATACTTCTAACTGGCCAAGCGGTTTTGATGAAAGGTTTGTCGCATGGAACAAGAATAAAACAACAACAATTTTTTTCGACATTTACGGTGTGCTCACATTTTCGAAATTCCCTTTGAAACATGGGTTGTGTGGTGATATCTGGCAAGTTGCGTGGTTTGACGCCTTTGCTGATTGCTGTGCACCTGTTCTTTTCATAACGTCTCCTCTGCCGCTCAGAAGAAGTTTCAAGTTCATTTTGTTTCACCAGCCAACAATATTTGAATTTAACAATTTCAGACCCTGACGCCGGCACACACAGCGGGCCTACTCTTGCGCATGACGTCAGGGGACCTTCCACGCCCCCTCTGCAGCAGACGGCACGTGGTATAATTATCACGGTTATTGCACAACGCGGTAATCAGGGGTGGGGGCTGGATTCTAGCTGTGGTTCTCTGCAACAAGCGGCGAATGCGCTACCGCTGGGCCATGTCATCGGAAAGCGGTCTCTGCAGCTTATTCTGCTGCTGCTGCTGCCGCCAAAGTTTCTGTGAATGTGTCGGTTCCGTTCGGTTAAACGAGCTCGGTCGGCTTCCCGGAAAGTTTGACCACGACAGCGTCGCGTTCGTCATTCGTGGGATTGGGGAGATTCGTTTTGATCATTGCCGAGTCCACCTTTACCCACCACTCATGGCCCTTGTGATCTCGTTGGCCACGTCTCTCCGCAGCAGTTCCCGTTCGTCCATCCATTAATTCATCCATCCATCCGTTCACCCTTTGGTTCACCCACCCGTTCATCCATCCGTCCATCCACCCATTCATTCGTTCAGTCATCCAACCATTCATCCATCCGTTCATCCGTCCAGTCATCTGTCCATTCATCTGTTCTTTCATCCGTCTGTTTATCCGTCCATTCATCCGTCCGTTCATCCATCCGTTAATCCGTCCGTGCGTTATTTAAATTATCCATCCGTTCATCTGTCCGTTCATCTGTGCTTTCACCCATCCATTCACCACTCCGTGCATCCGTCCATTCATTCGTTCATTCATTTGGGGGGCAGGGCCACCGACGTCTTCACACCCACGAGTGGCCGAATCCTGCTCGACAAAGCTGGCACCGCTGCCACTGCCGAGTAAGCGTTTACCCGCCCAGGGCTGTCCTGCCCGTGTCTGTGTTTTCTCACGGGGATTTGAGTCGGGCAGAATGTCGGGCAGCCCTCCGACCTTACCTGCCCCGGCACGCGGGTCTGCCTCGCCCGCAGCCTTGCCCTTCTTATCTCGCGGCGAGACAGGTGTCTGATTGATGCTCGGCGATGATGGTGATAGCGATGATTGCAAAAGTGTGGGGTAGCTCGTGACTTACGCTCGGCTGGCTGGCACACAACGGGGCAGTGTCGGAGAGCTGCGTTGAAGGTCACCGGAAAAAACTGCATCGGGATGCCTTGCTTGACGCTACGTTTCTCGGTGTAGTGGAACTCCTGTTATAAACGATGAAGGTGGGTAGTGATATGGGCGGATCTCTGATTTCATCCGTGGAAGGAGGTCCTGCTATCCGTGATGCATTTGCGGATAATGGGAGAGATGTAGCCCTTCTAAGAGACGATTGTTTTTCGTTCACAAACACGGATAATAGGATTAGTATGTCACGTTACTACAGTTATCCTGCACCTCCGATTTACACGGTTGGCTACGTACGGTGCGAAAGAAGTTCGACATACAGACATACATCCATGAAAATAAGCTGATAATAGTATGGATGATGTGCTTCTGGAGGCCACTTTTAGGTGATTTGTCCACAGACAAATGCGAGTAGAGGACAAATTGCCGGGAAAACTCATGTGTGATATATTGACGCATAATAGGGGATGCACTGGTTGATCGGGGGCAGCAGTTAATAGGAAAAGCAGACAATATGAAAAGCTTTGGACTAGGAATGCAATGCTTAGGAGCGTTCCGGATTTTTTGATTAAATCTGAAAAATATGAAATTCGGGCCCGAGATAAAAAAAATGTGATGGATAATAATTTTTTTTTGTTTCTAAAATATGATGTTAACTAATTAGCATTTCTCACCAAAAATGCAGTCGCGTGACCTTAATTTCACAGCACATGGTGCCACTTTTTTGTTTACATTGTTAGAATATATTTTTTTACATCACATCAAAGTTATTGTTTAATGGCTTAAAAATAAATTGGTGCGAATATTAATATTACAGTTGTGAACACGACTGCAGTGCATAGCCTGTTTCATTACCTTCTTCGTTAAGCATGTTGCGATGCATCAGTTTAAACCGATTCTTACACCCATGATAAGGGCTTCACGTTGTGCACAGCAAGAATCGATTCCTCACGTTTCATGCAAATGACATGCAAACGGTACACAAAAAAAAACTGATTGCCCACGGCACACCCACGGGAAGGGTGAGTAGAGTCAAGGATGCAATGGATGGAAGTTCAAGTTCAAGTTCATGTATTAGGTATAGCCCTGTGAGCCATTCGGCTCTTGAATCGGGTGCAACCGCAACAACAACAAAAAAAACATGAACAAGAAAACATCATAAAGCGAACAAAGAAAGGAATGAGAAAGGGTTTGGGATGTCGGAACGGAAGTCCCCGAGACAGACAGAGAGGAGGACACGACCTCCAGATGAGCAGCATGGAAGAATGACGGAGGAACGCTGGGGCAGGAAGCGAGGGAGGAGAAGAAATTAGCCAGGCCAAGATGTTAGGGTAGGGGATGAGAGGGTGACGATGACCATGATAGGGAGGGAGGGAAGAGAGGGAGCGAGCAGGAGTGAGCTGCAACGGAGCGGCGTCTGTTTTCACAGTGGGTTGGGAGAGGGTCCAGGGATTCGGAGAGAGGGTTTGCCACACGGAAGTCACGTGATTTACACGAGGCCTGAGCCCCATTTAGATCGAGAGATGTTACAGTTGGGCTATTGGAGGGAAGCGAGCTTGTACGAAGGGGGCAGAACGAACGAGACATTAATCACGAGAAGAAACAATGTATTAATTCTCGTATCAAATCGTGACTCTAAATCGTGGCAATTCGTCGCATTGAATCATTCCGTCGCTGTCGTTCCAACGTGGCGCGTTGACGGAACGTTCACGGAGATGTACTTGGCATGAACTGTGCTGACGAAAAAATTGCAAAAATAAGTTTAAATATCTCTTTGAAGAAAGAAAAACTCTCAATGTGCCCTCTGTTTTTTTTTTTCTCCCGCCCTGCATTTGCCCTCGGTGCACGGTAATACACATGATGACTCATTATCGTATCAATGATTAATAATGCATCCTCGGCTGCGGCGCGTCGAGCAGCGATGCGCGCGTGTTGGTCTCACAGAGGTGCCTTTCTCTTTGAATTGCAAATGCGCTTTTCAAAAATAGCCGGTGACGATGCGTTGTGTGCGACACAGTTCGGAAGGTAGGATGGCGGTCGCAGTCGTAGGAGTCGTGGTAATGGCTGCGTTAATAGACACTAATCCATTAGCCAAGTGGCAGTTCATTTGTCTCTGAGTAGGATGTGAACGGTGTGCACAAAATCGCGTGTACTGACACCAGGCAGAATAAGAAACGCAACTATTTTATTTACTATTTGTATTTGACCAGGTAAGGCCCACTGAGACCTGGCCACAAATGATTGCTTAACGAAGTAGCTTATCATCATGTGGAAATTTATCGCAAGCCAAATAATCCAAACGCACGTTGATTCTAAATGCGGAGGGGAAAACCGGAGGACCAGGAGAAAAATCTACGTGACCACGGGGAGAGAGAGAGACCACAAACTCACAGGTATCAGGGTCAGCATCGAACCCACGACCTATTTACCAGGCGAGGCAGTTTACATCTCGCCACCGCGGCTCAACAAGTCCGTCGGGAATACATGTGGCCTTAAAATTTGGGGGGTGGGGGGAGGAAAATATTAAAAGGGGACATTGTGGCCAATGGCACATCTCAGTAGCGCATAACTGGATAGGCCGGAGAGATTGAGTGATTAATATTTGGAGACTCCACGATATACATCATGGGGCCCTGGTTGACATTTAATTTTGAGAATCTCTCCAGATGACCGGTCTTCAATTGGCATGTGAACTATTTGCCCATTCGTAGATATACTGAGTTCAAGTAAAACCTAGAAAAAAAAATATCTAAAATGTGTTTCCGAAACCGATTCACTTTAAAAGTAAAAGTCATCAGAGGTTGCCCACACTTCACACAAGTCGGGTGGGTACGCGTCGGAGCCTTTGCTTATTAATCTGGGTGTGATTGCGCGAGCATGTGATCCAGCACCCTAGAGCCAAGAGTTGGTGGATTATGCAGAATATGTAAACCTCTCAAACCCATTGGGCTGCACGGGGGTGACCAGCCGGGTGGGTTTGAGGGGTTAGCACGCACAGTTGGCTACGTACGGTGCGGAAGAAAGTTCAGCGTGCATACATGCATGCATGCAGATGGTTTCCTGGACCCAGCTGTGCCGACTTTGTGAGGGTTATCCTCGGCTGTGCATCGTGGGTGTCCTCCAGGGAATCCGGTTGCTTTGTGCTGCACGGGGTGTTCTTTGCGCTCGCCCGGCACAGCTCTGCGATGTCGTTAGGTCGTGCCGCACACGTGGTGGTTCGGCGCGACAGCGTCTCGCCTTGTTGCGGAAAGAGCTCGGAGGAGTTTTTTTGTAGGACCTGGATTTTCTTCGTCCGCGTAAAATACCTTTTTTTTCCGTTTAATAGAAAAATTCGCCGAGCAACGCCCATTGCGGGATCCTTTCCCCCAGGAAGGAGGTGAGGTTTTTTCCCTCTTTCTTGGATTAAATAAATAAATGGCACCGTTATAATAAGGTGTGAGCCCTTTGAGATCACGCGCCTCTTTAGACGGAAAACACAAAATAGCACACGTGTTAAACGAATATTGTTGATTGAGCAAGATCGCGCGTCAGATGCATGCACTGCAACGTAAGCAACTTATTACTCTTTTAACATCGTCATCGGTGATTCATTTCGCTTATTCTGAGTTTCCGTGTGCTGCTGTGGTGTAGCCTGGTTTCGCAACGCTGGGCTTGCAATCAGGAGGTCGCCGGTTCGATTCTAACCCCCCGGGGAAGCAGTTGAAACAATGGGAAAAGTTCCTTAAATTCCTCCCCCTCTTTGTATCCACCCAGCGGTGTGAATTGTGTGCAATCGTCGATTGGCAGGTCACGTGTGGCGGGGTAAAGTGTGGGGGTTACTCCCACCTCTTCCAAGAAATGTGGAAGAATAGACCAAAATAGAGAGAGAGAGAGTCTCTCTCGAGCTTCTCCCTAGCAGAGGCCTTTCCACCAGCGGTAGTGTGAGCGAGACATTGCGGAGGGTGGCTGCACCTTTGCCTTGTCCACGACAACGATGACGGAGTGGCGGAGGCCACGGAAACCCACCCTGCGCGTTGTCAACGGCGGCAGGGTAGAGACGACTGGCAGAAGAACGCCTGGCACCAGCATTCAAGGTCACCCTTCGGCAAAGACAATGACGATGATGGATTCTCATGAACGGCAGAAACGGTATTAATATCTCCCTGCGGGGAGAACCTAAAAATGGTAACAGCAACAGGTGTGTTTGGGCTTCCTCGTGGCAGAGGAAATAAATGTGGTACTAAATTGCATCGACGGGTGGGTGGGGAGGGGTTTGGGCGCGGGCGCGTAGAGAGGCGGAGATGGGGGGTATGGGCGCAAAGTGAACGTGGCTCAAGACAATCATACGCAGAGGAAGAGAGGAGGCAGCGTGCGTGCGTGACGGTGAAAGCTTCTCCAAGTCTCTTAATGGAGCGGGTGTTTAGCGGGCTCGTTCGCACGGCAGTGCCTCTCGGTGCTTGTGCCGCGAACACACTCATTTCATGCCCTGCTCTTTTACGTGGCCGCGTTGTTCCACGAGCAATACGTTACGTCTTTTATTTTTTTCGCCGTATGTGCGCGGATCAGGCACCAGATAAGATTAGGAAGACGAAGCTCAACGGGCGTGACGTGGACAGAAATAATTGCATTACGGCCGTGGTTTTATTTTTTGGTGGAAAAAAAAAATATGCCCTAATTTTATCCAGTGATGTTGTCGGCGCCCTGCCATGTCATTGAGATGTCATTGACATGAAGATATCGTTCAGAATTCCCACAGAGCGGTATGTTTGTATGTATGTTGAACTTCCTTTGCACCGTACGTAGCCAACCGTGCTAATTGGAGGCGTCGGGGAAGGACAACAAATTGAACACAAAGATCAGTTCTAAATAAATTAGTTTTCAATCCAGATTGTAAATGCATAGTTCTAGTGGCTTCCTAATATCGGAAAGGAAGAGTGTTCCAGACGGCCACAGAAGCACATCTGAAAGTGTGCGATGCACTGTGTGAGTCCATGGGTTTCTGTGTGACGAGTCTATGGGTGTCTGTGTGATTCTATTGGTCTATTTGTATGTATGTATGTTGAACTGCTTTTACACTGCACGGAGCCAACCGTGTTATTTGGAGGTGCCCTTGAAAGAACAACAAACTAAACACAAAACAGCGGTTCTAAAGAAGTGGGTTTTCAATCTTGATCATTTAAAAGTGCGTAGCTTCAGCGGTTTCCTAATATCGGAAGGAAGAGCGCTCCAGACGGCAGTGAGCCCGTCTAGTGGAGAACAGACCACAGAAGCAAATGTCACAGAACCACTTCTTGAAAATCCCCTCAAGTGAACACGGCTTCCACACTAAAGGTGTCCTTTCCTGCACATCTTACGCAACGGTCAAACCTGGTGTATGAATTCTCACCGTGGGAATTGTGTCACGTTAAGTAAAAAATACTAAGTTTAACATCAACGTGTTTTTTGTGCAGTTATTGGTGACAAGACTGAGTCCATCTGCTCGCTATACAACTCTTTAATCTGCTCTGGATAAAAACTCTGAGTCGAAATCAGGCTCTCAGTTGTACCAGATTATTACTCTGACCCCTCAGCCATCTGGCCACATTTCATGTCTGTGGTTTTATTTTATGTTTTCATAAACACAAGTGAAAGTTTATTTGCTGCTCAAATTATCATTGAGGCATTGATGCTCATTTCCCGTTTGCAGCCCTGAGGCAGTGGTGGAAATTCCACACTCTTATGGCGGGGGCAAGGATATCCTTAGAACAACCACCGTTCAGAGGAGGAGAGGGTGGGGGGGGGGGGAGATTGGGCTCGCTGCCCCTACTGAGTGGGGACTGCGAGCGGGGTGTGTGTACTTCCATGTGGGAAGGAGAAGGTAAGGGAATAACTTAAGAAAGGGAGTAGAGGGAGTGGTGGGAGGACGGGGGGAGGGGTCGGGAGGGGGGCAATGGTAAAAGAAAAGGGAAGAGCACTTAGCAAGGAATAACTGAACACGCGCTTTGGTGAACTTATCAACCTGTCATAGTCCCGGCGTGTGCGTCCGTGTTTATTTTGACGTGTTCAGCGCTTGAATTTTCTTTGGCTCCGGGGTTAATTTTTTGTGCTGGCGATGTTTCGCTTCCTCCGCTGCGCCGAGAGCGGCAGCCGTTTGTAAAAAGGAGGGAGCCGCTCGAAAATCAATCGTCCACCGTGCCCCTCGGCCAAGTCAAATGGACATTTCATGTCCGCGTGGACCAAATGTGTTCCTTTTCGAATCTCGCAGAATGGCAAAACGATGAGAACGTTTCAGAATGACATCACGCAGGGCATTTCACAGGAAAAAAGGGGGAAAAAAATTTTCTCATTTTATTGCCAATTGCATTGCCCCACAGTTTACATAGCCTTCGTGAAGTAGATCATCAGCAACGCATTGCGGTGAGCACTTCCGCCGAGGTGAAGCGAGGGGGGATGAGGCTACGTGGCTGCGCTTGGTTTTCGTGATTCCTGTTTTGTGTGCGATGACTGCGGTGAACAATCACGACGACGACATTCATCTGGAGAAACATCATAATGTACTTCTAGATTTGAAGCTTTCGTGACTGCAAGGATTCTTACTCTTAGGTTTTTTCTGTAAAGTCACGTAGGTGAAAATAAATAATATTTAAGAGCTTGTCTCTTGGAATTTTGCCTCACTTGATACAGTAAATTTAGCTATGACGGTCCCACCTGATGACGGAGACTTGTGTTGCCTCCGAAACGTCGTGATTTATTATTTTATTTCTTTTATCATTTCTATTATTTTGATTATTTATTTTTACCTACGTGACTTTACCGAAAAAACCTAAGAGTATCATAATGTACTGTTTTTGTTTGGTTCATGATGCGTCAAAAATGATTGAACCTTGGAAATCCCTCGAGATGTTTTGTTTGCAATGGAGTCCAAAGTTGGTTTGAAAGTCTCTTGTTCCACCCGACAGGCAGCTGCCTGCACCTTCACTGCCTCGTGTGTGGTCAGACGAACATCCGTTTGAATCTTTCGGCCAACACCCTTGTTTCGATTGGACCCCTGAATATGACCAAGCACGTATCTCAGAGCACTTTTAAAAGTCGCAGTGATTCTTTGCTCAAATGAGCATTGAGGCGGTGCCAACCTCTTGCCTACAGCCTTGAGCCAGTGGTGGAAATTCTACCTTCCTATGGCGGGGGCAAGATCATCCGTAGGACAACCACCGTTAACTTCCCCACAAAATCGTAGCTATTTTATCTACCCCGGAGAGATGCTGGGTTGAGTCGACCTTCCCGTTGCGAGCCGCTCGCTCCACCGCCGAGCCACCATTCGCTTTACCCACAATACTGTTCAATAACACCGGTGAGTTGGAGAGTAAAGCCACAACATTTACAATTTGAGTTCGACGACGTTTCGCTGGTGATTACAACCAGCTTCATCAGGCGATTTGCCAGAATTGTGAAAAAGTATTTCGATCTTATATAGAGCAAAGGTAATTGGCACGTTTTGTTTACGGGACAAACCTTACAAATTGGCTGTGTCGGATGGTGACGGGTTCACGACACATTAAAATTTCCGCGAACTAACCTAAAAAAAACCGTTATTATGGATAATATTGGTCTCGCAAACCTACTACATATTAAAACCGAACACTGTTCAACTCCCCCTCTCTTTCCTGCTCCCAACCACTCCCTCTTCCCTCCCTCTCCCTCTCACACCTCTCCCCGTCTCCAGAGATCATGGGCCCTGCCGAGGAGCTTCCCGCCGTCCACTGGCGCCAGCGGTGGCTGGAGAACGGCACGCTGCACTTCCGCGTGCTGCGCGACAGCGTGGCGCTGCGCTCCCCCGTCGCGGTGCCCACCCTGCGGCCCAACTCACAGCAGCTCGATGAGCAGCTGCACATGCTGCACGTCTCCGTCATGGTGAGCTTTGGCGCGAGGGCCGCGCCTCAGAGGTCACAACCGGGTACCCAATACCCGTACCCTACCCGATACCCGGCTACCCGTACCCGGCCGGGTACGGGTGTACGGGTAGCCGTTTGCGACCCTGGTGCGGCCGGGTACGGCTACGGGTAGGCTGTGAGTCACTGGTGAGTAACTGTTTGTCACTTATTTCTGGTAGGATACAGGTACGGGTAGGATACGGCTACCTGTACCCGGCCGGGTACGGGTACGGGTAAGGAATCAAAACCCGTTTGCAACCTCTGCCGCGCCTCCCCCGCCCCGCTTGTGCGCGTGTCCGTCACCCTGAACCCGTGCTCACCACGGGCAGAGAACCCTGGCCATCGTCCGTGCCCTGAGAGTGTCCACACGCCCCTCCGCCACTCCCCTGCCCCCACCTACAACACCCCCACCCACCCAGTTGTGTTCAGATTTTGCTCAGGCCGGGTCCACGCCTGAGCAGTGAGTTGCGCAGTTCGGTTGCATGCGATCGGAACGCTTTGGCTGGGCCCACGCTCGAGCGACTGGTTTGCTCTACTCAGTTGCATGCGAATGGATCGATTAGGCTGGGTCCACGCCAGGGCATGTTGCTATTCACTCCTTCTCCAGTCATCCTCATCATCATCGTCATCATGCAGTGCATTAGGCAAAACGGTGCACCACAATTAGTCGATTCGGTTATCGCATGCGGTGAGGTAAAGTGTAGCTACCACCACCTCTTCCAATATCTCTAGCCAGCGTAGCAAGAGCAGGCCAAGATACCACATAGATGTTCTTTGCAGAGCCTCCTGTAGTGGAGGCCCTTCCGCCAGCAGTGCAGCGAGCAAGCGGTTGCACGGCTGCACCTTTACCTTTGTTATCTTCCACCGCTGGCCCTGCCGTGTTCCACTTTTGCAAGTGCTAAGCATGGGCAGCCCGGGAACCTGCCCTTCCTTCTTGCGGCAAAAGCAATGAGGGTGGCAAGCGCCGGTCTAATGTTGCGTAGAACGTTTGTGGAGTCTCTTTAAGGAAGGCAGGCAGGCCGAACATCAGGATAGATTGTGCCCTTCACAGGCACGAGTGATGCGTGTCGTGTTGCCGTGTCTTGCCGCGCCGATGCCTGGGGGCGGGGGGGGGAGAACAGCGATGAATTTCAAGTCAGGGAAACCCGGGACACCGACGGGGTCATTTTGCCTCTGACCTCTAAACCATACCCGAGGTTTTGTCGACACAGGAGTCAGCCTTGAAGTGTTCCAACCCTGGGGCGATGATGAGAATGCTCGACGCCTACGCAAGGCAGTGTTTTCATGTACTTCTTCTAACTTGTAGCCATGTAACGAATCGCCGCGATGGGTGGGAGAGGTGGCGCAGGGGTTAGCATGCTGCTCTGTGAACCTGCCGATGTGACTTTGATTTCTAGCCACGGTGGCGGGATGTTAACTCCCTCGCCCGGTTGGCAGGAGGTCGTGGGTTCGTTCCCCGCCCTGATGTCTGTATATTTGGAGTTTGCACGTTCTCCCCGTGGTCGTGGGGATTTTTTCCGTAGCCTCTGGTTTCTCCCTCCACATTGAGGAACGTGCGTTTAGAGTATTTGGCTTGCTAAAAATTTCCACGTGATAAGCCGCTTCGTTGGGCTATCATTTGTGGTGAGGTCGCTTCTGAAAATGAGCAATGTAGCTCAGTGGGCCTTACTTGATTAAATACAAAATAGTTTTTTTTAATGGTTTCACAGGGTACCATTGTCACCTTCACCAACTGCCCATATACCAGCATGGTGAAGTATGGTCAAACGCCTTTAGGACAGCCTTGAATAAGATTCGCGTCGAAATAAGGTACACGTGGGGCGGAGTGCTTGCACCTGTGGTCTGCGCCGGTGAGTTAAATTCGAAGCTCTGGCTGAAATCAATGGCAGGCGCTTTCGGAACTGATTCTGGGCCAACCGGCACTGACCAGCGTGGTGAAGTATGGTCAAACAGCCCACGTGACTGACACGGCGTGGTGAGTCCTTTATCCGACAATGGATTGGAAAAGGTCTCTGAATGATTAATCATTAGACATAATTTATAAGGATTACTAATCACCTACCCCCGGTTGATTCGATGAATCATCCTTATTATTTTGATTCTTCTTGTCTTTTTTTACATTCTCATTTATTTGCCCGAAATGTCCTATAATGTACACGAGTCATGAACACTTCTTATGTATGTTGAACGTCTTTCGCACGGCAACGTAGCCAACCGTGCTCATCACGCACACGCACGGTCCGTTTTGTCGATTGAAGCTAGAGTTTTGCCAGGTGCCTGCGAGAGTTGGCGTGGCCTGCTCTGTCCGGTTTCACAGTTTCACAACCACCACGCCTCCAACCAGCTGACATGACGGCGCACCGCTTGTTGAGCGCGAAGCCAAACAGACATGACTTGGTCACGGAGTCAATCTGCGTGCGTGTGTGTATGTGTTGAAATTCGTTTGCGCCGTACGTAGCCAACCGTGCTAATCGAAGGTGCGGCGGAAGGGACATCAAACCAGACGCAAAAAGCCGTTCTAAAAAAATGAGTTTTCAATCCAGAATTAAAAGTGCGTAGCTCCGGCGGTATCCTAACATCAGAACGCAAGAGTGTTCCCGACGGCCGCAGAAAAGCGTCTGAAAGTGCGCAGTGCGGTGACCGTCTCTGTTCGATGGCCAGCCGA
This sequence comes from Lethenteron reissneri, assembly GCF_015708825.2. Lineage (NCBI taxonomy): Eukaryota > Metazoa > Chordata > Hyperoartia > Petromyzontiformes > Petromyzontidae > Lethenteron > Lethenteron reissneri. Next base: position 7,076,968 of record NC_083826.1, on the reverse strand, counting down.
AATTTGACAGCATCACATCCGCCTCTTGTCTGCTTGCGGGCGTGCGTGCGCGCGGTAGCACTTGTTAGCGGTGCAAGCAACTGGAATAACGTTCGCAATCAGGACGAGGCTCTATATTTTGTCTGCGTTTGCCATAATGATGTGGCAGCACTGATTTTGCAATGGTTGGACGGCGGCGGGGGGGGGCGTCCCTCTTCGTCAGATGGCTCTCCCTTCTCTCTCGCTCGAGTAATGCAAACTCGTGGGAAAACTGTCAGACATTCAAATTAACCACTCAGCTGTGGATTTGCAATTCCACTTTGCTGGCCCTTGCTCGGAGCAAACAGACTGCATCCCTTTCAGACCACAAGGGCGGTCTAAGCCGGTTTAACTCTGATAAGTGGCCAAGTGGGCTTAGTGCGTACCAACACCGAGTCAGTTTGCGTGGGGTCAGTGGCTTGTCAATTTATTTCTTACAGGGTTGCTAAAGTGCCCGTTAATTGTAAAGAAGAGGAAGGCTCGATTTCATTTTCAGCAGCGGGTGGTTGCCACTCGTATTCCAAGCATCGGAGAGGGTATCGCCTCCCCGCCGTCCCCGTCTCCTTTTCCCGAGCTCGTAGAAACGCGTTGAGTCGTTGCTGTGACGAGCTTTGGTGGTGCTGTTGGTCGCTCGCCGTTTTTTGGGGCCTTTGAGCCCACTGTGCTCAGCAACTGTGGTGTAAACAAACGAACAAAAATCAATGCCACGTTTGAAAAAATCCATGCCAGTCCTATGCAGCACTGGCGCTGGTCCATTGGGGGCATTCATTCCCCCCACCTACATTCAATTTATAAACTCCTAGGGAGGTGACAGATGCGATATATAGACAAGAGATACAGGCAGATAATATACCTGTTTATATGTACCTATATATGTATGTGTATAGGAGGGATGTTTTTTGGAATTTAACATTTATGATTTTCAGATTTTCAAGGAAAATGTTTGATGTACTTTCAGGTTATCCGATCATTGTACGTCACCTTATACATCAGTGCGTCTTCGTTCACACAGATCTTGTCTTCACAAGTGATGTCACTCGAGGCCACGTAACACAATCTTTGGCTGTAAAATCAGCGGAAGGGATGTTGTGATATTCGTGATGTCACTTCCCTTTTAATGCTTGAATAAGTATTATGCTTTTTTATCCAGGAAAGTCTCACTGAGTCTCACAACGATTTGTCAGGAGAGGCCTGCCCAGTTTTCCGTAGTCGAGGGGGGGGGGGAGGGGGATAATTGCGATGTGTAATCTCCACAGGGGGCACCACGGTGGCTAGGAGATGTTAACCTTCTCACCTGGTCGACAGGAAGTCATGGGTTTGATCCCGACCCTGATGCCTGCTGTATATTTGGAGTTTGTATCTCTCTTTTCCGCGTGGTCACGTGGCTTTTTTGTCCGGGTCCTCCGGCTTTTCCCCTCCACATTCAGTCAACATGTTGCGATACATTTCCACGTGATGAGCCACTTCGTTGAGCTATCATTTGTGGGCAGGTCGCTTCTGGAAAAAAAATTGTTACATAGCTCAGTGGGCCTTATCTGGCAAAATACAAAAAAATTGTTTAGTTTTTAGTTTATAGTAAATTGCGGTGTAATGTTTCTCATTTTAACCATAACACCGGCACACAATGGCCTATTCTTGCAAAATACATGACGGGATTTTTAAGTGTCCACTGTGAAAGCAAACGGCGTTTGGCATTTTTTGCGGCCAATACACCCGTAGAGTGGCCGCTGGATTCCAAACCACGAACCTCCGCGACGAGCAAACAAACTAATTCTCGCCGGGCCGCGTCACCGCGCATTTGAATGAACTTTTATCTCTCCCGATTGTCAATAGGAACCTCGGTGGCCGACACCACGCCGTGCCAAGCGCGCGGCCTCTCTTCTCGGTCACACGGCAGTCTGCGAAACAGCTGTGCTCGCAAGTAGTTTTTTTACTGGGCACTTGCAACAATTGCACTTACAGTCTGAATGCGGGTGGGCTGTTTGGCTTGGTCAAACGTTGCACCTTTGTAGGGCATGCACAACCGGCCAGCTGCACACCCACAAGGTCCCGTTGTTCTTTTGAACTTTTAGCGGGCGGGCACCTGCGTGACGACCGTGTTTGTGCTTGCGAGTGTGATAATGTGAGAGTGCGCGTGTGTGTGTGTGCGTGTCAAGCGGTAGCGGTAGTGCAATGGTTAACGCGTGCTGCACTATGGACCCCCCCCCCCCCCCCCGGCGACCCGAGTTCTATCCTGTTCACGGCCAGCGACATTATCTGAAATGGTCCTGGGCCTCCCCTAGGTCGACTCAGCCTCAAATACATACCTGTTAGCATGTGTAGATATCACCACTGGGGAGACAAAGGCGGTCGGTCGTGCCTGCTTTCATGAGTGGACACGAGCAGCACTCTTTGTTGTCCTTCCCCTGCACCCTCCCATATGGCACGCTTGGCTACGTACGGTGCGAAAGAAGTTCAACATACACACACGTGCTTGCCCCAACAGTCTTGTCAAGGCTATACCGGGGATCTTTGCCTTTGCGTGTGTCGAGCGGCGGCGCAGTGATTCACGCACTGTGAACCCAGCGACCCGAGTTCTATTCCCGCTCACGGCCACCAATGCCACTGACGATTATTATGAACTGATCCTGAGCATCCTCTAGGTCGACTCAGCCTCAAAAGAGTTCTTAGTACTGTGTGTGTGGAGAGACAAAGGGTCGGGCGTGGTCCTGGCCACCCACCCCCCTCGTGTGTCATGTCTTTGCCTTGTATGTCACGTGGAGGAGTGGTGGCGCAACGGTGAGCGCACTGATCTACGGATTAGCCCGGCAAACCTGAGGTCAGCTCTCGGTCAGGGCTAATCAACAGGGACGAGTTATATCTGAACCAGTCCGGGCCCTCCCCTAGGTCGGCTCAGCCTTAAATGAGCACAGTGTGTAGACGTTAGAACTGGGGAGACGAAGCAGGCCAGGTGTGGTGCTGGCTCATCGTGCTCCGTGTCTGCGTTAATAGTTGCTCGCAAACTAAACTTTCTGCAGCAGTGTACAGAGGCTCTTTGTGTGCTCCAACTCTTTTTACTTGTGTGCATTTTTAGACCAATTTGTGTTCACAAATAGGGCCGAATGAATGCACTTTGACGATGGTGAGAAATATTCGCTGGTGCGCTTCGTGAAATGCCCTTTTCAAATCTGTCTCACTTTAGAAATTTTGCAGGTAAAAAAATATCCCGTGTCCTTAAAAAATAAACTGTCAGGTATATTTAATCAACGTGAAATGGCTCTGCGCCAAGACACGGTTTGCAAAGATCACAATTAAATATTGTAGGCACACTGCTGTATTTATTTATGAAATGCATGCCTGGCACTGCTTCATGCGTGTGCTATGTTTAAATGTCATCACGATCATCATTAGCCGTGACCTACCAATTCGCCATATATCTCTGTAACATCACAGATAAATTAAGTTTGATCAGGTCCTACCACAATTTATCACGACTATAAATGCCCAGACATCCTCATGAATGCAAGTCAGCTGATCTCATAAGCGACCATCTTGTCATGCATGCTCCTGTTCCTTGGATGGTGACATGGACCCATAAAAAACTGGATATCAGCACACAGCGCATATAAGCACAGTTCTGATATGAGCAACACATGGTCACATTACTCTGGTGTGGGGGGAAGTCAAGGAAGTTAATGGTTCTGTCCAGCAGGCCGCCCTGATTAATACTGCAGGCATAATAACTATGATGACACTTGGCGCCATCCTCATGACATTGGACATTAAATATGCCCTGACCTAATTCGCAATATTAGGCCGTTGTGTGCTGCTGTTAGGGTCCAAATTTGCCAAATTCGATCATTACACCGCAAATGACTCAATTGTGATTATAGATAGCAATCATTGGCCCTCACCCACTGGCAGACCTATGCCCCAGGTCCCAGATCACTCTTGCGAACGACACTCATCCTGATCTCTTGAGTGAGTACTCACCTGGAAGTTAAATCTTCCCTCCTTTGGTTCCCACTCCGTCGCCAGTCTCGGCCATCGGCTATCGTCTTTATTTCGTCATCTTGCGAGGACCCGCGTCATGGCTCTGTGTGACATCACCTCGTTGCGTGGCTTGAAACTCGTTATTTATAGAAGCGCAGCCCTGAAATTGCTCGACAATGCGCCGCTGCGCCGAGTTTTTAACTCCCTCGCATAGTATGCACGAGGTCATGGGTTCGATACCGAACCTGACGCCTGTATATTTGGAGTTTGCGTTTCTCTCTCTTTCTGTCTCCCCCCGTGGTCGCGTGGATTTTCCTCCGTGTCCTCTGGTTTTTCCCCTCCATATTTAGAAACGTGCGTTCGGAGTATTTGGCTGCAATACATTTCCACGTGATAAGCCACTTCGTTGAGCTATCATTTGTGGCCAGGTCGCTTCTGAAAAAGGGATGTATAGTTCAGTGGGCCTTACCCGGATAAAATAATAATCCCACCACTCGTTGCATCCATTGTTGAAGGGCGTCCCATCAATCTAAATTCGTATGATCATCACCAGTTAAATTCCTCCAAGGACAAATGCATGTTGGAAATCGAACAAAGATATATCCCTGAATAATCTGGGTTTAGGCTGTCAGAATTGAGTACATTTTAATCCAGTATGGTCTTAGATAACTTTAATTCACCCTGTAAGTTAATGATCGCGTGCCACTCCACATGAGTAACAGGATTGATAATACAACTGCCATTGTGTCAGTTACAACACTTACAATGCAAACGTTTAACCTGGGAGCTTGAAAGTTTATTTTATTATAATTTGAAAGGGGAATGTCCTTGGGTGGCCATTTCACAAAATGGTAAATATATTAAAAATGCATGAATGGAAAAGTGCTGCTGATAATCGTAAGACAGGAATAAAAACCAATGTACTCCGTGATTATTTGTGTGGGCTTCTTTAGAAATAATTTATATATATTTTTACGAGAAGAATACCACACCTAAAATATGTGTTTGTTCCTTGAATGCCCTTTTGAGCAATTCTCCACATTCTCTGTGTGCTCGCACACTATGGACATGGCTTTGAGTGTACAAATATACATTTGCGTCTCTTCCCATTCACTGCGAAGGACAGCAACCCATAGCACCTGTGTCGTAGAGCAACCTTTCTCCCTTCACGTAATAGGTGCTGTATGTGCTGTCCTTCAAAGCGGAGGACAGCTTGTTATTCCGCCACCGTGCTGCGATGGTTCGCAGCACCAATCCCAGAGCTCGCCGGTTCGATTCAATCTCCGCGTTGCGGCAGTTGAAACAATGGTGCAGGTTTCCTAAATATCAACCAGGGCCAACATCCCCGCCTCCTCCTCAGACACCACTTCCATCCACGCCAGCGGCTTAATTTCAACGTACACGCACACGTACATGGGTGCACCACAGTCAATAGGCAGGCCGCGTGTGGTGGGGTAAAAGCGTGGGTATTCACACTTATTTTGAGATTTGCTGGCCAGCGCGAAAGAGCAGATCAAGAAATCCCCCCCCCCCCCCCCAAGGGAGTCCCTCTAGAGCCCCCTCTAGCGGATTGCCATCCGCCAGCAGTGGCACGAACAGTGCAATTGCAGGGCTGCACCTCAACCGTCAGCTTGCCTATCATGAGCGTTGCTGTGGTGGGCTGCTGGCTGGGACGGCACTAATCCAGAATTAGAATCAGGATATTTATTGATAATGGAGGGATCCGATAAGGTATAAAGCTCTCTTTCACAGATGTCCAGTCAGGGCAGGTAAGAACGTTACAACAAACACAATCTAAAAAAAACATGATAGTCATACAATGTACAAGAAATGTAAACAAATCACTCAAACACAAAAAAAACCATCCCCATCCTAGCAGGCAAAGCCCACTGAAGTATAAACTTATTTTTCAGAAGCGAACTGGCCACAAATGATAGCTCAACAAAGTGGCCCATCATTTGGACATTTATAGCAGCAAAGTAATCAATAATCCCAAGGCATGTTTCTAACCTAATTTCAGTGGCAGTGGCTCGGTGGTGATGCGACTTATCAAAACGAATTTCAGGAGCGCCGCACCTTATTTATCAGAGCTCCAACATCGGCGGTGCGCGTTTATCGGCCGCCTGGGTGTGAATACGACGAGGGTGGAGAGAGGGACAACAGGCGGTTCTTTACCGGGTGCCGTGGCGACACGTAGCACTTAGTATGCCTGCGGTGCGATCGCGATTTAAACGTTCTCAAAGCGAAACGTTCGAGCAACCTCCCTACTCCGAACGCTTTTGTGCGCTTGCAGTGAACGATCGGTTCGTCCTCGGTGGACTGTTAAGGTTGTGTGACAATTGGCCGCGTGGGCGTTCGTGGTTGTGCTGCGCGGCGCTACGCTTTGTTGCCCGGGGGTTTGTGCCGCGTGTGTTGTTCGTCATCCATGTCCGACGTTTCGCCACCGCGCCGTTGGGAGAGATCCCCGTGGCCTATTTATCCTCGCGCTTTTAAGGGGCCGCTGCACTTTCCCGTGTGGCCTGCTAATGGCGATGTGTCCGTGATGCGTCAGTCAACCTAATATACACCTACGTTCATTATCCTCACTGAAATTTAGGCAAAAAAATAATTGTGATTGGGCTGACAATATCAGCCCTTTACAAGCTGAGTTTTTGGTTGTTGCCACAGGTGGCTAAAACCCAAATTCACTCCCAGGAGGTCGGCAATGTTGGCTCAGTTGCTTGGACTCCAGAGCCACTCAGCCACATGCTTGATGACTGGCCTCATCGCTGAGGGGGGGATGAGTCACTTAGTTTAATGGAGGCCATTCTCTGTGGCGCAGTTGTCCTCCTCCAAAAGCCCCTTTTCAAACATTCCCACATTGAGCCTCATTTGTGGTGAAGACAAAAATCATAAACTATGCTCAGATTGAAAACCCTGGCAATCCATTAGCTTTGTTGAATTCCACAAAGCCCTTCTTTGTTGAAGAAAACTTGGGAAAACATTTGCTTGAGGTTGACAATGCGCGATAGGTTACCGATTCGCCACACTTTACATTCCAAGTGGCAGAGCTTTGTACAGGTAAAGTAACCACAGACCCCCACCCCTGTGCCCCCTTTTAGGAGTGACTCATGCTCTACTCTGTGCATTATTATTTTTTAAACTCCGTGATTTGTTGTTGATGAGTGGATTATGCCTCGTCTTCCCACAATACAATGTGGCAGCCACATATTTTTTACGTTACTTTTAATAATTATTCACGTGACGATTTACGAAACTGGTTATCTGGAAACAGTTTTAAAATATTATTATTTTAAGGCCCCAATAGTGTCAAGTGCAGTCTCCATCTCTTATCGTTCACACTCTGTCAGTACCCTCCCGATGTGTGTGCTATAAAGAAGGGCCCTTTGCCCAAGACGTTACCAATTATATACGGTAACACCCCGATTTACATCAGGGATGCGTTCTTGAAAGGTGCTACGACGAATATCGGAACGACGTAAATCAAAACGATTCACCAGGGCAGTAGCTGAAGGCGACAGATAACAGAAAGGACGGACGATGATGCCGTTGGCGACATGTGGAGTTGAGGCGACGCAAATCCGGGCGCGGTATTGATAAAGTGACGACGTATTTGCGAAACGACTTAAAAGCGGGAGACGTACATCGGGGTATTGCTGTATATCGATTTCCTTTTCATTCCACTGTGTTATTGACCAATGGGTTGAGTCAATATAACACGTAGGATTTCATAACGATTGTTGTTCACTGTGAAGTTGTTGTTTTGTCGGCGGAGGTAGATTCACCGCGAATTACATTTGTACGATCTAACCCACGAATTTCTTGATTTTATTTTCGTCCACAATTAGCTCAGTCGGTTGTGTCGCACACCGCTGCACCGTGGCGCAGTGCTGCGCATCCGTCCGTTGTGTCTTCGGGGTTGTGAGCGCGGGTTTGTGCGGCGTGATGTCCAACATGTTTCTGCGCGTGCTGGGGGCTTCTTTAAAACACGCCAGGGGCGTGAAAACGTCCAGACATCGGTGGCAAGCAACGTGAGCGGCGCAACCGGATAACAACATCAGAGAGTGAGTCTGCAAAGCCGCGAAAACCTACGGTGTCATAAATATTTGGCGCGTGTTGAAATATCAGCACGGTGGAGACAAAAGTGGCAGGGTGCATTGCTGGCCACATGACCCAACTGGTATGTGCCAGGCTGAATTGGCACTCCCTAGCGGCATTTTCCTCAACAGTCGATAAGGCTATGCGGAGGAGTCTTTGCCTTTGTGTGCACGCCTGTGCAAGTGTTTGCTCTCCTGGGATCGAGTTTGGATCTTGTGGTATAAATCCAGCATTCCAGACGAGAAGAAAATAGCAAAGAAGAACTTGGTAATAATGTGGCAGACCACGATATCAAATGGATGTTTTCCTTCACCATTTCTCTCACTGTATGTATGTTAAACTCCTTTCACCACCGTACATTCCCAACTGTGCTAATCGGAGGTGCAGAGGAAGTACAACAAACTAAACACAATAGCCGCTCCCAAAGTTTTCAATATAGATTTAAAATTGCATAGCTTCAGTGGCTTCCTAATATCGGAAGGAAGAGCATTCCAGACAGCGGCAGAAGGCATCTGAAAGTACGCGATGCGGTGACCGTCTTTGTTCGACGCCTAGACAAAATGTGCTCCTGCGAGGATAACCGGAATTCGCGTGATGGCTTATGCTCCTTGACGAGATTAGTGGGGGTTTTTTGTGGTTCAATTGTCGCAAGCACTTTGCGTGTAATGCATTGTATAATGCCACCTGGTCCGCTGTGCCGTGGTCTCTGGAGGTTTGCCATGATATTCTGAATTCCTCTGCTCTTCTCTGCGGCAAATGCACACCAGAGGTAAAAGTTGAGGTGCAGCCCTGCAATTGCTTACTCACGACACTGTTAGCGGAATGTCCTCCACGAGAGTGGGCCCGGGAAAGCGTGTTGTGCCTACGCCTGCCAAATAAACTAAACACTTTTTTTTTATTGGACCAGGTAAGGCCCACTGAGCTTTGCAGCTCTTTTTCAGAAGCTACCTGGCCGCAAATGATCGGGTGCAAATTTAAAGCAGCCAAATATTCTAAACACGCGCTGATTATAAATGTGGAGGGGAAAGAACTGGAGGACCCGGAGAAAAATCCACGCGACCACGGGGAGAGCACGCAAACTCCAAATACACAGCAGGCGTCAGGGTCGAGATCAAACCCATGCACTCCTGCATACCAGGCGAGGTAGTTAACACCGGAGAGGTGAGGAGTACCCACACGTCACTCCACAATCTGCCGTTGACACTGCTGGGTGGACAGAGGTGGGTGGTCTTTTTAAGGAACTTACTCCATTGTGTCAACTGCAGCGCCGAAAGTGCATTGTGATGTCTGTTCCACCAAGGTGGCATAGAATTGCACAGCTACAGAGCCTCTCAGTGACGTCACCAGAGTGCTTGTGCCAGGCTAAGTGCACTTTGAGGCAACGTGCAGCGTGAAAGGCTCTCTGCTGGCAGGAGATCACGGGGCAGACCCAGGTGTTGCCGGTTAACTCAGTGAGATGACTGGCAAATGCACCACCTGTGCTCCCCACTGTACCAACTTTCAGATGCACAAAACAAAGACCCCCCGCATAGCCTGTAACACCTATGAAGGCTGGCACGGTACACGAGGGGGCGGGTGGCCAGCACCACGCCCGGCCCCCTTTGTCTCCCAAGTGACAATGTTTACACACCACCCCAGGTACTCATTTAAGACTGAGTCGACCTAGGGGAGGCCCAGGACCGGTTTAAATAATCGTCACTGGCGTGAGCGGGAATCGAACCCGGGTCGCCAGGTTCGTAGCGCAGCGCGCTAATCGCTACACCACCGCTCCCCACACACACACAGACACATAAGCATGCATTGACAAATATTCCCCATGTCTCGATTTAAAGCTTTCGTGACTGCAGGGATTCATCTTCTTGGTTCTTTCGGTAAAGTCAAGTAGAAGGGAAATAAAAAATATATATATATAAATTTTATTATGTTTAATTTTTCTAATTTTATTATTTCCCTTCTACGTGACTTTACCGAAAGAACCAAGAATATTCCCCATGTCGTTTTAAAAAGACTCGTGGGGCAAGTGCTTTTGGGTAGCACCTATAAAGGCCGCCATGGGGCACAAGGAGGTTGCTTGGCCAGCACCACACCCACACAGCCGCCTTTGTCTCACCAATGCCGATGTTTTTTTTTTATCTCCGCGCTTCCTACGAATTTTGAGGTTGAGCCGGCCCACGACAGATGCTGCAATGTTTCAGCCGAGAGTCAATCTCGGGTCCGTCGGGTTGCTGTCCAGCTCGGTGCGCCAACCATGGCTCCACCGCTCACGCCGACGCGCGGTCATTGGAAACGACAAGCGGCCGCCATTCAGGCAATAAGTGGCCGTGACATTCGTACCGGTGGTGCTCGAGTGCGGGTACAGACGGATTTTTATCCAAAACAACAAGAACAACAATTCCACTGCAAAGGCAGCCGTGCATGTAAACCATTACGAGAAGGAGGAAATAACACGAGGATTGAGAAAGTAATAAAAAAACTAAATAATTGTAGTGACATGAACATATAATGTTTGCGACCAAATAGGAGGCTAGTGGGAGGTGGGGTGGGGGGGGTAGTTTTCCACGAGTGTATGGATTGAAGCCTTTTGTTCACGGGAGTAGAATTTCACAAACGAATTTTTTTAATAGATAAATCGAAAGTGCGATGTACTATTTAGAAGGTCAGCTTTTTGACATTGCAACTACAACAACAACAGGAAGGGGGAATAGTGGTGCCTGAATGGCAGTGATTGCCCGTGGCCTACTCATCAAGGCAGAACCAGCACGTGGGAGACAATGACTCGCAGCTCTACAAACACGTGGGGCCTCCTCTAACCTGCTCTTATCATGACCCTTGAGACGGCTCCCAAGGGCAAGCCCAGAGTGTTTTGTTTAAATTTCCATGGCTTATTGTCCTCGATTTATTTATTATGTCCACGTGTTTCTCTCTCTCTCTCCCAGCACCACAACCAAGTTCCACTCATTAATGTAGACTACTTGTTAAGTCTTGGCATCACCATGCTTTCATTATGGTTATTATTGTTATCATCAACACCCGTAGTCAATCCGCTACTGAATTAAGGCCTCCCGAAGCCGCCGTCATTTACCCGCAATCCTAGAGTGCAAAACATCACCCAGTACCTGCACAGGAGCTGGTTTCATTGCTCCATCTCCTGACTGGGCGTCCTCTCTCGAAACCTTTTAGGGCACCACCTTGGCAAGATGTTAACTACCCCGCCTGGTATACGGGAGGTCGTGGGTTCGATCCCGACCCTGACGCCTGCTGCATATTTTTGGAGTTTGCATGTCTTCTCTCTCTCCACGAAGTCACGTGGATTATTCTCTGGGTCCTCCGGTTTGTCCCTTCACATTTAGAAACGTGCGTTTAGAGTATTTGGCCGCTGTACATTTCCACATGATAAGCCACTTCGTTGAGCTGTCGTTTGTGGCCATGTCGCTTCTGAAAAAGCACTGTGGAGCTCAGTGGGGCCTTACCTGGTAGCATAAAAAATACTTTCCTAATAGTTTTAGTTTTTTCAATTTCCTGGCTGGCACTCCCGTCAATATTCTTGACCCATCATCCATCGTCGAAGACATTGTCTGTTCTCGCGACGCGGCAATCCTAACTACGGTGGACAGTTTCTCAAACCCCCTCCCGCTTTCGCCACTCGTCAGCGATACGTTACAGAGATGCTCGGAAATAGAAACTTTTGCGGATAGTAATATTGGCCTTACGAAAAGCCATCTTTTGAATTAAGTACCTTAAATAGAAGTTTAAATGATATTTTAAATACATGGAAGTTATCATAGCACGAAAAATACAATTTTGTTGTGATTAATTAAAAGTAAAAAGTAAATATTCAAGTATTAAATAATAGTTTCTAAATGAACTTACCATAAATGATGATGACGCTGGGCATTATCATTTTATCTCATCACATTTTCACGTCACATTCTCTCTCATCAATTTGTCTCCGGTTCTCTCTCGATGCAGTCAAAAGAGAGAGAGAGAGAGAATGCGTGGCAGATGCGAATGGCGGATAGCAGAAAATCGCGGACGGCGATTTCGTGGATAACGAGGGAATACCGTACGAGACACGCGGGCCTCGAAGGGTGGAGTGAAGTGTGGATACTCTCACCTCTTCCAAGACGTCTTTCCAGCCCTTCCACCAGCAATTAGTGTGAGCAAGCAATTACCGGGGTGCACCTCTTTCCTTCAACGTAAAAGTTTCAACCTTCGTACGCGAGGAGTGATATTTACCTTTAAAAAAACGAGGTCTGCCTGAAAGAATTCGCGTGATGCTGACAGGCGATCGGGGTGATGAAAGCGAAATAAAACAAAGTGGGAGCGACCGAGTTGACAGGATATTTAGAAGAAGAGGAAGAAAAAAAAAGCCATTGCTTGCGACGCAGCTCCGAACATAAATCACGCTGAAAAATGAAATCACGTTGCGATCTGCGATGAGCTCCATTTCATTCTCGTGGCAAGCCCCCGCTCGGTGGTCTATCTCTTCATCTTACCCAGAGCGGTTGAATCCCCCCCGCGCATCACCCGCGCTGCTCGATGTTGGAGGGGGGGGGGTGGACGTGAACGTGGCTACCTCTCTCCCCATTTGTTGCGGTGAGCACAAGTGACAGCCTTGACGGATCCTCCATTGGCGTTTTTCGTGGTTACATCATCGCGAGCGAGCGAGCTCGGCAAATCCTCCTCCTCTGTGTCTAGACGCTCACGCGCTCGTTTGCGATGTGTGTGTGTGCCTTATCTGAACCGGTCCTGGGCCTCTCCTAGGTCGACTCAGCCTCAAATTAGTACCTGCTGCGGTGTGGTCACCCACATCCCCCCCCCTCTTGCGTACCGTGCCGACCTACCTAACAGCACTTGCCCCAACAGTTTGTTAAGCCTATACTGGGGATCTTTGGCTTTGTTCGTAAATGTTCAGCCGATCTAGGGGAGGCCCAGGACCAGTTCGGATAATCGTCACTGGTGGTGGCCGTGAACGGGTTCGTAGCACAGCGCGGTAACCGCTCCATTCGGTCGACTCAGCCTCAAATGAGTACCTGGTGCGGTGTAGAAACATCGCCACTGGGGAGACAAAGGCAGCTGAGCGTGGTGCTGGCCCACCCGCCCCCATCGTCGGGGCAAATGCTCGCTAACAGCACTTGCACCGACGGTGTGTTTTGTCTTTGTTTTGAAACGCAAAGCGCACCTAGCCTGGCACAGCCGCGGAGGTGACGTCACTTCCACTTGGTGGCGAATGATGGTTTGGAGCGGTGGCGCCGTGCTTGTCTAGCCGTGCTAAGAACACGGCCGGTTTGCTCAGCCGTGAGTGAGTTACCTGGGGCAGTGTGTGAAACATCAGCATGGGTGGAAAAACAAAGACCACCGCCGGGTAACAGTGCCCGTCAAATCGATGCCTGTCTTCAACAAGGTGATCGCGAAGAGCCCTTGCCCCAGCAACCCTGGATAGCGTCGACACAAGGGAATCGGTTGTCTTTGTCTTTGTGAGGTGTGTATGTGTGCACAGCTGTAACCCTAACCACACGCATGGCTTGGGATTGGTGTAATCTCTTCTCCCCCTTCTGCCTCGGGGGGGGGGGGGGGTCTGGGTGGAGTTGAAGTGCAGTGTTTCCAAAAGATTGTTGGGTCCACTCTGTTATTATGTTAAAGCCTTTCATTTAATGCCAAAAAAGAAAAGGTTAGTCAGGAGGATTTGAGTTCGTTTTTTGCCACCTGCTCTTTTATGATTTAGCGTGCATCAGGCCCTACCAGACTTTGTCAACCCTGCGAAATTGTATAAATCAATGATTTAGTTCGAACTTTTCAGGTTACTTTTTTTCAGGGGTGGCTTTAAATCCAGATTTATTTTCTCCTCCACCACCCCCCGCCCCCGCCAGAGTTTTGTAATCTCTGTCGCAGACGCATATGCTCCACTGTGTTTTATTTTACGCTTTAATACCGGTTACTCGAGGGGTGCAAAGTCATCCGTTAATTCCCCTGGCAAGGGAGTCAGCGATCTGGTTTTTCCCATTTTAATGCGGCCTCTGTGATGTATTGCCCCTCGCGTATCCAGACCTTTTTCACTCCGCCCCTCAAGCTCGCCGACGCTTCACCCAAAATTTATGACGACCAGAAATTTCTTGTCTGGTTGTCGGCGATAAATTAGCGCCCCGTGGAATTTCTTGCAATTATCTTAGACCCGATTCAATCCCTACTCCTCTCCTCCCCCGTGCGTGCGGGCGGGCGTGCGAGCGGCCGTGCCAGCATTCGTTAAGTCTCTTCCCGCGGTGGCCTGGTTGCCTGGTGGGTGATCGTTGGGCCTGGTCCGTGATGGACGACTGGAAATTCCGTCGACAATTAAAGCGGCCCCCTCGTCGCTTCGATCGTGGCAGGGCTCTCGGACCTTTTGCGCGCCGGCGACTGAACCACGACCGAATGAGAGGAAAGTTGGACGGGTGGGAAATAGGAATTTCTTTTTTAATCCACTCAGCTCCCTTCATCCAAGTGAGTGTGGGACAGTGCTCACCGCTGCTCACCTTCCTGCTGCACATAGCCGCTTGTGCCGTTCCTATGGCGAGGGTAAGTCACTGCTTGACAGGTGGCTTATGTTTCTGTCCATGTGATCTTTTTTTTTTTGGGGGGGGGGTGGTGGAGCATTTGGGCTTGTGCGCAACAGCTGTGATGAAAATTTACAATAATTAATATAGACGCTTCATATTGGCCATGGATTGCATAAGGAAGTTGTCGCCTTAGCCTCAATTCTGGACCACAGATAACATCATTGGTGTCTGAATTTGATTATCGGAAACCCCATTCACCGAATCACACTGATCCGCAGTGGTGAAGTATGGTCAAACCGTCCCATACCATTGGCATGGCATGATACGGCATTCATCCAGGAGTCAATTGATGAAGGGTCATGCATTATAAATTGTTGTTATGATTTGACACAATTCAGCATGTACCTTAACTGTGCGTGTATATTATATAATGAAATGAAAAGTGTGTCATGCCTCCAAATAACGTTGCAATGCTCCTTGTCAATTCATGATATCTCAATGATATATTTTGGTTCATGAAAAAAAATAACCTGAAACCACTGCATATTTGCACGCGTCTGAATTATCAGCAAACAAGGCAGACCGTTTAAACGCTTCACTGTTTCGCAGTAGGTATTAATGAGGAATTCATTGTTATTTTATTTTTGCAGGTGCCTTTACGGCTTCTGTGTCCCAAACCAAGGCATAGTCATCACATTGATGTTTACCTCTGTAATCAATTATTAAGCAATGACACACATGACACATTTTAGACATCATCCTTTTCCTCTGCAATGCAAGAGACAAACCTCAATCCGGGTACGAGACCAGCACAGCTGGTTGACTCTGCCACTTCACCCAGATATAATGTAAAGCCAATAGCTACATTTTCAGCCGAAGAGCGATTGTTTGTTTCGTGCCGCATCTCTAATGGCTCATTCCGAGCTGGCTTCTATCCCTTAAAGTCCCAATTTGCTACACATCAGAGGACCCTTTGTGAATCGCCACCTTCAAAGCATTGACTGTACCGAGACATTCATTGTACACGTAGCACTGCTGTTGGTGAGGCCATCTCATTAAGAGACGGCTTTCTGGTATTTTGCTTCGTTCTGCATTGATGATGATGATAATGAGAATGATTGCACGAATGACCGTGATTTATTCCCGGAAAGTCTTATTCGAGTCCTTGTGTCAGGAGGGTCCTGCTACTTGGATGTTTGGACCGTCACACTAATGAGTGCTTGCCTTGTGAGAGTACTCTGGAGAATGTGGAGAAAACCCATGCATACGAGGGGCTAACACTGGCTACTCACACGTCGACGCCTATGAGCACCTCGTGCCCTCTTTTAGCCCCGCCCCCCCTCTCCCGATACGTTCCATTCATTGGCTACCACATTAACTTGTATTTAAGAGCTTGCATCTTGAATCCCTGCCTTACTTGATGCAGCAAATCTGGCTGTGACGGTCCCACCTGATGACGGAGACTTGTGTTGCCGCCGAAACGTCGTAATTTTTATTTTATTTTTATTAATTTCATTTTTTACCTACGTGACTTTACCGAAAGAACTAAGAGTATGAATCCTTGCAGTCACGAAAGCTTCAAATCTAGAATTAACACTGAAAGGTTTCACGCAGGATAGATTCAAGGATCAATTTCTCTACCGCCATCTCCTATCCACCAATATGCTACTTGCTCTTTCCAGGCAGCCTTCCATCCATTTAATAGCCAGGCTCAACCCTCCTTAACGTCTGAGGTCTGACAAGATCAGGCACATTCATTGTGATTTTGTCAAAGCAAAATTCTAACATGAGCCACTACCTTACTGACAATCGGCTGGTACCTTACAGACTTTAATTTAAAAGTTGGTGATTCCATTCTCCTTTGGATGTCGGAGAGCCCGGTGAGATGTATAATCTTTCTTGAAAGTGACACCTGGAGAGCCGTTGGGAAATTTGTTACTTTTTTTTCATGTCCAATTTAGTTGCGGAGTATTTCTTTCTTTCCCCCCCCCTTCCCCCCATTACAGAATTTGGGCCACAACTTTGGCCACGAGGTGGCCTGTCAAGCCAGGCAGAGTTAATGAATGGACTGCCTATTGTTTAATCCAGGGGTCGGGAACCTTTTTGACTGGGAGAGCCATAAAAGCCAAATATTTCTAAATATATTTCATTGAGAGCCATGTAATATTTTTAACGTATAATAAATTAAATAAGTCTTACTTTTAATGCGACTTCTGGTGCTGCATGGTTTTGCTGATGGCCTTGTAGTCTGGTTCATACGTGGTGAGGTTGAGCTTCATGCAGGCGTGACCCGTGAAATTTATCTTCAAAACTAATTTCTGTTTGCTTTAAAATGACACAGTATTATTAAGAAATATCACAAGTATTTAAAAATCAGTTCCAAACTGATATTTTTTTTTTTTTTTTCAACTCAAAATTGTCTGGGAGCCATATGCCGTCACTGGAAGAGCCATATATGGCTGGTTTAATCCGTGACTCTGTTTTCACTCGAGAGAGACCTTGACTAGCAACGACGGACGCCCCACGTGGCCACAGATAACGACAACGGCTGGGTGGCACATCACATTTATAATGACATCTCCTTCGGGTGCTGTCCCTGTGTCGCTGGTGTTTGTGCGTACGGTATGTGGGGAGCGGTCGTGTAATGGTGAATGCGCTGCGCTATGAACCCGGCGATCCGAGTTCGATTCCCGCTCACGATCAATAAGAGTGGATAATATTTGAATGGATCCTGGGCCTACCCTAGGTTGTCTCAGCCTCAAAAAATTAGTACCTGGTGCGATGTGTAATTATCGCCACTGGGGAGACACAGGTGGCCGGGTGTGGTGCTGGCCACCCACCCCCTCGTGTGCCGTGCTGGCCTTCATAGGTGCTCACTAACAGCACGTGCCCCTACAGTCTGTTACAGGCTACACGGGGTGGGGGGGGGTGAGCTTTAGATTAAAATAAAAAAATTCCGTGTTAATTTTATTCAACAACATAGAGTAAGTAACACAAAGAACTGCGGTCCATAATTCCGGCAGAGAACGGGTAATTAAGTATGTAAGTCTGAACGCTTGTTATTGTGCCCTCTTTGCCCCCTGACCCGAACCCCCAAACACATATTCACTCGTACATCCTGATCTCTGGACTGCACATTGCACTACATCGCACTACCACACTGGTTTAAATATCTTATTTCTTTAAATACTTTTTTAAAATAATATTTTACATTTAAAAAATTCTTGACTTGTTTATTTTAAGTCTATTACATTTTTGATTATTTATCTTGTGTTGATCGCCGATTGTTTATTGTTTATTTATGTCTGTTAATTGTGATTAATTTTTTAATTGCTTGGTTGCACCGTGGGACCAAGAGAGAGGACTGTAATTTCATCTGTGTTGTATGTCATGCATGTAACACACTTGACAATAAAGTGACTTTAAGACTTAAGACTTTAAGTAACCATGGTAGTCTCCAGCTGTGAAATGATGAGCTTCATGTAGGTGGGAGGGAGAGAAAAGGATGAAAAGATGGCAAGAGGCAGCGACGGTGGAGAAAATCAAAAGGATGATCGACGAGCAAAGCAGCGAGAGAGGACGTCTTACGGGGAGTCAGATCAGGAGAAAACGAACAGAAAGATCTCGATGCAATGCATTGACCATCCATGGCATGTGGCCCCTATGGATTTTTTGAGTTTTAAATACAATTTCAGATCTGTTTTAAGGATTGAAAAAAAAAATTATTTGAAGGAATAATTTTACGTGCCTCTGTACTCACAAACCCCGTGCCCCCACCCCCTCTCCGCACTGTGTGATGGTGTAACGCCACATTTGACGGGAAAAGCAAGTTCGTGGTGTAACTTTAAGTGACAGCATTGCCTTGCGACATCAGGTTTTTTTGAACAAATACATTTTTTGGGGGGATGCTTGATACATCCAAAACTTATCCGATGCAGGCCTTATGTTTGGATTATCTGGGATGCATGTGAAAATGGGGAGCATGTTCATTATATGAGGTCATTGTCATTCGGAGCTAGCTTTGCTCACTTCTTCAGAAGCTCATGGAATCTCGAAGTCCCCAGGCATACTGAGTTGCTTTTATTTAAGCAGCACTAATCGTCACGCCATTACCTCTTGTTCGCTTACACTTACAAACCGCACAACTCGCTTGCCGGAATTGTTATCTGAATGAACACCTATGTGGATATCAAAAACCGTACCAATATCCTGAAGATTGCTTGGTTTGTTTATTGCTATTAGTATTGTTTAGATGGTAGTCGTCTCACCATTCAGAGTGCTTTTAGCAATATTAGCTTGAAAATACCATTACTTCTGAACCCCTGACATCCTTGGTTTGAATATGGGTAGCCGCCTATGATTAAAATGAATTCTCAAGTGGAGTGAATCTATGGTTTTTTGCCTGGTCACTAATTTAATGAATGCTAAATTCAATTTCTAAACATTAGAAATGTCAGTTTGGCTGCCATATGATAAATTTTGTTGTGGCATTTACAACAGTTCAGTGCCCCGAGTTTAGATAAATGGTTAATTGAAGGGAATTCAGTAGTAGCTCTGAGATATCTTCTTCTGTGGCCTGTTCTCTAAGATAGGGTGCTACATTGCTCAGCTAGACTTCTGTGCGGCCACTTAGTCAGAATCTGAATATGTATTTAACCTGGAGGAATCCGTCGAGCTATGAAGCTTTTTTTCGCAGATGTCCAGTCGTCCCAATACGTCAAAGCTCAAAGCACAATTGGAATAACATTGGGGGGAAATTGCACGATACATAAACGTAAATTGTACGAAAAAACATGTTATGTATGCTTTTGAACAACAGAACAGGACCAAAGTAGACAGCCGATGGATGATTGGTGAGCGACAAAGCAGCCTTGTCCCCCGGCTGTGATCTAGGTAAACAAAATGCAAGCTAAAGGAGGGTGAAGAGAGCGAGAGAGAGTAGGAAGGACAGGAGGTGATAGAAGAAAGGGAAAAGATGGGAGACGGGGTGACAGGCTGAGTTCACGTCAGCAGACAGATAGCGAATGAACAAAGATGAAATGTAGATATTCATACACAGCGACAGCTATTCCCGTACAAAAAAAATCAACAAAATATGTACAAATATATTCCCAGGTTATTTGGGGCAACAGCAACTGCACTTGCAAACAACCAGCTGCTCCGGCAAAGCGATCCAACACTCATGGGGCTGTGAAGCCAGCTCCGCACATCGCACCCGTGCCCCAATATTGGACTTGGCAATAGACGTGGCCGGGAGACACGGGCTGGACTGCTACCGGCTACTGTGCCTTAATAAGCAAACGCCGTGGGGGTATATGGACTCCCTTCTCTATACTCTTAGTTCTTTCGGTAAAGTCACGTAGGTAGAAAAATGAAATAAAAATAAATAAAAATAAAACAATTAAATCACGACGTTTCGGAGGCAACACAAGCCTCCGTCTTCAGGTGAAACGGTCACAGCAAAATATCTGTATCAAGTGAGTGATATTTTGCTGCGACCGTTTCTCCTGAAGACGGAGGCTTGTGTTGCCTCCAAAACGTCGTGATTTTATTGTTTTATTTTTATTAATTTTAATTTCATTTTTTTACCTACGTGACTTTACCGAAAGAACTAAGAGTATGAATCCTTGCAGTCACGAAAGCTTCAAATCTAGAATTAATCCTCCCTTCTTTCTTTATTTTTTATTTCATTCGTTCATTTTTGCGTGCGCGCGTGCGTGCGTGCGTGCGTCTATGCGCGCGCCACGAGACGGATGGGCCCATTTAGACCGCCGTTCCCGCGATTGCTGCAGGGAGAGTGCGATGCGAATGCAGCCAACATGGAAAGACAGATTGTGACCGCCGTCAGATCTGGGGAGAGACGGAGCCAGAAAATTGGCAGACGGGCTCCCGTGCCTTGTGACAAAAATATAACTTTTAATTTCTTCCCCCCCCCGCCACCGCCCTTTGCTGGCATTGGCTGATTTTTTTGTCTCCAGACTGTTTTTTTTTTGCGGGTTGGACCGCGGTGTTGTTCGTCACGATGTCCGACTTTGCGCTGCACTTGCCAAGAGAGAAACGTCGAGACCTCAGGCCTCACTGAATCCCAAGGCCTTCATGAGGAGGGCCCTGAAATATTCTGTTTGGCCCGGGCCAGAGTAACCCATTGGATGATAAGGCCCTAAGCCCTCATGGTTTGTAGGTCCTCCTTTAGGCCCTGCATTCGATGACACCATTCATGACTTTTCCACAGCTAAAGCAAGGAAATCAGTGTCGTGAGTGATTTATATTTCATGCATTTACCTTGAATAGAATACATTTGATAATTTTCTATTGGTAGATACATACATATATTTGACTACCTATTATCATATTTTGGTACTGGCAAAGAAAGTCGCATTATTTGATTACCTTGTTTTGGCAATACGTAATGCATACTCAGGCCCGTCCCTCCTATTAGCCTGAGGCCCATACATAGCCTCAATACGGCGCTGTATTTGGCCACATCCATTTATTGGTGGCGTGTGGAAGAAAACTAAATTGCGGAAATTTCAATACTGCCATCTGCTAGCCTCCTCACAGCACAAGTTGGTATTCACAAGCAGTCTCCCATCCTAGTACGAACCATGCTCAATCATGCTTCGTTCCTGAACTCTGGTGGGATTAGGTTCTTTCAGAGTCAATTGACCACAGTCAATACAGCCAAAATCAATGACTTCTCTGATTAAGCTCTCCGTAGTATTGTCGGGTTTTGCCGCGAGGGTAATCCGGCGTTTCGCTCGTCGTTCCCGAAGCTCCTAAACACGTGCGGCGGGAACGTCGTTTCCAAACGACAGGCGGGCGGGCGGGCGGCCACATGAGCCCGGAGAAATAAACGCGTCGGGAGAGCCGTAACGGCACAAGCGCGAAAACCCACGCGAGTTTCGGCCGGCAAAGGGCTAACGCGATGTCGAGTCTGCAAAGCGCGATCGTTTGGTGGCCGGATCGGTGAAAAGCGTGTGGCCTGTTGTGTGCACGCGGCAAAAGAACGAGTTGTTGCTGGTTTGTCACTCGGGCTCTGCCCGATGTCAGGATTCGTTAGGGATGCGGGGAAGAAGAGATTGGTCCGCCGCCCTCTAACATGCTCTTTGGATCGGAGCCACGCATTCTGTTTGGTCGCGACGCCTCCAGCTGCCCGCCGGAAGCCGTTCGCTTCCTACGTCCGGAAGCTTTCGACCGAGCTCGCGGAGCGAAACGTCGGACGTCCGCGGCCATTGCCTTGCATACGCACGGTCGTGCGCCGCTTGCCGCAAGATCTCCGAGTGGAAATGCGGCTTTTGTCTCGTGGAGTGATTCCAGTAGCACACTTCAGAGTGTGTATCCACAATGCAGGTTTTTTTTATGTTGCGGTTAGATGGCATAGATATATAAATGTGTCGTTATACCCGCCACCACCCGACGCAGCCAACTTGTAAGGTTTGTCACGTAAACAGAACGTGGCCAATTCGTCACTAGTACAGCACACCGGTTGTGTGTTGGAGAGTAAATCCACAACATTTATCGTGGATAATATTGGTCGCGAAGGCCCACGTGTTAATCAGAGTATGCGATTAGGGAAATAATGAAGAACAAAAATTAACGACAGGTGCTCCTAAGTGACCGCGAGTTTAATGTCGAACCAGCTCTTGGCAGGTCAACGTCTGTTACCAAACTGCCAAGAAGAGCAACACAAGACAAAATTTTACCACAAAGGTTTTGGCGGTCGCGCCGCGCCATCGATCTTCGGCACAGTGTTCCGGTCGCGCCTCGTGTGGTTTGCCCGGCACAATGTCCGACGTTTCGTGCTGATTGCGCCCTCCTTGTTGTGCCCTAAATTCATCGCGCTGTGTCTGTTGCTGCGCATCGACAGGGACGGGGAAAAAGCGACGGGCGGGTGGTCAGTTAAAATAATATAAAAATATAACTCTTCTTGGTTCTTTCGGTAAAGTCACGTAGAAGGGAAATAAAAAAAAAGATATTTTATTATTTTATTATTTCCCTTCTACGTGACTTTACCGAAAGAACCAAGAAGATGAATCCTTGCAGTCACGAAAGCTTTAAATCGAAATCAAATATAACTCCTTCGCAGAGCCCACAGCACTCTGTTGCCGAACCACAAAGTCCCTGCCGACGCCCTGCAGACACTGAAACATCGGCGTGAGAGCATCGTTCCGACATATATCCCACTGCGATGAGACGCAATGCGTTTACTATCAGTGCCGGCAACAATAAAGCAGCAGCAGCAGCAGCGACAACGACAGGAGCAGCTGCATTTGAGCGATCGGTTCCCCAGGGTTATGGGGTTTCTTGTTATTGGCACAAAAGCAAACACAAGCAGCACATCGCATTACCTTGAGTAGGCTGCGTTGGGACAACGTTTAATTGAATTGTGAACCCGAACAATATAGTTATGAACGTGTTTTAATTCATATATATATTTTTGACTCGGATCTTTTGTTCGTGTTTTCTATTGGAGAGGCCCTCAAATGAGCTGTTTTCCACTTCATATCGAACGGATGATTGCTTTTGAGTGCGACATTTATTTTAATTATGTGTAACTATCCGATGTGTTTTCGGGTTGTAAGCCAGTGGTGTTCGGCGTGACATCTGATCCTTTGCTCCGGGTACTGAGAGCTTCTTCTGGAACTGAAATCATACATACAATATTAAGCTAACGATTATTCTGGAACTGATATCATTGAGATAACAATTATTCTAGAACTGATATATGTACATTAAGATTATTCTGGAACTGATATCATATTCAGCTAAACATTATTCTAGAACTGATATCATACATATAAACGAACACTTATTCTGGAACTGATATCATACATATTAAGCAAAAATTATTGTAGAACTGATACACATATATTAAACTGACGATTCTTCTGGAACTGATATCTTATTAAGCTAAAACATATTTAACTGATATCATACATATTGAGCTAACGATTAATTATTCGAGAACAGATACCATACATACGGAGCTAATAATTATGATATAACTGATATACATATTAGGCTAACAATTATTCTAAAACTGATACCATGCATAGTAAACTAACAATTATTATATAACTGATATCGTACATGTTTAAAGGAGTTTCAGCCCAGGTACGTTTTGAACTTGTACTACGCCTACAGCACACATCCTGCTACCTTTGTCTCCTCAGTAATCACGTTTACGCACTGCACCAGGTACCCCTTAAAGGCTGAGTCAACCTAGGGGTTTATGAAACCGGTCCAGCACCAGTTGGCTATGGCCGGGAATTGAACTCGGGTCACCAGGCTCGTAGCGCACTATCCACTGAGCTCCCTCTTCGCACATTATTGATACAACGTACAGACCAAGACTAAGATCCACTCCGTATAACTTAAAGAGGGGTGTCGGAGCAGTCGCTGTTAGCAAGATACTGCAGACATACATCAACGCAAAGCCAAACAAAGACAAAGATCCCCCGTATAGCCTTAACAGACTGTTGGGGCAAGTGCTGTTCGCGAGTAGCATCCATGAAGGCCGCATGGCACACAAAAGGGTGAGTGGCCTGCACCACGCCCGGCCATATTCGTCACCCCAGTGGCGATGTTTACACATCGCACCAGGTACTCCGTTGGAGGCTGAGCGAACATAGCAGTGGCCCAGGACCGGTTCGGGTAATTCTCACTGGCGTTGGCCGTGAGCGGCAATCGAACTCACGGTCGCCGGATTCGTAGCGGGGCGAGCGCTAACCGCTACACTACCGCCACACGCACACACACACGCGCGTACGTACGGTGACACACGTACACCCTCATACATAATACAAGCGTATATATCAAACACTGACCGTGCTCTTTACTCTGCAGCTTGTGGTGGGTGGAGCAGCTGCGGGTGATAATGGATGGAGACAGCACAATGCAGCGGATAGATGGCCTTGTAAATGGTGCCAGGCAGACAATATAACGAGAGGACAAATAAAGTTATTCGACACACGGGAGCATTCCGTTTTTTTTTTTAGCTCCACAGAGCAATTTCAAGTCCGCAGGCAAATCACTTAATGTGCACGCATCCCAATTTTTGCCTCGGGTACAAAATTGGCATTTTCATTTTGCGACCGAACAAACTAAGCGAAGTGAAGCAACACACACAAAAAAATCTGGCCTTGACCAACTTTGGTGTGGGACGACCCCGTGTGCTTTGTGCGGCATCGACGTGAGTGATGCGGCCAGCGTGGGCCGATCCTATCTCCGTTTAATTCACGAGTTCGTTGTTACGCTTCGCTCGTGCACGCCGGGGCCTTGCATCTCTGGCAAAGTTGATTAGAGCCTAATGGCAGGTGATTGCGTTGGTTTGCTATAGGGAAAGAAATCAATGAGAAGGGGGTAGATGTGTGTGTGTGGGGTGGGTGGGGGGATGTTTTGGTGGTGTGAACTGTGAATTAAGGTGGGTGGGCGAGTGTTTTGAGATCAGGATGCTGGGGTTGGGGGGCTGCAGTCGGAGGTTTGAATGTATTGATGCCAGGCCTCTTGTCATGTTGAGCAATCGGGGAAATGAGCGCTTCAGTTGCTATTTTCCAGTCCGCGCCGCGTCAGTTTTTGCAATGATTATTTGTTCTTGTGGCGAAGGCGCTTGCTTTGTTGCTCCGAGTTCCGTTTGCTTCGGAGATGTTTCGAACGTTTGTAATTGTGGTGACCCAGGTCACTCTTGCAAAACGAGACTCTCGCCTGGTCTCTTTTGGGTTCCCTCCCGCCTGGTTTAAACATTCTAACAACAAGATTGAAACCTGAAACTTCATCAGAGGGATTATCTTGAATTGGCTGGACTCCTGCCGAGCTTTTAACTGTGAGCAAATATTTATCTGAGATTCTCGGTGCAGGAAAAATATATTGTCCATCCACTCTTAATCAAATGCGGTTATGTGCAGCAGATATCAATGTTCTTGACTGATGGCTGCACTAAATCATATCTAAAAATTGTAATTAAAGCTGTCATTGATTTGGCTATATTGACCATGGCCAAATCACTCTGAAAGCACTCGATTTCATCAGAGCTCAGAAACTAAGCAGGGCTGAGAATGGTTAGTAGTTGGATGGGGGATTGCTGGAGGATACCGGCTGGGCTATGAGATGGACAAAAGGCAATTTTCTTGTACGCATGGGTTCTCTGCACTGGATTTCTCCCACGTGATATTCATCTGTAGATTTGGTCAAACATCATAATTCAGGACCAGCCTGAAAAGGTCTTGAGGCTCAGGATTTCCTAGTAAACAAAAGGCATTGTTATTCAATTCCAAGGGAATGTTGGTACAATGGTTAGCACGCTGTTCTATTAACTTAGTGACCTGGTTTTCGATACCCGGCCATAGCTAATGTCATTGGCAAATGATACCTGAACCAGCCCCTGCGAGGTAACCTTTCCTGAACACTCAAATGACGGTGACAGTGAGGTATGGTCAAACAACCCCCACAATGGACGCAGCGTAGGGAGGCATTCATCCAGCTTTGAGATACTTCAATATGAAGGGCGATTTATAAAATCGAGGTTATTATTATTATCATTACGAGCAGTGCAATGACGAATATCTGTATTGTGTTTCATTCATACCATTATTAATTTCACCAGTATCTCCGGGCCCTCACAACTCAACATTGCTAGAGCACCAGAGGACAGAACGTAGAGCGCATTTCCACCGCAGGTAAAACGAAGCATTTTCTTGCAGCCGAGGTAAGTAAAGTGTGCGTCGAATGAGACGGAGGCGGGGGGGGGGGAGTCACGCGGTGAAGGTTCCGGGACTGAGCACCGCATAGATGGCGTTGTCCTCCGGCAGGGGCCCCATCTCTCTAACGGCGCAGCAGTGCTTCGCTTTGTCGCCGGGAACCTTGGAGCGAAAATGCGAACAAATTGGAAAAAGACGAGCAAAACAAAGGTGTTTTTTTTTTACTTTACTACCAGGGATGGATTTCATCCACGGCAGCGCTGACTTTGTAGGCTGGCACAGAGTCGGTGGTTTGTCGCTGGGTCGAGAATGAGCCCTGATAATGGACACCGTCCCCGCCATCCCCCCCCTAGCCCCCGTACGTGGCCACAAAGACGGTCACCGCGTCGTGCACTTTCGGATACACTTCTGTGACCGTCTGGAACGCTCTTCCGATATCAGGAAGCCACTCGAGATATTAACTTTGAGATCTAGATTGAAATGCTAATTTCTTTGAAACTGCTTTTTGTGTTTAGATTGTTGTCCTTCCCCCCGCACCTCCGATTTGCACGGTTGGCTACCTATGATCCGAAAGATGTTCAACATGCATGAAGACCAAAATGGAAGGGCAAATGCAAGTAAGGGGAGACAGAACATCAGGCAGATAGATGCAGGTCAAGGAGAAAGACAATCGAGATTGACATGGTGCGATATTACTGGTTAGACACCGAGAAGGAAACAGGGGTCAGGCAAGACAGAAGACTAGTTGGACAGGTGCAGTGGTAAAACATAACTTTTGTATAATAATCGGGATTGAGATTGAGCGAAGCATTGGTTGTGACTGAAGAGAGGGAACCACGGTGGAAATTAGTTCTACGCCATCATTGCTAATGAGCTGACGGATTGGACAGATGATGATGATGATGACAATGGGTTATAAACATCTCATTCGGTAAATACATTTTATCACCTTAACACTTTCTTATTACGAGACGCCCCCAAGTTGCAGGGTGGGTATCCCACTCACCGCTGAATCTCGGAACGCGCAAGCGGTTAGCGTTCATTGTATGTTTTTAAAGTTATTGTTACTCACCGCAGAGAACCGTAGCGACACAACCGCATTCTACGATAGCTGGTGCCAAACTGTGCCACGCACCCTCCCGCATGGCCTTGTGTTTTACTTTAGTTTTCAGTTTTTTTTATTTCAGCTTTTCCTCTGATTCCATTCCAATGACGTACGCGTACACACGTACGTCACCGTACGTGCACGTCATCGGATTGGGAAAGGATTATAAAGGCCAAGGGCCCGGGCATCAGAACGTGTCGCTCGTACTGCGTGTCCAGCGTGGCACACGTGTCACGCGTCGCCGGTTCTGACACCGCCTGAGAGTGCGACTCCGTTTGGCGGTGGAGCCATCCAGCCGACTGATCGCGGTTAAGCCTGAGCAGCGTTTACTAGTGCAAAAAAAATATATATATAAAATGCCACGTTCAAGTTCCTGGATGAGTTTATATTGTGTTTTATTCCCCCTCTCTCCCACCTGCCCCTCCGGCTGTGACTCTAATACAAATTTTGAGCCGCATGATTTTATTTCCATATATATATGGAATAAGTAAGACGTGGAGATTTGCGGGGAGCACATGGGTTTGTAGAAACACAAACACACGCGCTCGTGTGTGTGTGTGCGCAAACTCTTGCAAGAGTCTCCTGGAGAACATTATTGCCTCCTTCTGCCACGTGCGTATCACAAGTTGCAGTTAGCTAAGCAGTGAATATATTCCGCAATAACCAGGTACAGGTAGAGGTGCATCCCTGCAATTTCTTGCCCATGTCACCGCTGGCAGACGGATCTCTGTGAGAGAGTACTGTATAATTTCCCTCGAGTGGGTGATTTTGGCCTACTCTTCTCTACTGGCCAGGCATCTTGAAAGAGTGCCCACACTTAACCCCACCACAGGCACCGTTGTTTAAACTGCCTCGCTGGGACATTGAATCGAACCGATGACCTCTGGATTGTAACTCCAGTGTCATAACCATTGCACCACGGCAGCATCCAAGAAATCCATTAAAGAAACTAGATTTTTTTTTACCATCCCCCCCCCCCCCCCCCCCATTTAGCTTCAGAGACTGCCAGCGCAGTGCTGTTAGGGAGCAACTATTAAACTAATTACAGCGCATAATGCGGTGCTATGTTGTGGCCGGCGACCTTTGTCATGCGCTCATTTCAGCCTTGGTCGAATTAGAGGGGGCCCTGGCAAGGTTTTTAGTTGCCAGTTGACGCTCGCGTAGCCATGTAATTTAGTTGTTGACCAGCCAGCCGGCCAGTGGCCTCAATTGGAAGGTGTTAGAACACCGCCACCTCAGCACCACATTTTTTAAATATATATAAACAAACAAAACTAATACATTTAGATTTTACCAGGTAAGGCCCAACTGAGCCATATAGCTCTTTTACAGAAGCCACCTGGCTATCACAAATCGTAGTGCAATAAAGTGGCGTATTGCGTGGGAATTAATAGCAGGCCAAATACTCGAAAAGCATTTTTCTGAAAGCCGAGGGGAAAAACCGGATGACCTGGAGAAAACTCCACGCAACCACAAGGACAACATGCAAGCTCCAAAAGTGCAGGCGTCAGGGTTGGGATCGAACCCAGGACCAGGCGAGGTTTCACGCTTCAACACACCGGTGGGCTAAAGCAGTGAACTAATTTGTCTTTTGTCAACGTGACACTTTTTTACTGATTGGCCGTGTCGGGTGGTGGAGGGTTACGACACATTTATAAATAACGCGATCTAAACCCAAAAACGTTGATTATGAACATATCGCTGACCGTGCAACATCAGCCGCGCGCAACTTTCAATCGTCGTCGTTTGGAGTTCTTGCATCGTTCAAGGAGACAAACAAGAGGCCAGCGTGGACTCCTCGACTTACGAACATTCGACTTACGAACTTTCAGAGATACGAACAAACATGTCCGTATGTCCGGTTGCCTGTTCTGACCGAGAGAGTCGTAGGTTCAACCGCTGCGTAATAGACGGCGGTGGTTGTTCGGTGTCGTTACCCAGCATTCTCAGGATTTCTGCCTGAGCTGCAGTCATTGTCCGTTGTTTTGTCGTCGCTGTGCGATTCGCTACGACATTCTTTGTGCTTTTCACGAATATAATCAACCCCCACCGTGTCTCAGAAGCATAAGAGTGGTGAAAGTGTTGGCATTCCACTTGTGAACCAGTGGAATGTACATCGACAAGAGATTATACAACTTTTAAAGCCATTCCCCGTGTTTAGTGTACATGCCGTATCAGCGTGTTTGGAATTGACGGGAGGAAAGTTGGACTTACGAACAAATCGACTTACGAACAGACCTCTGGAACCTAACTCGTTCATATGTAGAGGAGTCCCTGTCGAGCAACAAAGCAAATATGAATCTGAGCCGTAAAACAACGGTGCCACTTGGGAAATTGAAGACACCGCATTGTGCCCCCATGCGTGTGGTCACGCGTGTAATCACGCATCGGTTATTTAATGAGAATCGATTTCCACGCTCGCCGTGTGTACGCTCGCAGGCCCCTGTTTTGTGAATGCGCTGCTGGACGAGGGCCTCCCGATAACCCCTGCGGGGTCATGGGGGACCCCTGACCACGCGTCACCCCGTTGGTCTGCCGGGGGGTGGCGTAGGAAAAGAGCGCACATGCGGGAGCATAGAAGTGCAGAGCAGCAATAGATTTTGCTTCACTGCTTCTGCAGCCCAACGCGTGGCCCCTGCAGCCCCATGCCCACCTGTTTGCGCGTTGGTGGCCTCCCATGCAACCGCTATCTAGGCTCAAACGCCTGCTTAGCTTGTGAGGTTTGATGATACCGGGAAGGTTTCCGGGCCACGTGATCAAAGCACGCTCACCGTAGACGTGTGGGAATGGATCTTTTTTTGTTTGTTAATGCTTTATACAAATGATTATTGCGTTTTTATTGCTTCATCTCAACCCGGATTGAAGTTCGTTTTTTGTAACTATTTGAAAACTCAAGCGACAAGGACAGTCTCATTTACAAGAGTGACCTGGACCACTGAATCAGACCAGAGGCTACTCGGACTACAAATCGCTTTGTCGAGATATACCCTGCTTTCCAAAAGGAAAATTCACGGCAAGTGTTCAATGAGGTGAGACTCATCACTGCCATCTCCTGGCCGTTTCGCATCCTAATGCCAGAAACATCTGGCAAGCCCTGGTGGTCTCCCATGCACGATATCCGAGTACCATACCGAAACAGGCTTAAAAAATTCTGCTTAGCTTTCAAGATCTGATGAGACAGGACGCATTCCTGCTTATTTAGCCCATTGGTAATACCTTCGCGTCTTAGGCCACGTGCAAACACTCTCATTGGGGTGAGGGGGGGGGTCTGTTTTTTTTGCTTTCGCCAATGCACACGTCCACTGAGTCACACGCCAGCCTAAATACATGCACAGGGCTAACACGGGAGAAGACCACGCGGTGAAGTGGCCCTTGTTTGGCAGTTGGATGTTGACCCCACGCC
The DNA here is from genome assembly GCF_015708825.2 of Lethenteron reissneri. Taxonomy (NCBI): domain Eukaryota; kingdom Metazoa; phylum Chordata; class Hyperoartia; order Petromyzontiformes; family Petromyzontidae; genus Lethenteron; species Lethenteron reissneri. The sequence continues at coordinate 7,046,143 of NC_083826.1, read as the reverse complement.
CCGCTGGAGATTGCCCGACTGGAGTAGGGGAGGCAGGAGTGTAGGTCTTTCCGCACTGGGGCTGATGTCCCATTAACATTCTGGCAGCGCGGCAGTTTTTATTTTTTGTTGTTGCCACAAGTGCCGTGACCTGCATCACCTTTTTATTATGGACCGCGGCTGACGGCGTATAATCGAGGCGCGGTTATTTATTTTGAATATGGTTTATAATAATCGGAATGGGCCATCTGAATGTTGTAATGCAAGTCACGATCTTTTGCGACGGGGGAGGAAAAAAAAACGCACAAGACTGCAGGGTTAAGTCCGCAGCGCATACAGTGCATGTGTAGATGCCGTATCCATTTGCTTGATTGATGTTTACCGCCTTTAGATAATGTAAAGTAAGTATATCTAGAGTGTTAAACGTGCATGCCCTGCTGCATTCACATGTAGAAAATATATACTTTGGGGGGGAAAAAAACATGTTTTTCTTCGAAACCGCATTATCTGCGAGACATTTAAATTCACAATCGGTATTTTAACGACTGCAAATAATTCCTGTGGTTGCGGAGGGAATTGAGGCAGTCGGATGATTTAACGTCGTTCGGTTGTGAAAAGCTGCGTTTACAAAAAAATAAATACCCCGACGAATAGTGAAAGAATCTTCCACGAATTTCCTGGGAACTATTTTGTTGTTGACGAATATTGATGTTCTTTACGATCCCTTCAATGTTCATGGTTCTTTCGATAAAGTCACGTAGAAGGGAAATAATAAAATAATATAAATATAAAACAATTAAAATGCTCACGACGTTTCGACTGCAACACAAGCAATCATCATCAGGTGTGAAATCCACAGCAAGAAAAGCTTTAAATCAAAAGATCCCTTCAATGTTGGGACATTTTTTTTGTTCCACGAAAATAATAACGCACGTTTCGTTGGGCGCGTGCAGGTGCAATGGTTGTTAGCAACGTCAGACTCAAAATCCAAAGGGTCTCCCGGTTGGATCTCTGGGCACTCACTTGAAAACAATGGTGCTCATTTAAGGCTGAGTCGACCTAAGGGAGGCCCGGGACTGGTTCAGATATCACGCTCACGGTTTGCCAGCCGTGGCCGAGGAATTAAACTCGGGGTCACTGTACAAACTGTGCCACTCGGAGTAAGCCTTATGCAGGAGCAAACATTATTTGGTGGAGGCGGTGGTGGTGATGCTTCTAATGCTGCGTTGGCAGTTGTTTACAAGCGACACTGAACACATTCGCCAACGACACAGTGGCCTTACAAGGAACACTATATAGTAGGCGACATTTTGGGCAATGGGCGATCGTTGCAGCACATAGGGCGGCCAGCGAGATTGACTCGCAAGGGGTTGGAGACTGCGCTTCCCACCACGTGGTCGCATGATGATAATTTAATCGTCCTAATGTCACGTAGAAGGAAAATAATAACGCACGTTTCGTTGGGCGCGTGCAGGTGCAATGGTTGCTTGCAACGTCAGACTCGCAATCCAAAGGGTCTCCCGGTTGGATATCTCGGCACTCACTTGAAAACAATGGTGCTCATTTAAGGCTGAGTCGTGACTTTACTGAAAGAACCAAGAAGATGAATCCCTGCAGTCACGAAAGCTTTAAATCGAAATTTGTCCTAATGTGTTTTGACGACCACTTTTAAAATTGGCGATAGTTACCTATTAGTCGCTGCCGAGTAACAGCGAAACCTTTCAAGTAAAAAAAACTGTCGCAAAATGAACGAATTTATCGTCAAAGTAAACGGATAGTAAGATGCCAGCCTCCAACCCTTATCCACTGTACCTCTCAGGCCTCTCTGTTTAATCGCGATAAAGGACTGTTGCCCGAAACGTCATCTAATATGTATACCCCCCCCCCGAATGTGTTCAGTTTGTTCTACACATACAGATCAGTGGTAGATTACTTGTCACACGTATAGTCGGCTAACAGCAAGAGCATCATATATAGAAAGCGGACGTTTCTTTTAAGCATCTGTTTGAAAGAAGGACTACTGCCCGTGAAACATTATCTAAAAGAGGCCATTTTCCAAGACATTAACAGAAAAAAAGCCGCATTAACCCTTTTTTTCCCCCCTCTAAGTTGAGGCAGCGTTAATAAACAAGGGCGGAAGGCAATTAAGGGTGCGTCCTCTTCCATCGCGTGAGTTGAGCATCGTGTAATACGATGCTTAAACCACCTCGAACTGGATTTTTTTCCCCTTCTAATTCTCTCCGGTCGGCTCGAGTCTGGCCTCGGATACTAAAAATGCCACCGCGTTGATTCACGTCCGGTGGATGAGTGGCTTCTGGGGAAATGTGATCGAGGCTGCCTTCAGTGGCCCCCAGGCCGCTGGCCTTGCATTACGCGCAGCGTAAACGGACCGCGTGAGTCAGCTCCGCATTTCCCAGGATAGTCCCGAGGGGACGAATGCAAATTCTGATCATAATGGGTAAACCGCAGATGTGTGGGTGGGTGTGTGTGTCTATGTATGCTGAACTTCTTTTGCACCGCACGTAGCCAACCGTGCTAATTGGAGGTGCGGGGGAAGAACAACAAACTAAATGCAAAAAAGCAGTTCTATGGAAATTAGTTTTCAATCTAAATTTAAAAGTGCATAGCTCCAGTGAATTTCTAATATTGGAAGGAAGAGCGTTCCAGACGGCCGCAGAAGTGCATCTGAAAGCGCACGATGCAGTGACCATCTTTGTTCAATGGCTAGCCAGATGTAGTGATAATCAAGTTCACTGGGACCATACTCCGCTGGTAATGGAAACAATTGTTTTGATAAACTGAAGAAATGCAGAATCTTCATTGAAACAAAATTGGCATCACCTACGTCATTTACATCTCAACGTCATCAACGTCTTTAAGATCATCATCGTCAATAACAATGATTTTCAACCCATTGGTCAATCCACTGCTATTGGGTGATCTCCCCACGCCGTGTTGGTCATAGCCGTTGTTTGACCATACTTCACCATGCTGGTAGGTGGAAGTTGGTTAAATAATGGGGGTGGGGGGGCACCAGTGCAGACAGTACTTGCCACAGAAATGAGCTGTAACTGGGAATTAAATTTCGTGCATGGGGAACATAGGCTCTAATGAAATGTTAGTCGTCGTAAATAAATTAATTCAGTTTTTAACATATGGTGCTCGTTAAGGTCAACAGCAGTGGGCTAGCAAACACACCTTTTGCTCCCTTAAGAAAATATATCAAATAAAAAGTGGATATTGTTATAAGCACATCCATATATAAGCAACATATTGCGTACATCACACTGACGGTGGGGGGGGGGGAGCAGGGCCGAGAAGGCAATTTATGATACAAGGACACTGCAGCGGCAGTAAATTCACTGCTTGTTGCAGAGGATCATGGTTCGAATGTAGCGGCCGCCCCGGTTAACACTGCGGTGTGTGATGACCGTGTCAAAACTGAGCGCCGTCTGCTTCACAGTGGACGTTGACGATGCCCCTGACGTCATTCGCAAGGCCGGAGTCCAAATTTGCCAAACGACACGAGTTATGCAATTGGGATTATACGCATAGAACTCATCACCCCACGCATCTCCCCTTACTGGCAGACCAATGCACCAGGTTACTCTTGCAAGTAATACTATCCTGGTTTATCGAATCCTTTCCTGGTCAAACAAAATTAACTTGAATCTTGAGATATGAGCGCAGTTGGCCTTGTGCCTCTCTGGGCATGTGTCTATATCAGCATTCGACTAAACTCTTTATCTTTCTGCAAATAATGCCTTCTCGATTTCAGCGAGACTTGTTCTGTTGCCAGCGCTCATATTCTCATCAACCCGCCCCCCCCCCCCCCCCGGCGTTACATCGTTTGCTCGAGGCATACTTCAGCACCACCCCAGCCGAAATGGCGGGGATCAGCGGGCAGGGTTCACAATCCGAACTGCACAAAGCACACGCGCGGAGCGTTGCAAACAGACAAGGGAGAGAAATGCATGGATCGGAAAGAGGCTCGCTGCTGAGAAAATGTATCAAGGAGAGCCATCTGCTCTCTTCGGTGGACATTCAAGGTCCCCGCGACAGCATCTGAAAAAAGAGTCGGCCACGTGCTTCGGCGTCATGGTCCAAAATTGCCAAATTTCTTACACATTCCATCAGTCAATCAGTGTTTATTTGTGACATGGAAAGTCCCATTTGGCTTGTTGCCCAGCTGGTTTTCAAGGGAGATCTGTGGTGCATCAGCACAGAACAAGACCAACAACATCAAAGCGATAGGTACAGCAGAGCAGGCAACAACGGAACTTGCTCGCGAATTGGTAACAGCGACAAAATAACACATTGCAACATCGCTCACCTACTGGCAGCCTAAAGCCCACTCGGTGGCTGGTGCTGCACTCAATTTGAGCCGCACTGAGACCAGCTGCCACGGGGTGGGTTCCTGTTGCTTCGAGATGCACCGCATGTGATGATGATGACGACGGCGACGATGATGATGACGATGATGGCGGTGATGTAGGGATGCAGCGCACATTCATGGAAGGAATGAGCACAACAAACGAGTTTAAGATTTCTTCGCCTTGACATTTTCGAGCATGTGACCGTGGGAGTTGGGCCACTGGAATCATGTGAGATAGATTACAGCTGTGCAGGGCTGTACAGACATCGGTGCTGACATGCGGGAGCCTGCAATGGGCAGTGGAAAATATTAATATTTGCTGTTCATAGTAATATTTGCTGTTCATCGTAATAGGTTGCATTGCAAAAAAGGCAATGCAGTTCTGTATACTAAACAGTGCAGAATGAGTGAGTTGATGATATTTATTTCTGCGTCGAACAGGCCCCCATAGTTCGGATGGAGTGCTTTTGGCAATAGCGGCTGCTAACTCAGCAGCTTTTGTTTAACAAGCCTGACTGCTGATGAGACCCCGAAGGTCAACACCAGTCCAGAGTTTCCATGCTTAAAACGAAAGCCGCCGCACAATAACGGGTTTGGAAAGCCAACAGGCTCATTGCCTAAACATTTATTTTCAGAAAATTTGGAGGCACAGAATGGACTTTAACCCACAATGATCCACATCAGTTGCTTGCCTTGTCATTTGATGTTGCATGTGACATTTTTTTCTTAACATCTCCCCACATTGCTGGAGGATAATAGTGCATCTGGTAATCTACAATAATCACGCGTAGCCTTTCGCAATCCCACCGCTGGCTGAATTGACTGTTGTCATAAAAAAAAATGTTGTTTGACCACAATACGTGTCTCAAGCTGAATATCCAGCCATGATAATCTGATGCTCTCTTCTCTTGCTACCTGACCTCTATCTTGCATTTTAATTTTCACCGATCGTGGAGTCATCATTTCCCCCCCCCCCCCGCCGGCACGTCACATTATAATCACCGTTCTCCCCAAGCAAAACCTCGGTGCCTAATTAATAATTGACCTGACTTTATCTGGGAGAGCCTGAACAAGTGGCAAGAATCTATTTCTCGGGATTGAATCTTGAGAGTGGATGAAGTCAGGAGATCCCCCCCCCCACCCTCTCCCACCCCAGTCTCCATATATGAGCTATAACACCCAGTCGTGTGCATATACAGGTCACAACACCAATGTGCTGTCTTGCTGTCTCCAGGCCACATCGCAGCCTTAGAGAGTTCAAAGCACCCAGAGGTCCCTCTATAATTATATGGTTTGCCACTCCATTGGTTAATCTCAACCAGCGACTATCATCGCTTTCGGTGTTTTGCCCAAGCTGTTTAACTTTCCTTGACAGTCGCGATATCTTTCTCTCTCTCTCTCTCGAAGCGTGATTCCGGGGACCACGTGCACAACGTGCTTCCTTGTGCATTTCTCAGCTTACTTACCTGACATGCTGTATAAATCCAAATCACATCGCATTTCCTCTATAACGAAGGCGCCTCCTTTGGAATAAACACTTCCATTCAATGCATACAAATCCCTTCCCCCGGGACGCCGCTTTGTTACGAAGGTCAGCAGGCAGGGCGCGCGGTCCAGAGGTTGCCGGTTCGAGCTTTCCCCGTGCGGCAGTCGAACCAAGGGTCAAGTTTCTCACGTCACCACCCGGGCCCTCCCACCCCTGTGAATCCAGCCGTACAGATGGGTACGGCGCGCGGCGTGTGTTGCGGTCAAGTTTGGGCACTCCCGTCAATCCCAAGGCCGTCTGTCCCTCGTGGAAGAGTCGGCCCGAGCACCTCGTCGAATGGGGGCCTCCTAGAACCGCTTCGAGTCGAGTCCCTTCTGCCAGCAGGGCCAGCGGTGGCTTGGGCAGCGCGCAGATCACGCGCGTCTGTGCCTGCCGTGCCTGCTGAGCTGGCTTCACCTGCTGCTACTGCTGTGCCTGCTGTGCATGCTGCTACTGCTGTGCCTGCTGCGGTTGCTGCAGTTGCTGCATCTGCTGCACCTGCTGCTACTGCTGCACCTGCTGCTCATACTGCACCTGCTGTGCATGCTGCTACTGGTGTGCCTGCTGTGCCTGCGGTATCTACTGCTACTGCTTTGCCTGATGTAACTGCTGCTGCGCCTGCCGCTAATGCTGCCCCTGATGATACTGCTGTGCCTGCTGCTGTTGCTGAAGTGCTGCTGCTGCTGCGAATGCTGCTAATGCTGCTACTGCCGCTACTGCTGTGCCTGCTTAGACTGCTGCTGCGCCTGCTGTTAATGCTGCACATGCTGCTACTGCTGCGCCTGCTGCTACTGCTGTGCCTGCTGCGCCTGCTGCTACTGCTGCTACTGCTGTGCCTGCTTAGACTGCTGCTGCGCTTGCTGTTAATGCTGCACATGCTGCTACTGCTGTGCCTGCTGCTACTGCTGCTGCTGCCGTGCCTGCTGCTACTGCTGTGCCCGCTGTTCCTGCAGCTGTGCCCGGCAGCTGGCGGTGCTTGCGGTGGGTGCGCTTAGCGCGCAAGGGCACGTCGAGGACCGTCGCCGTGGATGGCCCCGAGTGTGACCGGCGTCGCGAGTGTGAAATGTATTTTAAAACATCAGTGCGAAATATTTCCCCCCCACCCATCCACCTTCCCAAAAGGGAATATTGTATGAAGCGACATGATTTATTCATGCCCCCTTTTTTTTTTTCTCCCAAATGTAATCGGGTCGGTCACCAGGAGATTACCGGTGTAGCCGCGGGCTCGGTAGCTTGAATTCGCAATGAAAGAAGCCCTACGGTTGAGCCATCACCAAATTGACGCTCCCGTAGAATACCTTAAAACTTCCTGCTGTTATATATATATAAATATATATCTGTACGTGTGTAATTCAAAGAGATGCTGCTGTCGTTGTAATGGGAAGCACAAGGGAACTTGCAATCCAGAGGTCACCGGTTCGATTAGATTCCCGGCACAGCATTTGAATGATGGACAAATGTGGTAAATCCCCAGCCTCTGTCCACCCAGCAGTAATAGCGGGGAAAACCACATTTTGTAGATCGGCAGGTCGCGCGTGGTGGAGTGAAGTGTGGGCACTGCCACCTCTTCCAGGAAGTCCGACCAAGACGGAAGAGTAGGCCAAATACCCTGTAGAGGTGCTCTCTAAGCCTCCGTCTAGGCAGAGGCCATTCCGCCAGCAGTAGCATGACCAAGAATTTGCAGGGCTGCACCTTTACCTTGTGCTACGTAATTAATACATTTGGATTCGTAATGCGCCCTTAAACGTATCTCACAGCGCCGTGTGTGCGAAGGAGGGAAATAAGCAAGAAGCAATCTGGGAGAGGAAGACTAATGAGACAAGATGGAGAGCTCGTGAGGTAAAGCCTTTTTAAACATGTTTGGGTCTTCAGCTGGGAGTTAAAATTCCACAACGACTACAAATTCCTAACCTCCAAGGGCAGGGAATTCCAGAGTCTGGGTGCCATACAAACAAAAGTCCGGTCATCCCAGGTTCAAAGCCTGCACTGAGTATGCCGAGTACATATATAAGTAAGACGTCTTACTTGTGCCAATGCTGATGTGAAATGTGAGACAATTATTGTGTTTCTGAGCCAGTGATGAAACTTTGACATTCCTACGGGGTAAGACATTTGCCCCATGGCACAAACACTGTAGACATCTCAATTCAGTGATAGCCATTGTATCTTTCCCAGAGGGGGTGATGGGCCCGAACTCCTGACCTTCGGATCGTGAATGAGGCCCTCTGTCACAGCACCACCCTGCAAGCGTGCATTGCACATGCACAGGCAGCGCACGTGCTTAAGCACGTATCTTCGGCGGATAAGAGGAGTTCACTTGCAAGTCCATGCTATTAGCTGCAATTAAACAAAAAAAGTATCATGAATAGGTGAAGTAAATTCGCAGCTAACGTCATGGATAATGACATCCCTGATATTCGTCATCCACAGTGAACAAGAGGAGTTCCACTGCTCGTATTTTGGGTTCTAAAAATTTACTTTCACGAGTCTCGAGGGATTTTACATTTTCTAGAAGTTTTTTTTGCTTTCAGTGATGATGACATTTCCTGTGATCACATCACTTTCTGTTGACCTAACCTCTTTCTGATTCGCCACGGTTGTGCATACTTTTCGTAGGTTTAGGGGAGGCTGGTAAAACAGCAAGCGGATGAACCTCAGATGATGGGAGGTCAAAGCCCTGAGAGCTGGCATCTTGAAACATACTGAGAGCTTCCCCATCGTTTCAGACCCTTCCTTCGAGCCACTTGCGGAAGGTAGCGACGGGTCACGCTGTTCGAGTGGTTGCAAGATTTTCACGGGATTTTTTTTCTCTCTCTCTCTCCATGAAATTGTAAATGATCACCTCAAAAGTGCTTTCATGCTGCGAAAGGGCAGGCATTTAAAATGTACATTTTCTAAGTATTGACTTGACATGCGGCACAGGTGTGTGGTTTTTTTTGTAGTTGGTGGTGCGATGATGTGGTCACTATATTATTTAAACATTGATTAGGTTATCATACTTTGAAAGCTTGAAATGTAAGCCCTAAAGAGTACATTTATTTTTTTATACTTTTAGTCTCCATATAATATCGGTCTTTTATACATACATAAATTCTACATTTACCATGGCAGGGATATCGTTCTGCAATTTCATATTCATGTCCACAAGGATTTCCAATTTTTTTTGGAACATTATGCATGCATTTCTTAAAACAAAAAAGATCTAAGGTTGGCTTTAAATGTATACACGCGCTCCTGAGAACACGTCACAAGAACATTGATGTCAGAGGTGTTACAACGATGGACAAAATACGTAGCTTTGTGGGGTTTTGGGTCTTTATATATTTAGAGGAACTGTTGGTACTTTTGGTACATTAAGATCATGACTTGCTTGACGTTTGGCAGTATTCTAGCAGTTCTTTGAAATCAGGAGGGGAAAGGACCTTGGGACCTTGCGTTTTGTATTGCTTCTTTGCCTCTGGAACTCCATCACAAGTGAGATCAGGAATTCTGGCATCATCAAAACTTTTAAATCCATTTTATATAAAAAAAAAAATTGCATTAGCTTGCGCTGGATTGATTGACCTCTGGGATGTATTTATTGTCAGAGATTCTACTGCAATTCATTCTAACCTGTGCTGCATACAGGGGTCAAATGCGCCGCATTGTGCTGTATTCGTGCGGCAATTGTCCGTGTTTAATGTGTTCACCATCATGGGATCTCGTGCTGTTGCTTGGACAAAGTGAGTTGGATGGAAAGAAAAGTAAGTTTTGGAGTAGGTACTGCAGGAGAGACGTACAATTATAACAATCTAGACAAGGCAGAGATGTGGATTGGGCACAATCACGGGCACAATCACAGAGGTGAATGATAATGATAGTGATTTCAACTTGTAACACGCCGCACAGAAATGCGCTCGCTCTCAAAGGCGACTCGGAGGCGCGACGAACCACAGACAGAAGGCAGCCAGGCAGTGAGCTGCTGAAAAATTCCCCTACCCCCCTACCCCCCTCCCTCCCTCCCTCCCTCCCTCCCTCCCTCCCTCACCAAGCTCTGTGGTCCTCTATGTAGCAAGGGGGTTATCGGCCACAAATAATGAGCGTTTCAACATGGGGGAAGAAACCGAAGCGACGGGAGAGAAGCCACGCGTGTGAGGGGGCGGGGGGTTGGGGAAACACTCTATCCTATACAGGTTGAGTCAACGATTTCTGTACCGCCTTCTCCCGAGGTGCCAGGGTATGGCACCACCACCTTGTTGCCCACAGTAAGGGAATTCCGTAACTTTCGTGCCATCCACCAACCAGCTCTCATTGCCTCCCTCCACAGTGCTGGATTACAGGTGCGTTCCACAGTGCTGGATTACAGGTGTGATTCACAGTGCTGGATTACAGGTGTGTTCTACAGTGTTGGGTTACAGGTGTGATTCCCAGTGCTGGATTACAGGTGTGATTCACAGTGCTGGATTACAGGTGTATTCCACAGTGTTGGATTACAGGTGTGATTCCCAGTGCTGGGTTACAGGTGTGTTTCACCGGTGCTCATAAGCCTAATTAAGGACGTTTTGAAAGGAACGATGCTGGGGATGATGGCCAAGGGGCATAGAGAAAGATGCTGCTTGATGTCTGAAGGAAGTGGGGTGTGGGGTGCAAGGATGTTGAGCGTACAGGGAAACGGAAAGGGGAGCTCTTAGATTGGGCAGGATGGAGGGAGTTTGAGTTATGGACCAGTCATAGGGTAGTGTCTGAAAGATAGAGTATATCACACTTTCTCTGAAGTCACACACACATGCATAACGTATTGTGATCATTTCAACATGATCAGTGCAGTGCAGTGTGACATTGACACTTAGCTGCTGAACGTTCTGCCATACGCAAGGATGGAATACTGCAGGGTGAAATGCTCGACGCACTGAAATCAAAAACAACAATTCTCAACAACACTGCGTCGTTCAAAGAAAACAATTAACAATCAAAAAGTTAATTACTCCATCTCTCTGGCCTCTCCACGTCGTCGGTACAAAGAAGGGGCATCTCTCAAAATATCACCTCTAATTACAGAACAAAAATGTATTTCAAGGCATTGCGTTTTGTTATTTCGGCTTGTGCACACTTCCAATGCACTATCACGACAATGTTTGTTCCCTGTCCTACAGATGATCTTTTTTCACCGCATAAGCAGAGGAACGTGGGAATAACATTCCCTTATTTTACATTTTCCCATATCTAACATTTAATCTGGCTCGTGCTCTGAAACAACAGCATTGCACAGAGCTTTTCACGGTATAGTAAATTCCTTGCGTCACTGCACTCGTACCGGAGAGATTATTCTGTCGGCCTCGTGAATATACAGCGCTTGGTTAGAAACAAAAAAACATCACGCAAATGGTATTTGTTGCCTTTTTAATTCGCTCTCAAAGTGCATGTACTGAGTCCATGGGGAATGAAAAATGTTGTAGGTCATTAAGCCCAAGAATCTGGTCATGATAAGAGCGGGACCCGACCTCTAGCGCAGCCCATCTGTCCAGTCTAGTCAATAGAATGGCTCAAAATAATAATAATAATGATGAGGATGAGGGGGGGAAAAAAATAAACCAAGAGACTGATTAAGCTTGCTGAACACGTGGTGCTTCTTACAAATTAGCCTCGCCAGCAACTCGTGGTGGGGGTTTTATTTCTTCCTCCTCTGGCGTAGAGGGGCCGAGGTGCAGAGTAATTGCCTGGGACGCAGAAGGTTGCTTTTTTCAATTTGCGGCGTTTCGGAGGCTGTGGGGACCCTCGGTCGAGGGGTGCAAAGCACGCTGGGGGAAGTTGTGTTAATGAGCCCCCGTCATTACCTCCACCGCTATATGTAGATACCTCCACCGCCCTCCGTGTATGCGCATCCCCTACCTGAGCACCACCCCCCCCCCCACCCAATATCACAGCATTTTAATTTGAAGGCCATGGAATTAGCTTGCATCCAAGGTATAAACGGCATCAGAGTATTCAGCCACGGTGTGGAGAACTAATGCGTTCATGTTCTTTGGTTCTTTCGGTTGCGTAGATAGAAAAAAAAGAAAAATTAAGTGAAAAAAAATGATATAAATAAAATTATAAAAACTAACGTGTTTACTGAGAAAAAATGTTATCCGTAGAAATGCCGATCATTGGCCATCGTTGATCCTCTGCCGGGTGAAGGTATTCACTTGCTATCACCATTCCTCCGATAAAGCATGGTTGGCTATGTACAGTGCGAAAGAAGTTCATCTTAAATTTTGACTTCAAACCTTCGTGGCTGCAGGAATTCATATTCGTTGGTTCTTTTGGTAAAGTCACATAGATAAAAAAAAACACGACGTTTCCATCGCAACACATGCGATCGAAACGTCGTGGCTTATTTATTTATATCTACGTGACTTTACCGAAAGAAGCAAAGGATATGAAGTTCCTCTTACATACATACATACACATCCATTCCCTCGTGATGCCACGGTCCATCTCACTCCTGCACACGAGCTGATATCACTGCCCAATTACATACATTGGTGGCCATCATCGTGCGTGCATTCTCTCCCTTACCAAACCCCCCCCCCCCATCCGCCGGCCCGCTGATGCCATCAGCTCTTTTGGTACCATTGTTCGACAAGACTATATCTGAGCGCGGAGGTCCGGTTCTTTGTTTGCTAATGATGTGCTCTCTCTCGAGAGAGCCAATCTGAGCAATTGATGTCAAAATCCCCGCTTTCTTTTTTTTCCCTTAGAATAAATTGGCACACCTGCCCGAACGCGAAGCGTCACGCCGCAAATTATTTTCTGTTGGCCGAGTTTGAGTTGCACGAAGATAACCCCACAGCCAGGCGGCTCGGCCGGCAGAACGAGCGGCTTGCAACCAGAAGGGAGCGAGCGCAAATCCCGGTTGGTTGTTCTTAAAACTTAAACGAAACAATGTTTCACTTGTTTTTCCTTTGTCAAGGCGCTCTTCCCCCTCCAACCCAGCTTAAATATACGCTGCCAAGCCTGGTGGTGTTCATTCAGACGCTGTCTTTCTGACAGACCTGTTCTTCACCTGAGGACGGCTGCTTGCGTTGTGGCCGAAACGTCGTGAGAATAATTTTATTGTGTTTTATTTGTATTATTTTATTATTTCCATTCTACGTGACTTTACCGAAAGAACCAAGAAAATGTTTCACTTGACCAGATAAGGCCCACCGAACTAGCTTTTTTTTTTCAGAAGCGACCTGGCTATTACAAATGATAGCTCAAGGAAGTGGCTTATCACGTGGACATATATAGCAGCAGGCAAATACTCTGAAAGCACGTTGATTGTAAATTGTGGAGGGAAAAAACCCTCCGCATTCAGAATCAGCGTGCGTTTTGAATATTTGGCTGCTATAAGGTCCCACGTGACGATAAGCAAAAAACTATCAATTGTGATGGCCATGTAGCTTCTGAAAAAGAGCTACAACTAAGTGGCCCTTACCTGGTAAAAAAAAAACCAAAAACCTTGCAACAACTGACAGATGCCACACATCCCTTCATTCATTCATTCTAGTCTCTGTCGTGCGGACTTGAAGAAGCTCTGGCTCCGGGACGGGAGAGGGAATTATTGGCAATGCGACAAAAAAAAGCGCATTCTGTGTTCAGGAGGCGGGGATGGATAATTGATTAAACGAATGAATGAATGATGCTGCTCAAGATGAAAGTCACTGGCATTTTTAAATATGTGCCATTTGGCACCTTGTTAAAACAAAATTGGAGCCCCTCTTTTCATTCAGACCGCAGAGCCGAAGCAGACAAGTGTCGTGTTAGGGACTTAATAAAGGTTTGGGACCGAAGGCTCCTACTATTTACTAGGTCAGGCTCACGATGATAATTATTACTCTTGTTATTTGCAGCTAACGCTTTGGCAAACCACAGCTCGGTGAATGCCTCTCCCAAGCTGTGTCCTTCATAGATTCTGTTTGACCATACTTCACCATTCTGGATGTCGAAGTGGTGAGGGGACTTGCACAGACATCACTCGCCACTGATGTTAGCCGTGGTCGGAAATCCAACTCTGCTCACCAGGCCCACAGCACGGAGTGCTAACCACTGCACCACCACCCCCCAATTTGCATTTCTCTCAATAACTTTAAAGCGAAACAGATTATCATACTCGCCACTTAAAGTCCAAAACTTTATTTAAAAAAATAAGATAAATAAGCCAACACATGCCGTCGGTTTCTGACACAGTGTGACTTTGAGGTCTGGTTTTACTGCGGCACAGCAGGCTCGCATGTTTACCATAAACACAGCATGTGTCCCATAACTCCTACAGGCATATCGCTTATCAGGCGACACAATAAGCAAACCACTACTGGCTCAACACGTGTGTATAAAGTGTCCGTGCAAATATTGACAAAGCATCTTCTGAGGTGGAGCTGAGATGCAACTGTGCTGGGGTTGCCAGTCTGGGATTTGGCATCTGCATTGGATTGATTTGTACCGAGATATGGTGGAGGTATTATGTTGTTGTATTGAACTTCATTCACGGTGGACTGCACACATTTGATAGTAGACCGAGTGCCGATTGCGAAATATGTCCCTAATTTGATCAACGCTGGGAAAGGTGGGAACCCAACTCAGGAGTGAGATGGGACTGTGGCCTAGCAAGACCGTGAGGGGTGCGAACGGCATGGGGGGAGAGGGGATGTGGGGGGGGGGGGGTGCTTCATCCAACAGTGAATAGAAAATGACCGATGGTGATTGAGTGTTATTGTTTCCAATCGAGATGGTCAGGTGATGGAGGGGTTGGTGGTGCGTAGTAGCACCTCCCCTCCACTTATCCCTGTCATCTGCCTGACTCTGGGAACATTGTTCATTAAGATCACCGTCCCTTTGCGTGTGCCGCCCGTCCGTTGTGTTCTTAACAAAAAAAAGTATTATAAGTTACGGTTGCTGAGCACAAGCCCAGAGGACCCAAAACTCCAAGCGTTGGCGTCTTTCCCCCGCACCGCCGATTGTCACGGTTGGCTACGTACGGTGTGATACAAGTTCAACGTGCACGCATACTCCAAAAGGCACTGTAAGTTGTAAGCGATATGAGTAGATGCATTTCTTGGCTTGAGCAGTGTTGTACGAACTGAGGGAATGAGGTTACGAGAGAGAAGTTCAAAGGTCGAACGGCATGAGGGAAAATGCAGAGAGGCCTCAGGATCTCTCATCAAGTGAGTCTCCTGGCCTTTTGTGGGCAACTTTTCCCAGGTGTCTAAAGAATTGTAATTTATGTCTTTGTATGCATTAAGTCTAGATTTAAAGTTTTCGTGACTGCAATGATCCATTGGTTCTGTCGGTAAAGTCACGTGGGTGAAAAAAAATTAAAAAAATTAAAATAAAGAATCAAGAATAAAATAGAAATAACTAAATTAAATAACGACGTTTCGGAAGCAACACAAGCTTCCGTCATCAGGTGGGACAACCACAGCAAAAAAAAATAATTACTGTGGTTGTGTTGCTTCCGAAACGTCGTGATTTAATTTAGTTATTTCTATCTTTGTATGCAATCACAGAGTTCCCTTCTCACAGCCAGTCTCACAGCCACGGTTTCAAACCAACATGATACACAGGATGGCCCAGAATGCAGGATAAACGGGGTTATTATGTTTTATTTTCGCAAACCACAAAGGGCTATTTAATTAATTTTAATAAATGTTCAAGCTGACTTACATTAACAATGAATGCGTGCGTACATTCCCTTTTGAAATGAAATGAGGACGTTTTTCTTTTTTCATATTACAAAGTAGTAATCTTCGAACATTCAACAATTATGCTTCCGTCTCATTTGATTCAGGGTTCTTCTTTGTCGAGTTTTGTAAACGACAGATGCGAGGTGACCCACACGGGTAAAACTACAATAGATATTATTAACGATGACAGATACAAAGCTAACTTAAAGACTAAGCTATTAAAATGATTTAACGCCAGTGTTCTAATAAATTAAATAACCCTTTGTGTCTGGACTAATTGGACCAACCAATGTTAAATCGTAAAGCTTTTTTGTTTTCTTCCTGTATTTAATCGTTATGCACACAAACACATAATGTGCAAATTGTGGTATGATAACAAATTAAAAAGTAACGTAATTCGAAATGTAACAATTCAACGCGTAGGCTCTCGCAACAAATGTCATTCATGATAACGTTTTTTGGGTTCGATCGCGTAAATGTAAATATGTCGTGAACCCACCTCCACCCGACACAGCCAATTAGTAAGGTCTGCGTACCAAACGTACCAATTGTTTGCTCTCTTATGCATGCTGGTGTGGTGAAGTAAGAAGACCACCACCACCACGATCATCACAACCACCACCAAAAGTGTTGCCGCTTTGCGATCATCGGCGACAGCGACGGTGTGCCATACCTTGTAGGCCCTGTATGTACGTGTATGTGTTGAACTTCCTTCGTACGTACGTAGCCAAACGTGCTAATCGGAGGTGCGGGGGTGGGACATCGAACGAATTTGGTTAGCTCCTTCTCGCATCAGTTTACAGAGACCCTGGTCGTATTGTAAGTCATCTGGCTGCCGCATTCATGACACCCTGCAGTCGGTTATTCACTTTCAATGATAGGTATTCAATTTATGTTGAGTATACGTGCCTGCATGTCAGGGTGCCGTACTCAAATTAACTTGAGTTGTGTCTCAAGACAGGGTAAGTATGTAGATGTGTGCACAAAACACTTTATTAATTTGCAAGAGGCTTGTCATTACCTGGCAAGCATTCACTTCGTGATGCAGCCGGCTTCTTTGAAGTTCAAATAATTAAAATGTAAGCTCGCTGCGAGTACAACCACGATTGGGTTCTGGGCATACATGACAGTGTTTGTCTGAACAGGGGAGTGTAAGGAACATTTTGGCCTGGGATGGCAATGACTTTCAACTTATCTGAGCAAAAACTCGGAAAAATATGTTTTTTAAGGAGTGAAAAACCTGTCAGGCTTTATCCCTCATTCGGTTTGATAGACCCCCTTCAGATTTGCTATTGGAATTCCGCATCAGTTTATGCTAACTTCATAAAAAAAATACGTAAAGTTTGAACACACGCACATTTGCGACGTAATCCTATCGAAGCCATTCAAGCATCTATCTGTATTTCTGTTGCAAAATAATTTGTTTACAAAGGTATGACGTTTAGATTGTCTGAAAAAAAAACATCTTGCTTGTCGGTAGCAAATAAATGACATTAAACGGTGGCAACGGTGCAAAACCTTCCTGCTCATGCCAATGGTGGCAGAAGGGCCTTCTCTATCGAGAGCTCTCGAGTAAGTTGGCCTACTCTTTCACGCCAGCCAGATGCCCAACACTTTACTCCGCTACGCATGACCTGACGGTGAACAAACTGCTGGGTCTACAGAGATGGGGGGGGGAGCAATGGAATAAAAAATTGCTCTCTGTTTCAACTGCTGTGCCGAGAGGTCGAACCAAGTGACCTTTGCGTTGCAAGTCCAGCGTGCCAACCATTAAACCGCGGCTAGCATCCCCAGTAAATACTGTGAATAAAAATATGAAAAATAGCACATCGCTGGGGTTCAACGTGCAATTGAATTTAATGGTTGGTGAGGACGTGGTGGATTAATGGGCCACCTTTCGTCGCTAGTTATTTTGAAGATCACGGTGCAAAGCTAATGGGCGCCATTCACCTGAGCGTCTCGTACGGTAATCTCATTGAAGGGGAGCAGGGGGACGGGGGGGTAGGAGGGGTGGTGGGGGGCACCCCCCCCCCCCCGACTTAGCCATGTGGCGGGATAAACGCAGGCGACACCGTTTCTCCCCCCCCCCCCGCCCTTAATCAGGCGCAGCTGTGCATAAATCTCCGTGTTGGAACGGAGCATAAATCATTATGGGTGTCAGCCCACCCCCCCCCCCCCCGTCACATTTCGGCATTCACTCCGCCGAGGAGTGATGAATGTTGCTTTTGGTGTTCAAGGTGCCACCCCGCACAGCGAGGGCGTTGTCGGTCGGCCGCCCGGCTGAGGCGCGACCGGCGCTCGCGAACCACGTAGATTTTAACTCGGAGTGGCGGCGCGTTCGGTTTGAACCGAGCTTTGCCGTTCGCGTGCAATTGCATCTCTCGCACGCTCGCCGACGAGCCGAAGGCAGTGAGCGCCTGCGAACAATTGCCCACGTTCTGCAGTCGTTTCATATGTTAAGATATTTATACAGGCAATTCGTGTTTACGCGTGGGAGGAAACCGGAGCACCTGGCGAAAACCCACTCATGCGAGGGGGCAACGCTTTATCCCGTAGAGAAGGAACAGATGATGTTGGTCCACACTTCAACATGCCGCGTATTCCTGGCGAGCCGGGCTATGTGGCACCTGCTCGACTGCCCACGGGGAAGGGAGTTTGGCAAACATCTGCGTGCAGATCCACTGACCCTCAAAGCTGCTGACTCCAAAGTGCTGGATTGCAGGCTGCCACCACTGCCCAGCTGGCTCGGGGCCTACCGTGATGTATTTAGGCAACCGCTTTGATGGAGATGTTCTTGGAAGGGGGCGAGAAATTAAAAATATTCCAGTGTCGTCATCATTAAGGTGCACCCATCGTTATTAGGAGAGTGTAATGTTCAGCTAACATTTCAGGGGTGTGGCTGACTGAAAATAATTAGGGGTTGGATTTGAGCGATGGCCTCTGCTGGAGAAGAGAAAACGCGAAGTGTGAAAGGAAGCAGCATCGGCGTTTGAGTCTAAGAGGCAGATTTTATCACAACGTGGTGACGAGAAAGGACTGACACTTGGACAGATAGTTTGCGCGTGCATACTCTTTCATTATCGTTCCTGTTCTAAATGTTCGTGTTTTCCCCAGATTTTTACAGGGAATTGATTTTGCGAGACGCAATTGGTTTTACGTGTGACGGGATTAAAACTTTGTTTGATAACTTCGTGCTTTTTTTTTTACTCAAATCACGTGATAGTTTCAGCTTTTAAGCAAAATCCATTTTGAAATTGAATATATTTCGCCTGCGATACCTCGCAACGCAAAAAAAAACGACGCGCGCGCTGCTAATCTAGACCCGGTGGAAATTTTATGCTTTTTAAATACACGTATATAAATGTTTGTATTAATATTTCCTCGAGTCAGTGAGGGACAAGATTGCGTATTGACTGAGCGTGCACATTCCACGTAATTGCAATCGCCTATTGAATTCCCACACTTGAAGATGCAATGAAGACGTCACCTCCGCAGCAACAACAACACGATACGGCCGTGCCTGCCTCAAGATTATTATTTCGGCGTTGCACCAATCAATAGTCTGTTGCGTTCGCTTGGCAAAGTCTTCCTCCAGCGGCGTGCCAAAGTGAAGGGAAATTAAAACGCCCGCTCGAAACGGCGGCGGTGTCGATCCAACGGCAAACGTCGCCAAGATCCCCGCGAGCGGACCATTGTCTGCCCCCCCACCACCCCACCACTCAGTGCTCCGTGCCCAGCACGGGGAAGACGGCTTTTAAGTTTCGGTGAGGCATGACGGTATTATGATCACGCTTCGCGCGAGCTGGTGAGCTCCGGGGCGGGCGCGCGTGCGTGCCCACGATAGTCCGGTCCCACGAGCAGCTTTCTGAAGGTGCGTTCCCGCGCGCGCCTCGTTGGCCACCCGCGGGGAATTGCACCACTGACCTGCTGTCGTGCCGAACCGAGAGCCGTGACTATCACGGCGGCCCAGTCTTGCGCACAACGTCTCTACCCTCTTGCAACTGTCTTGTGGCGCGCGGATCTCGGGTTTGCTCCGACGCCTGCTTCCCAGCGTGTGATTCTCAGATATCCCCCTAGGTCTTGTCCGCTTTGCCGTTGGTTTTCCTTGCAGCGGGCTTTTTGACTTATTTTGCTTCAATGTCTGCGCTCCCCACGTTCGTCGACCCACACTGAGCAACGTGGCGAGCGGTGAAGTCAATTAGCACAGACGGCCTGGATGGTGTCGGGTGACCTTCACCCAGCAGTGGATGTACAAAAGGGAAGTGTTACTATTTGTTTAGCCCATGCTGGAACGGATCATTATGAATAACCACTGCACATTTCAATTTCAGGAGAGACTGAGAAGGTACCAGGCAGGCATCGTCAATCAGTCAGTTTATTCTATTTTAGTTCCAGGCTTGGAAAAAGGAATGGGAAAATTAAAATCCAGCCGTGAAATTTGCTCGATTGATATATCACTCTTTGGGGGGGTGATGGCCCATGGACGAGACTGGTGACGGAGTGATAGCCGAAGGAGAGAAGGCATCTGGAAGGAAAACCACTCCGGAGATGGAGCGATTATCTCGTTGCATGCGCAGGACTAAGATGGATCGCAGCGTTATTGGATTGTGAGGGATGCCAAAGGCGTTGGGATGCCATCATCCAGCACTGGATTGACAATGACTATTAATTAGAAGAACATTTTTTGTTACCAGAATAAATATGTATTCACATATGCATACATGTCCATGTTGTTACGGATGGGTGTTCTTTGGAATTGCTTTGAGTTTCAATACGAAAATAATGCACACACACGTTAATTATTTTATGCATATTTGGGTTTATTTCTGACTCAGATCGCAATTTTACATGCTGCTTGTTGTGCTGAAAGTGGGACATTTTATATATCTAATATTATTTAAAACTTTCTTATTTGTTTATTGACGAATTGTCATGAATGGCTCATTAATTATTTCTGTGAATGGAGTCTCTCCTGTGGGACAGAGAAGGTGGATCGATTCCCGTGCTCCTAATGTTGCACTCCCTGCTAAATCTGGATATTCGTTAAGAGCCCATTCCGTACATTTCCTTGCGTTTTCATGGTCTTATTTCACTTTCAAAGACACAATCGAATGGATCCTGCCATAATTTCACTAACAATTTTAATAAAGATTCTGGCTAACTTTACTCTTTTTTTACTGAATGGCTGTAAGTTCATAAGACGAAATAATCTGTAGCGTGAAATTAGAGAATTTAAGTAATGCAATAAATAAGCGGATTAGACTCATCCTTTATATATCTCTCCGCCCATGTAAAAACTAAATTGATCATGACTTTCTTTTCTTTCCGAACGTTGCTGGGAGTTTTAACCAAGTTGGCTTTTGGTGACTTTCAGGTCAGACTACTTGCGCTGGTAGCTCAGGGATGGTGGGTTTGAAACGTGAATTTCAGCCGCCAATGATTTATTTCAGTTTCCAAGCAGAGTAATTTGATGTTTATTCAAAGAATGGACGACATGTTTGACTGCTTTAGTCAACTAGACGGAGAAAACAATAACTGTATTAAAGCCACGGACTCTTAAGACTTGATTAAAATTCCACAGGTTGTCGTCAACGAGTGTAAGAAGAAGACATTATGCTTAGGGTGGCTTACAAGGCAGAGAGCTTAGCCTGGACAGCTAAGCACCTGGGTTTCAATCCAGGCAACGACCTGTGGTTAAGTCACGTGGCGAATTGATGGCCTCAGCCCGATCACCAATGACTGCAAACAAAAAAACAACATCACTCTATATTTCTTTTCTATGCTCAATTGGGGCCATATTGCAGCTCTGCGAAAGAATATTTTTTTTTTAAATCATGTTTGACTGTTACGTGATGAACATTGACCTCTTATGCAGAGCGCGTGGGAAAGCACTGCCCTCTTCTGTGAGGACCAGAGGCTACTTGGTGGTATCTCAGAGGTGTAGATTCCGTGGACCAGAGCAGAAATTGTTACCACTCAAGGTAACAAAATGTAGTCGGACCAATTGATTGATAATTGCTAATACGAGTGAATAAAATCTTGGTTTGAAGCTTTCGTGACTGCAGGAATCCATACTCTTTGGTTCTTTCGGTAAAGTCACGTAGGTAGAAAAATAAAACAACAAAAAATCACATATCACGACGTTTCGATCGCAACACAAGCGGTCGTCCTCACGAGTGAATTACTTGATAACCCACCCGTTTAAAATGGTTATCACGTAATTCACTGTTTTTGGCGACATCGAGAAATTGGAACCGGTAATGTTATGATGCTACCTCAGGTGGAAGTGACAAGTGAAATATCTGATCTGGGCCCATGGACGATAAGTGAGTAGTTCTCTTACTCTTAGTTCTTTCGGTAAAGTCACGTAGGTAAAAAATGAAATTAAAATTAATACAAATAAAATAAAATCTGGCTGTGACGGTCCCACCTGATGACGGAGACTTGTGTTGCCTCCGAAACGTCGTGATTTTTATTTTATTTTCATTAATTTTAATTTCATTTTTTACCTACGTGACTTTACCGAAAGAAATAAGAGTATGAATCCTTGCAGTCACGAAAGCTTCAAATCTAGAATGAGTAGCTCTCTGATATCTGCAACGCGGTCGGTTAGCACCGCTCCGCGAGAGGTCCGACGGCTACTTCATCTGACGGCACAACAACAACAACAAAAAAATCGCGATGTATTCCGTGTAAAAACTACGATGAAAAAAAAAATCTTCCTTAGACGAACGCCGTTAACGAATCGCACGACCCGCCCTCCGCCCGTGTCCGCCGTGCGTTCCAGGGCGGTCTCATCGCGCTGCTGCTGCTGCTCCTGCTGCTCACGCTCGCCCTGTACACGCGCCGCGGCGGCGGCGGCGGCTCCTCGGGATGCTGCCGTGCCCAGCGCCACCGCCCGCCGATGCCGCCGCAGAAGAGCGCAAGCGCCGAGGCGGGCGACGAGATCCACTACATCCCGTCCGTGCTGCTGGGCGCCCACGGTCTCGACTCGCGCCGCTCCAACGCCCGCCTCCTGCAGGACTCGCACGCCGACGGTGATCGTCTGTCTCGTTTGACATGTTTCTTTTCGTTGCTCTTTACCGACGCATTTGCTGAGCTCAGGCCCAAATGGGGAAAGGAAAACAAAAGTCACGTGGCGAGGATGCATGCCGAACTTCTTTCGCACCGTATGTAGCCGACCGTGCTAATCGGAGGTGCATTAATAAACAGGCAGTGGCAGGTTCAAAGGTCGGTGGGGAAAGGGATGTGGTGGGATCGATCGTCTTCCCCCCCACCAACTCCAGCCCGGCCACGCCACGCGCCCCCCCACAATACAAAATTCGTATTGTATCGATGTTCACCAGGTGTGCAGAAGTTCGTTTTGTTTAAACGGGTGAGAACTCTGGCGACCACGAGCATCGGTCTCACTTGCAGGAGAGGCCCCGGGAATATGTTTTTTTTTATTATCTCAGTACAGCACCTTCTGACCTCTGGCTGAAAGGCATTTTCGAAGTGTAAATCATTATTACGAATGATTAGTCTGCCTTTAGGGGGTGATGATTGCTACGTGTAATCCCAATTGAGTAATTTGCAGTGTAATTGAACAATTTGGCAAATTTGAACCTTGACGTCAGCACGCGATGGCCTCCTCTTGCGAGGGATCTTTGTCGTCCACTGTGACACAGACGGTGCGTGTTGCTGTGGTTTATACGCGCAGTCATAATGGGGGCGGCCTGCTGGAGTCGAACCGGGAACGTCAATTGAGCAAGGTTCTGAGATCTCTGGGAAAAGAGACGATGGGAGGGAATTCCAAAGTGGAGCAGTGCAAGGTCGGAGGCAAGAAGAGAAGTGGTATAATAGAGTCTCAACATGGCTGGAGGAATCAATGATATCATGATGATGCCAATGATACTGATGGTGATGATGGGGAGTGGTAGTATAGCGGTTTGACGCTGCGCTACGAACCCGGCCACCCGGGTTCAATTCCCACTCACGGCCAACACCAGTGCCTCCCCTAGGTCGCCTTAGCCTCAAATGAGTACCTGGTGCAGTGTGTAAACTTCGCCAATGGGGAGACAAAGGCGGTCGGGCGTGATGCTGTCCACCGACCCACCTGTGTAACAATCCGGCCTTAATGGGGTGCTCGCTAAAAGCACTTGCCCCAAAAGTCTGTTAAAGGCAATACGGTTAATGTTTGTATTTTTTTGGTGGTGGTGATGATTATGATGGTGCAAATGATGATGGCTCTTCACGGATATCCTGTACAGTTCTCCGATATGTCGGGTTATTTCACTGTGTGTTGTACAGTGTCTGACATCCCCCCCGCCCCCCCCCCCCCCCCCACGTTCTGGGAGCTTCTTCCGGAACTGATATGAGCAGCTCGATTTCATCTCCCGATAATATAGCGCTCATAGCAGCAAGTGGAGCGAAACGTCGGACAACGTGCCGAGCAGCCCACAGTATAACCCGGAAACACATGGGGGGGCAGAGCCCTTAAAAGCTACAAGGCGAAGGCTAATCCCGTTGTGTATTTTGCATCAGTTACCAATGTAGGTTGTGTCTCTTCTGCCATCGGCAGTTCCAGAAAGAAAATGCATTCGTCTCCCGGCTTGGATGCACAACGCCACGATCGCCATACCATGCCAAATTTCGAAAAGTCAAAACAAATGGTTTTTAATTCGAGCTTTAACGAAACGTAAACAAAAAACTTTCCCGTGAGATTAGAGGGTTCTCCGCTCTGATAACAGAAAGGTACGACGCGCGTGCGATGAGCGACTTAGTGGCTCCTATTTAATATTGCCACGAGCAATATCATATTTTGCTCTTGCTGCTGCTGCTGCCGCTGCTACAAAGTGCTCTGATACAATTCAGGGGAAATGATAAAGATATTGATCCACCTGCGGGTCGTGACAGCAGGGTTATAAGACCGCTGCGCGAAAGTAATAAACACGGCAAACAACGCATACCCCACACCGCGTACGATCACAAACTTTACCCGCGCGTTCTTCAGCAGCGCTTCAGCCATTGACCCAAACGCCACGGGGCAATTTGTTATTTGACACGTCAATATTCTGTTAGAATATGTAATATCATCTTTAATCCAGGACAGAGGTTATTTCCCTTGGGATTTCACCGAACCGGCGTTTTAAACGCGTTGCTTCCCCGGGACGGAGGCTGAGTCTAATCCGTGTCCCCAAAACCCGTTCGCCACGACGGTCGAACTTTCACACGAGCTGCATTCACGGGGGCCAGCCTCAAACAGTTTTGTTGGCTCGCAGCTGCGATTGGAGAAACACTCGACACTTTACCGCGCTGGTCAATGTGGATCAGCGAAGGCGGGGAGCGTTACAGGGCAAACACCAAAGTGCAGTGCACGGTGCGACGGTGGATATTGATGAAGTCCTCTGCTGACCACCGTCACATCCCTGCCTCAGATAAAATACAGAACAGGCAAAGATGATAAGATTTTTTTAAAATATCCCTTCAGATGCGTATCGGTGTACAGCGTGATGACGCGGCCTAGCGGAGGCTCGGTTTTCTAATCGACTGTTAGAGAGGTTCACCGTTCAGATTCAAACGGCCTCCCTGGTTAATGCTGCGATTGCAAAAACGTTGCGGGGACCCTCCTGAGCAATGAGACTCGGTGAGGCTTTCCTGGATAATAATATTAATAAAAAATGCATGCATTTCGGCATTTTCACCTCACCATTCATTCACTTTCCGAAGATCCGCAGTATGGGTTGTATAACGTGACAGATGATTTTTCTCGGCTAGAGGAAGTTGTTTGTTTGACGACGTCGACGGCAAAACTATGGATAACAGCGCCGAACACATTCCCTCGTAAATAACTTTCATATTTACCCCTCCCCCCCCCACCACCACCACACCCCCCATGTCCCCTCCCCGTCGCAGCGGACGGGACACCGGTGCGCGAGACGCCGATCCTGGACGACTTTGACTTCGAGAACGGCGTGGGCGTGAGCGGCACGGTGCAGCGCATGAACCACCGGGGCGGCGGTGGCGGCGACGAGGATTACGGGAGTCAGGTGACGCGCACGCTCGAGAGCCTGGGCCGCGTCGACGAGGACTGCCACGGGCACTGCGACGTGAGCCCAGGTGCGTCTGCCACGCTTCGGCCAAACGCTCTCTCTCTCCCACCCACAGCTCCCTTGACCCCACACCTACCAGACATATCCCCCCTTTCCCCTCCTCCCCCCCCGGCACCTCTGATTGGCACGGTTGGCGATGTACGGTGCGGGAGACATTCAACGTACGCGCGTACGTCTGTGAAAAAGAGCTCTGTAGCTCATCGGATCTTCTGCACGATAAGTGAACGATTCTGATGCGGTGGTTCGGCTCCTCTTCGGCCGGCGGATTTTGTAGCGTCGGTGCGGGCGGCGGCTGAAAAGTCCGCCTCGCGATTTTCCACGCGAAGCGGGGTGCGTGCAACAGCCGGCTTGCGTTCACGCGTGCACCGCCTTGGCTGTCCTGTTCCTGTTCTTGACAACACGCCGTAAGTGTTTTTTGACGTCGTACAAAGGTACAGCCATGCGAGCGTCGGATCTGTAAAGTGTTTCTCGTTGTGCACGTCGTTGTGTGTTTGCTTCCTGTGCGGGAGATTTCCGCGCGGACGTTCTGTCCCCGTGATTTGATGGCCATAGAGCAATCGGAATGAAACTGGTAATACAAAAAAGAAAACGGAAATATTTCGCGCGAACAAAACTTGCGTTTGTTGGTCACTCTGTGCATTGGTGCCGGAAACATAAAAATGTACCACACATTTGTTCGATAGTGCCTTTCTAACCCTCTTTCACACACATGCTCCGATGTTCCCTTGCACCTTGCATCTCGCGAAATTCGTACACGTGGCCATCTATTCACTTGCACGTGCGCGGGCGTCCGTATGAGACGTCGGCAATGCGGCGTGGATTTTTTTTGTTATCGAGGCCATCTAATTTTGTTGCCGCCAGCAAATCTGCGGGAGATCCGGGTCCACGCAGCGGCGAGTGATTGTCCGGCGGAGTTGGTGCCGCTATTGCTCGCAGTAGCAGCCAGGGGTTCTCCTTTTTTTGGGGGGGGGTTTTGGCGAGCCTGCGAAATCGATAGTGTATTTCACCAGCGTCAGGTTGGCAAGAGACGTGACAGCAATGCTCGCGGAGCGTTAACGGGACGAGCCACGTTAACGCCGCGGCGAGGAGGCGAGGCAACCCCCCCCAGGGTCGCTGTGCGTCCACACACAACGCGGATCGATGCCGTCTCGCTCACCTCGCTGTCCGGCCCACGTGGGGTCACCCCCCCACTCTTGCTCCCCCCCACCCCTGCACCACCCCGCCCCCCCCCCCCACGATCGCGGCTCCCTTGAACGGTTCCTTCTTACTTTTTTTAGGCGGCCGCGCAATAAATATCTGAAACGGCATCATGGGGCAATCAACAGACGCACACTCGCGAAATAGATTAAAATCAATCCAGCGGCATCTGGCGGGGTGAGGGCGGTTCGTGGTTATACTCTGCCGAACTCGGTGCTCGACGCTTGGCCGGTTGGGAGATGGTTATCTGGAACGTTGCGGGTCCAGCTCTCCCGAAGCTTTTGTTTTGCTATTTATTAAATATTTTTCTTCTTCTTACCACCGCCGCCCGCCCGCCCCCCGCTGTGTCTTGGCAAGCAAGGGAAGCTCGCAATTCCCTCTTGTCGGGAGCGGTTTGTCAGAAGCTATTACTACGGCAGGGTGCTGCGGTCGCCGTGCATGGGAGCTCACCACGATTCCTCCCCGCCCACACATTTCGGCATTGGTTAAAGCGGCGCGCGCAAATTTATTCGCCCCTGCTCCCCCCTGCTCCCCCCTGGTCCCCCCTGGTTCCCCCTGGTTCCCCCCCTCCCTCCCCCACTGCCCCCCCCACATGACAGCCACCTGATTTCCTTTCACAAAAACCCCTCACGCCTTTAATGCAAGACTTAATTTATCAAACGAGCCACACTGGAGAGGGAGAAATGAAATTGCTCGTATGAATGATCTCTCACTGCTGCTCGTGAATTGTTAAACACGCCACGCGATGCCGCCTGCCCTACCAAATTCTAAATTGACTCAACCTGTGCTCTGTAGAATTGGCGTGGAGATTCTGAATTATTATCATTTTTATTCCCTTCCCAAATCCAAATAGCCGCTCTAATTTTAATAAATGGGAGCGTTTTAAACGCGTGCCGTTTTCCCAGGCGCTAATGTGCTCTCGCTGTTTACCGCCCTTTGTCAAAACCACTGCTGGATCATGGTCTCTGCATCCCCGTGTCCGTCTAAGGGGGGTTGTTTGACCCCGTTCCACAACGCTGATCACCGTACGTTGATGAAGTCAGGGAGGCCAAGGACTGGTTCGGATATCGCTCGCCACCGATGTTAGCCGTGGCCAGGAATCTAACTCAGGTCACTGAGTTCATAGCTTAGTGTTCTAACGGCTGTGTTCTAACCACTACTCCCCCTCATCGTTTTGACAGCAATAGTTTACAACTATTACCGATCCACTCGTGGATGAAGGCCTCCCAACTCCGTCAGTCGTGATGATTGACTATACTTCACCAAAACTGGTCAGTGGAGGTTGGTGAAGTAGAAGGGGGCCCTCGAACCGGCTCAGACATCGGTGACCACCGACGTTAATCATGACCGGGAATCAAACTCAGATTTGCCACGTTCATAGCACGGTGCACGAGCCGCTGCTGAATTGTTAATGTTTGCTTTTAGAGCAGATGGAGCATTTTTTGCAATGGACTTTATTGCTGAGCATGTAAAGTGAATGATGGTGGGTGCACTAACTGCTCGACTGAGTGAGAAAGCAATAACTCCTAATAAAATATATATATATAAAAAAGGAAATGACAGTATTCATATACAGAATATATACTTGCAATCCAAAGGTCGCCAGTTCATTTTCCCTGCACGGCATGTCCATCCACGTTCGATTGGCAGGTCGCGTTTTTGTGTGGTCAGGTGTGGGTACTTCCACTCCTTACACGACGTCTGTCCAGCATGGAAGAGTAGGCCAAATACCCCCTCGACGGTCTCTCTCGTGCTGCCTCCAGCGATGTCCCTTCCGGCAGCAGAGGCGTGAGTGAAGCACTTGCAGGGCTGTAACTTCATATGTGTATAGTACTCTGTATGCGTATAAATCCCTACCACAAGAATGAGTACATAGGGCTGCCATCTGGGCATGTTTGCAAATCGCAATCGAGGTAAAGAATTGGGGTGTATTTTTTATTTTATTTATTTTATGGTTGCATTTTCTCTTTCAATGCTAAACTGCATTTATTTCTCTTTTTTTTTTACAAATCATTATTCTGCACCGCTTTATTCACTCAATAAACCGCTCCATTCCTCGTTTTTTGTGTGTGTGTGTGTGTGGAAGAACAAATATTTACTTTAAAGCAGAACGGTCTGCTGCCTTGGCCGAGCGGAGAGAGTTTGTTAAGCGATTCATTATTCCATTAAGGATTCATGCGCAACTGTCGGAAGCAGGCGAGTGTTACGACTGTAGCATTTTAAGCCCCTGCAATGCTCTTTAGAGCTCATCCCTTCTGAAATATAAACACAACCGGTCGCTGTTTTAATCAAAAATTGGAGAGAAAAAAATCCAAGAAATACAACCGTGACGAGCAAATGATGTCCAGAAAAAAAAAATGGAAGTGCCACTGCACATGGTTTATGGATGCCAATATCAGTTTTATTGTCCCGTTTATGAGAAAGCTACCTCTTAGACGGTCTTGTCTTATGGCCATTTTTATGTCTCGGCGTTTCTCTCTTAACTTCCTTTAGCCTGTGTCGCAGCACGCTCACCCATCAATACATAAACTCTTCTACACTCTCTCTCTCTCTCACACACATAATGGCACAATAGCCGGTGAGACGGGCCGTGAAATTCCCAGCATGCACGGTGCGTGGTGCACCTCCCCCCCCCCCGGTAAAACAAAAACGCGTTCGCCGGTCGTCGTGGAAATTAAGCGATGATAAAAATCACGATGGGCGCACGCGTCGTTTTTATCCATCGTTAAATCCACCGCAGGCAATGGGAGCAGCTTCGGCCCAGGCCTGGCCCGGCTCGTGGTGTTTTCTCTCCGTTGTGTGCAACGGGGGGAGAGGGGGGGGGGCAGACCTTTCCACTCAAGGTCACGCCAAGGGTGACCTACTCTCTCTCTTACTGCCCCAAATAAATACTAAATAAATGTGCATGGCTATACGGAGATAACTCCCTCAGCACCACCGTCCACAGAGTCTCTGTCTTTTATTTTCTGCTTCTCCTTGGAATATTTATTCCCAGTTGTCAAGGTTATTTTTTTTTTATACTTAATACTCCGTTTGTATCATTTTCTTTCTCTCTGTACTTCATTGCACTTTGTTTTGCCTCTGCAGTGAGGGTGTTAGAGCCTTGCCCTGATGTTGCGGCGTTGTTGCCAGTTGCAGTATAAACCATCGCAAGTGATATTTCCGCTTCGTTTGCAATGTCGATCCGAGTGGAGTAAAGATATAATTTCACTTGAGGGATTTCAAGCAGCTGGCTCACTGAGCTTTCACCGAGATGCGTCTCTCCATCCTCGCAGTCTTCCGACGAAGGCACAACGGCGGTGAAACTCCTCGGATCTGCGGTACCTTTTACCCACCAACTGCAAATATAATTTTCTGGATGAAAAAAAATCCGCGCAACATGCCCCGGTTCAGACGTTGGCATCGGCCGTACAAGCTTCTCCGAGCAGGAACACGCCAACCATGTGGAGTTCGAGGAAACATCCCAGGAAGTCGCGCTTGGTGCCTTGATAGACCCCTCTACATTTAGACAGGACAGACGTAGTGACAGCCCCACACTGCGGTTAGTTTGGCCCCGAAAAGGAACTTTGGTTTTGCAATCCCGATCAGGAGGCTCCTTCTTTCGGGCGTTTGACAGCCGGGTTTGTTGACATTAGTTTGTGATAAGCATGTAACAGTGGAAACAATTCGCCGCTGATGTTGGCCCCAGCCGGGGAATCAAGCGCAGATGAAGTCTCAACTTCTCACGTTCATCATCTTGCACCAGGTGAGCACTCAAGAGTCCAGGGACAGTCTCATTTACAAGAGTGGCCTGGGGCATTAGTCTGCCAGTAGGGAGGTCGGGGCGATGATTGCTATGTTTCATCCCAATTGAGCAATTTGTGGTGTAACTCCCCACCTTGGCAACCTTGGACCCTGACGCCAGCACACGATGGCCTACTCGCGCGAATGACGTCAAGGGACCTTTAGCGTCCGCTGCGAGTAAAGCAAACAGTGCATAGTCGTATTATTCCTACTACGGTAATTACACATTGCAGTATGAATCAGGCCCGGCGGCTGGACTAGAAGCGTTCTCCTAATTTTCAAGCTTGCGTACTTTACCACGCGTCGTCTTACTCATTGACATGCTAATTTTTTTTCTCTAACCCCTCCCTCTCTCCGCCCCCGCCCCCTCTCTCTATTTAAGGCCTCGTCACAGAGACGATCTCTCTCTGTGTGCCTATGTGTTGCTCTCTCTCTATGTATCTTGGTGATATCTGTCTGCTCATATGTCTGTCTATAGTTTTCTGTTCAGATTTTTGTTGCTATTTCATTTATACCTGATGATGATTGCTTGTGTTGCAATCGAAACGTCGTATACTATTATTTAATTTATTATTTTATCTTTATACGTGACTTTACCGAAAGAACCAAAGAGTAATTCCTGCAGTCACGAAAGCTCCAAATTAAGATTGAAACGTGAGCCTCAGTTGCTTGCGGTCGAAAGCACTGCGGCTCGGCCTTGCCATCACGCACGACGCAGGGTTAATTGTACAGTGTGCTGTCCGCAGTACCACCGCTGCACCCCATGTATGTCCCGTTCGTGACCATGTAAGTGTTCGTAATGCGTACAGAGTCTGACTCACAGTGCACCAGTTTTGTTGCTTGAATGCAACTGTCGGAAAGCGATGATTTTTTGACGGCATTTTTGCCAAACTTTTTCCTGTGTAGAGTTTGACCTGCTATACATTTAAAAACAAAAAGCGGAACTTATTGAAAAAAAAACGCTCCGTCTCCCCCATGACAATTTTCGTTCTGCTAAGATTGTGAAACAGCAGCTGCTGTTCAATTTATTATACATCCATTGTGTAAACTTACACGCAATCAAAATTCCACGGTGGTCTCGTTTGCAGCCTGCACTGAGTTCCAGAATCTTCTTCCTTGGTTTCAATGTTTTCAGGACTCACAGACAGGTTTCCCTGTTTAAAAAAAAAATTAACCCATCGGCTGTAAACCTTCAAGCACTGGCTTCAGGTGACTTGCGGAGCACAGGTCATAGGTCGCATAACGCCAAGGGCCCAGCAATCAACAGCGAATGAATAATAGTTAATGCAGATTTGAAGTTTTTGTGACTGCAGGGATCCATCGGTAAAGTCACGTAGGTATAAAATATAAAATAAATTAAATCACGACGTTTCGGGCGCAACACAAGCGTCTGTCATCAGGTGGGACAACCACAGCAAGAAACACTGCAGCAGTGTAACGAAAGAACCAAAGAACCAAAGAGTATGAATAGTTAATGCGTTTCTTAAATTGAGCGAGGTCATTATAAGATGTTGGGGAAAAGAGAAACGTTGTGAGGGACTTCCAAACGTCGAAGAGTGCGAGGGAAGAATCAGAAAGAGAAGTGTTTTGACCTGCGGTGTGGTGGTTCAAGAGTGTATGGCTGGGGATAAACACACTGATAATGGCCAATACGAGTTATCTTGCATCTGATATCGTGGTGGTGTCCCAGTGGCAAGATGTTAACTACCTCGCCTGGTATTCAGGATGGTCGTGGGTTCAATCCCGACCCTGGCGTCTATATATTTGGAGTTTGAGTGTTCTCCCCGTGGTCACGTGGATTTTTCTCCAGGTCCTCTGGTTTTTCCCTCCACATTTAGAATCGACATCAGGCGTTTAGAGTATTTGGCTGCTGCTATACATGTCGACATGATGACAAGCAACTTCATTGAGCTATCATTTGTGTCCAGGTTGCTTCGGACAAAAAAAATATATATATAGCTCAGTGGGTCTTACGTGGTAAAACAAGATGCATTTGTTGAGTATAAATAGTTTATAGAGTCCTCAAACATTGGTGGAACAATCTATGAGTGATAATAGCGATAGAAGAGTGATATGGAGGTGACTGAATGCCAGTGAGCGAGTGGCTGTGGCTGTGGAGTGAAGTGCCTAGTGCTGGATCATCAATCGCCCCGACTGTTTTACATTTAATTCTGTCTGGTGCAGTGAAGGTTGGAACTGGGCACTCTACTTGCCATATACGACATCAGCAGGATTCCAACTTTGGCTGAACTTGAGCTGTGTATGGTCGTCCTAATTATTCATGGTGGAAGATGGAGTTGTCGCGCTAAAAATTAAGTCGAGTTTCTTAAATGTCTCCTGCAGGTTCGTAGCATAGCCATTCCATGATGGCATTGACGCTGTCTTTGGTACCATATATCAACCACGGACGGCATTGTGCATAGGATGGTTACTGTGTAGTGTGTACCCATGGAGGATTCATCGTTGTACGAGTTTTGGCTGTCGAGTTAAAAGCTGAATGTTGGGCAAGCTTCTCTGAGTAAATCAATAGCAGCGTGCTGGCTAACGATGGCGATTTCAAAACCATTGCAATTCAGCCATCGATAAATAGGTGTCTCTCGTGAGCAGTCACTTACAGACAACCACTCCGTTTGCTCACTCTCCAGGGGAGGTAAAGAAATCGTCGATTTGTTGTTGTGTAGTTGAAATCACTCCGCTGCCTTTGCTTTGGCAAGCTGTAAAATGGCAAACGAGCATCTGAATAAACCGATAGTGCTACCGTGATTGACCCGGTTACATGGGACTTCCTTGCCAAGCTTCGACAACTACGTTAGCGACACATGCATCCTCGAATGTGTCTTTGCTCTTCTTCCCAGTTGTATTCCTCTTGATCGTTTAGCAGAAGGGATGGAACGATGAAATCGGCTCGTTCGCAGGAGTTAGATGTTGCCGGTGTATTGCAAGACCGCGAGAGGTGGCGACGGCTTGTGGAGGCCTTCATCCAGCAGTTGCTAAATCACGGCTGACGACGACGACGACGATGCTTATGCCATTGGGGGAGGCGGTCGGGACGGGGACTTCCTCGGCAGGAGTTTAACGACCCTCTTCATCAACCCCACCCCACCCCCCGCCGCTCTCGCCCCACCGTCCATCAGGCCGGGACGAGACGGTAGAGTCGCTGGTGATGAAGTTCAAGGAGAGCTTCCGCGCCAACGCCCCAGTGGAGCTCAACCGGCTGCAGCAGATGCCTACGCCGTGCGGCTCCGACAACCGGCGCAAGCGGCGGCGCCGCAGCCGCAGTCGAGGTGAGAAGCCGAGGGCGGCGGCGGCGGCGACGCCGGGCAAGCACATGGGGCCAACTGAGAGGCCACTAAGCAAAGGTCTACTAGCATCACAAGTGGCTCACGAGGCCCGAGGCTTCACGTTTACTTCGTGCCTAAGCCAACACGTATGTACGTACGTACGTGTGTTGAACTTATTTCGCACCGTACGTAGCCAACCGTGCTAAACGGAGGTGCTTGGGAAGGACCACCAACCCAATCACGAAAATAATTCCTATGGAAATGAGTTTTCAAAAGCAGGTGACACAACAGGTGTTTCCCCGTCGATGGCCGATGCACCAATCTTTGCCGTGTAACAGCTCAGCACCTCGTAACAACTCGCGTAGATTCAAGTTTGGCCGGTGATGCGGCTTTGCCAGAATTTCCGTGCAGATGTAGCAAGCATTTCCTACACAAGGGGGCCTGGATTCATGAAATTGTAGTAATAATAATAGGGATCGTTTACAATATCACCTCAAATTGAGAGAGTAATAAATGTCGCACAAATGTTTTTTCAAAAACTCAACATGTTTGATAATTGTTTTTTTACCCTTCTATCTGGCAACAAAACTGACACCTTTTAGACCACAATACCTGCAGCCATAATGCAAAAAAAAAACACAACTCTGATAATATATGCACTGCCCTTGAAGTTGATTGGTCCACACCCGAGACAGGAAAGCTGTACTGAGTTATGTTTGTTGTTATGTTTTTGTTTGCATTATGGCTGCAGGTATTGTGGTCTATGCAAACATGACTCCTTGTAAAAAAGGTGTCAGTTTTGTTGCCAGATAGAAGGGTAAAAAAACAATCGTCATATTTTTTACTGGCAAATGAGGTTCCAATGGTGACTCAACATGTTCGTTGATAATATTGCCCCAAAGAGGAAAAATACATGCAGGAGTACTTTTATCCGTGGCCCTATTACCCACAACTCTGTTATCCGTGGCAGCTGTAGGATCCATGAAGACTCCAAATTATCCACTTCCTTATTTCTTCATATTATCCATGGTGATCCACAATGTTACCCATAATGCATTGCAACGCGTCTTCCTAACGTACAGAGTTTTTTGGGCATAATAGGAGATGCATGGCAAGTGACTCCTATTACCGACAGGGTTGCCTACAAATCTTTCCCAGTGAATGAGAGGAGTAAAATTGCCGATAACCCCGCGAATAACATGATCCCCCAAAGAGCTCACCCACAACACCGCAGATGAGAGAGTAGTTGTGTCATAGGTGACGTTTCAGGCAATGGTCCATCTCTGCAGCAAAGAAACATTTTCCACTTTCGGGCAGTGTTATTGACGAAAGTGTTGCCTTTTTTTTATTGTGATCTGGCACTACTGCCAATGCAGCATACATTAATTTTGGTCTAATGAACGTAAAAAAAAATCCATTAAAGCGAACAAGCGAATTCATCTCTCATCTCTAGCTTGTCGGGAACTCTCTTCTCATCATCTCACGACATCTGTCTGGCGTGCCACATCTCTCACGACACGACATCTCCGTCTCATCTGTATTCTCTCCTCTCATTATTCCACCACTACTTTTTGTCCACATTCGTTCATCTCGGCTTGTCTATATCTCTTCCGCCATTGTTATAGGAGCTTCATTTTTTATTGAAAAGGTGTCGGGGGTGGGGGGGGTTGGCGGGGTAGGGGACCAAAAATAACTTCTGCTTATGGCCCTCAATGGGCCAGCAGCCACACTGTTTGCCAAAGTGACGGAGCGCTGCGGTGCGGTGCAAATATTATTAACAAGTGCTAGAGGATCAATTAACACACTGGACCTCTCAGTGTAGTGTAATGGATGTAACACACACACGCACACTGAGGCTCACAAATCTATGCCGCAAAATCCCTTCTCTCCCGGCGGGATTTGCTCAGCGAGCGGTGCACAGCAATACTTTCCCACACATTTAAAAGATCGAATGGAACTAATGGAAATTACAATAATGCCGCTTTTGTGGCGAGGTGGCCACGTGGCCAGGCGGTAGTGCGCTTGCCGCTTGTTGAAGATGTCGTAGGTGGGCGCAGCGGTGGCGGGATGTTAACAACCTCGCCTGGCATACAGGAGGTCGTGGGTTCGATCCTGACCCTGATGCTTGTATATATGGAGTTTGCATGTTCTCCCCGTGGTCCCGTGGATTTTTCTCCAGGGGGTGCTCTGGTTTTTCCCTCCACATTTAGAATCAACGTGCATTTAGAGTATTTGGGTGATATACATTTCAACATAAAGTCACTTCGTTGAGCTATCATCTTTGGCCAGGTCGCTTTTGAAAAAACAGCTGGAAAGCTCAGTGGGCCTTGCTTGGTAAAATAAAAAAAAAGTTCAGTTTAGTTTTAATTTGCGATTCGAGTCCAGCAAACGACCCTGGTTAATACTGCGGGTGAATTCACCGTTAACCGTGGATATGCTCTGCATGCTTCGTAGTTGACATGAAGGATCCCCTTGACGTTATTCGTAAAGGAGTAGACACGTGAGTCATGTTCCACCTTTTCCTCATTTGAAATGTACTTACAAGTCACCTGGTTGTGTATGGTCATAACAAATAATGAAAACAATTCTGTGATACTAAGCTAACAGTCGTGGACAAATAACAAACAAGTGGGTACATCCACACAGCAGCGTCCCCCCAACTCTGAAACTACTGTAGAACCACTAAAATGTGTGCACTGTAAGAGTGGCGCAAATACCAAATATAGAATTGATTGTGATGATGGTGGTGTGGATGGTGGTGGTGGTAGTGGCTCATGAAGGACGCTGCTACTGGGCAGTTGGAGGCATTCACCCTCCAATAACAACAACTGAGGGCTGAGGAGCGACGCTCACAACAACGAGCAGAGCGCGGGCGGCTAAAATACAACGAGTTGGCACATGAGGGGGTACAGCTGGTGGTGCATCTACTGGTCATCTCAGTCAGCCAGCCCGTGGCACCTGGGTCTGTACCGTGACCTCCTGTAAGTGAGCCTTTGACACTTCACGTGGCCTCATAGTGCACCTGGCATTGCACAGGCGCAGTGTTAACTTCACTGTTACTGAGTGGTGAATGGCGCGGTATTGGTATTGGTGGTGGGCGTCTGAATGTCGTGCTTAGACGAAGTCGATGGGGCCTTTGGCTTGGCCAAGGTGGGCAGTTAGGGCCTTCAGTCTATGGCGAGAGTCGAGCGGCAATGCTGGTGGTACCGGCCAATCAGGGACCATGGGGAAAAACAAAAAAACGTGAGTGCATTCTAAACATGACATGATGGAGGTGCTACATTACTTATTTATATCACGGTTGTGTAAAATAAATGTTTTCGTTAATAATAACAATTGACCGATTGCAATTGGAGTTATATTTGGGAGTGCTATTGGAATGATACGGTGATATTGTATTTGGTGTCGCCTAATGTGTTTCTTTTTTTTTTACAAATCCTGGCCCACCGTTGAGCTACTTGGGGCATGAAGATTTTTCTCAGTTTTCTTATCTTCGGCGTCACCGCTGCAGAGACAAGCGTGAGACCGAGATTGACGGATGGACCATGCCTGCTTTGTCTTAAATATGTGGAAGGAAAACGTGCATTCTCACCCATGGAAAGAAAGAGAGAGAGGAGAGAGGCAATACAACAACAGTAATGGTCGGCACTGAGGTTTGCTGAACGTTTAAAGAATGTCAGCCGTTGCCGTGTGAATGACGGGGATTCAGTCAAAATGCAGGCGGAAATGCCCCCGAGTCATCATGCTCAGTGGCATCCTTTACATACACTTGTTGGGATAAAGGTTACGACCTCTGCGCCTGAGTGTTTGTTTGCCCGTTTCAAGTTGAAGACGGGACGCGTGTAAAGGCCTCGGATTCCTTCTCGAGACAATTCGCCGGACTAACTCCAGCCTGTTCTCAAATGGCACACCATAATAGGCGGCATTTTCTTCAATATTCCATGAATGCTTTATCCTTATGGGACTTGACATTTCGAGAGAGAAAAAAAAACAATGTTTGTCTTTCGGGGTAATTGCCACAGGTACTATGCTATTTCAAGCTTGCTCTATCAACAGCGAACGGCCGTGCGGCAGACAGAGAATGCATGTTTTTTTTTGTTGACGCCCAAAACACCCAGGCAAATTGGTATATGGGACCAGTCGACCATATCAATGCAAGGAAACGGTTTATTTTGTATCTCAAATGCATTTAACCTTGAGGTCTTTCCTCCCACGGAATTTCAAATCCCAAGAAGCCAGGGCACTTGCACGCCTGTTCAAAGATTGATGCTTTGACAAGGGAGCCATTTGTGTCAATTAAAACAGCCATCATTCATGCAATAATATATAATACACCATAGCATTAAACTTGGATGACCCGCCTAGATTAATACACACGTTTTTCTGCTTTACGCTACCAATTATTATATATGTGCGACAAGATTAAGTTTGAGTGTGGGGTTTTTTCCCCCCTTCATTTTACTGAAAGTAATCTGCTGACATTTGGTTCACCAGTTAATTAGAAACGAATCACTCTCGCAATTATGTGGGTGTTGACTTGGAAAGAGACCAACATTTTTTCCCGGACATTCCTTAAGAGAATTATCATTATGTTACGATGTGTTTTCGTTTTTATTTTGAGGAGCCAATGTTAAATTGGTGGGTTGAATACATTTAGAAGTAGATGTTATGCCACGCATGCCATTGTAGGGCAATTTGTAGTATCCAGCAGTCGTATTTTTATGCAAATGTGGCTTGCAGTAAACGCATATTTATTGGCGATATGAAGGGTACAAGCCCAGGGGTATTGCACAGATCTGTGCAATGTGATTATAATTTTTTTACAAAATAACCGTTGTCACCCCCCCCCTCCAACTTAATCGTGATTGTGCGTTATCAGTGTTACGTCGTCATGAGATGACGTCTCCATTCGGTTCTCTCAAAGCAGAGTAGGTCAACCCCTTTGTGCTAGAGAATGGCCCACGTGGTCCCGCCACAGAGAGAGAGAGCAGTCGCTTGCTTTTCTTTTTTGCTTTGTTGTCATTGGTGACCGGGCTGACACCATCGACTCACTGCGCTTGATAATCTGGTTTAATCACGGGTGGTTTGCCTGGATTTGAACCCAGGTTTCAAGCCGTGTTGGCTCAGCACTATTGAACCCGGATTCACCTGACCACCTTGTGCTAATGTGTTTAGTGAGTGGCCGCAAAACGCAGTTTTCTACAAAGACAACTGCAGGTGTGTGTGGGAGTGATTATAATTATTTGTTAACTTACTTTCGTTGCCATTGTTGTTTTGTATATATGTGAAAAACACAAATCTACCGATTAATACCACTTCTCATGAGGGGGTGATAAATAATCCATACATTGGCAAAAAAAAAACACGAATACATGAAATTAAAGAAAAGGGTGCCTTCAGTGCATGTTTACCCTTCCAATGGTTCATAAGTTTACAGGGCCCTGTAACTAGGCCGCGTTGTCACGGCGACCAGGCACTGCCAGATTTTCCTCACATAACGCAGATTCTCGTGAAACGCACGCTTTATTTCCTACCTTTCAATCGGGATGGAGAACGAAGTCGATCTATTGCGAAGTTAGGAGTTTTTTTTATTGATGTAATTGTTATTGCCTGTTCCTGGTAAAACATAGCCACGGGCTGCGGTGCTGCTGCCGCCAGAACGATATTGAGCCGCTCATGTTGCCGAGATTGGGTCTTTTTTTTAATGCAATTTGCAGCAGGCGATGTTGCCTTGTTTTCCCCACATCCAACTGCCTGTACGGTTCACCCACGGCCCTATGGACATGGCAGAAAGGAAATCGATTTACCTATACCCCCCTTTATCCGCTCTCTCTACTCTCCGTAACCCCCCTCTATCGCTCATGTATGTATCTTGAACTTCTTTCGCGCCGTACGTAACCAATCGTGCTAATCGGCGTTAGCGGGGGAAGGACAACAAACTAAACACGAGCAGCTTGTGTTGATGTATTTATTCTTATTATTATGATTATCGGTGCTTATTTGCGATAAAAAGAAAAGCCACGCCCATAAGTAAAGCTGCCACCTCTGAGGTACAAAATACTGGGACGTATTCCCAAAAAGACGACTATCTCACAATACCGAAATAGGGGGAAAAAAATACAGGTCCGTGAGTGTTGCATCATCACATAGCTGACAAAAAAAAACGGATTTGGGCCTAGAAATCTCCAAGGAAAGCTCCATCCTCAAAAAAGAAGATGAGTGTGGGGAAATGAGGAAAGCCGGAAACCCAACCCAGAAACGGTCTCCCTGTAGCATTAAATGCATCCTATTATCCCCACGTATACCACAGATGATAGGAGTTACATGCAGTTTGCAGGGGACCCTTCCTGTTATCTGTGCCTAACTGCGGAATAACAAGTCAGCGGATGTGGCCGCCCAAGAGCACTGAACTCCCCCTATTATTCTTGTCCTGTGAAGAAGGGCCATCTATAAACCTGCGTTTAGAGGCTGCTATAAATTTCCACATTTATAAATATCCTTTGTGATGGCCAAGGTTGCTTCTGATAAAAAAAAAATGAGCTATATAGCTCAGTGGGCTTTACCTGGTAAAATAAAAACTGTTCAGTTTTAGTTGAGTTTCATTGCCCGAAGCATTACCCATTGTATTATTTTCCTTTTAAGGCCACAGTGTAATTTACGAATGTGCTGATTTAGTTTTCTATCAAACTGGAATAGCCACGCACATAGTAGCAGTCATGTTCACGGAAACAAGGATTGAGCAGTAGCATTCCCCCCCTCCCCCTCCACACCCTTCCACATCACCTAGGAGAAGTTTCAATGAATTCGCCTGTGCATGTGTGTGCATCAGTGTGGGCCATGGGTCATCTGGTTTGTGTTGAAGAGCCAAACCCCTGCATATGTGTGTGTATATATACTCTGTGTATATATATATAAATGCACAATGTGGAATTGACAAACATTTGCTCTGCTCATCTGTGCTATGATGTGGGAATGTGCACGTTTGTGCTCTACGTGCATTGCCCTAGGACTGTTGTGAAGCCCAAATGCTTCGTCTCTTAACCCTCTCATGTTCCGAGACGTCTGCAAGTGGCAGGGTGGGTGTCTCATTCACCGCTGAATCTCAGAACGCGCAAGCGGCTCAGCATTCATTTTATTTAGAGAAGCATATCCCCGTTTTTTTTTTAAGGCATTGCACTGACCACAGAGAACCGTAGCGGCGCGACCGCCACTCTACGATGGCTTGTGCCAAACTGTCACGTGCCCTCCCCGCATGGCCTTGTGGGAACCTTCGGTACTGA
This sequence comes from Lethenteron reissneri, assembly GCF_015708825.2. Taxonomy (NCBI): domain Eukaryota; kingdom Metazoa; phylum Chordata; class Hyperoartia; order Petromyzontiformes; family Petromyzontidae; genus Lethenteron; species Lethenteron reissneri. The sequence goes on along the minus strand of NC_083826.1, from coordinate 7,004,949 downwards.
TAAAGTTATTTTATTTTGTCTTCCGAAGAAAAACTGAGTTCGGGGAGCATTCCATTTCGAGTCACTCCCATATCAGTATCATGGGGAAGCTTGTAAGTACCAAATTAAAGCACAACACTGATTTAGTCATATTTCACGCTGAAGCCATCTTCAGCAATATTGTTTTTTTACATTTGAGACACATCAGTGCACAAGTTAATACACAAAAAGATTTCCCCATGTTGATCGAAATTACCTGGTTTGTGTTTGTGTGGTATTCCATGCATTCATTGCCAGGATCGAATCTGCTTAGCTTTGGCACATTTATGGTTATAGTGATAAGGTTTTATGTGTGATCTTCGCTGATGCACCCTTTTAGAAGGCATGCACAGTATGAAATAGTGATGGAAAGGTGAATGAATTCGTTGATTGATTAATGTATATGCTTCTCATCACAATATGCACATATAATCCCATATTTAAAAAAATCAGTTGCTTGATAATTTTCATAGCCCTGTGCCAATATACTGTTGGACGTGTCCTCCCTACACAGTGTAGGTCATGGGGGATTTTTGACCATACTTCCCCATGCTGGCCAATGTGGGTTGGTGTAGAGGGAGCCCAGTACCGGATCTGATGTAAGCCGTGGCCACGGATTTAACTCAGGTGGCCGGGTTTATTGCCCGGCACACGAACCACTGCACTGCTACTCCCCCCTTGATTCAGAGATGTTGCAAGTAATGAGTTCACATGACCCTTTCAATCACTAGAGGGGTTCAAACCCACCACCCCATTGGTATAAAATAATTGATTTTTGTATTTGAATTGTGCTACCGACTTGTGACAATTTGCCAAATTGCCACTTGTGGTCTAGGGGTTTGGTGGGTGGGTGAATAATTTATCTCAACCAGGCTTCCACCTGCTGAGCTGTGGTGATTTGGAGCCGATCTTCGGCTGCTTGTGTGACATCTGGTGACTCTCCACAATGCCGCTTTGGAAGACGCGGACCCTTCAGGGTGCTGAGCTGTGTGGCTATGACCCAGGATGAATTGTGCGGCACGCATAATGGTCTATATTCTACTGCAGTCACCCACCCACCGGCCCACCTCACCGACCCATCAGGAACTATTTTGAATTCACTTGCTTCTGCAATAAATGGCAACGACCCCCTTCACCATTCCACTTGCAATAGCCTGCATCATTTATTGGCAAACTACAGTATATCTTTGCTGCCGGATTTTATTTTAGTGTTCCTGTTATCTGGCACTGTGACAGAATGTGCCCTTCACCTTGAGTCCACAAAACTACGACGGCATGAACACGCCAGCGCTTATTTATTCATGTGCGTGTTTATTTCTGGGAATGGGCACGGGGCAGAGTTAACTTTGTTGCGGTGTGCAGCAGAAAAAAAAGAAACACACACAATGTGACTGGTATTGACCAAACATCCCACAATGCTGAAAGAGTAGCTGCGAATGACTCAATTGGGGATCACATACACACACAGCAACACAGACACATTTGCCCACTGCTTCGAAACAGCTGGCAGGACCTCTCCTGAAAATGAGCCTTAAGACTCGGTGTGGCTTTTCCTGATTGAACGTGCACAACGTAAAGTCACGGGTGTGGCGCCGCGGTGGCGAGATGTTAACTACCTCTCCTGGTATGCAGGGAGTCGTGCGTTCAGAGTATTTTTTAGCTGCTATAAATGTCCACGTGATAAGCCACTTCGTTGAGCTATCATTTGTGGCCAGGTCGCTTCTGAGAAAGAGCTACACAGCTCAGTGGGGCTTACCTGGTAAAAGAAAAAGAAAAGTAGAGCGGTAACATTCAAAAATAGAATTGTGAAATAGTATCGTTGTGGTCTAATATAGTAGCAGTGTAATAGTATATACAACTGCATTGTGTTGGTGTAGTTGGTGCAGCACACTCTTTGCTATGAAAAACCTAAGCACCTGTCCCCCGGTGGAGGGCTGCACAGTGGCCGCTCATTACGCCAATCCTCCTGCAAGCAGGCGCTGTGCACCGTTGCGTGGCAAAGCTTTAAGAAGAGGCCTTTGCCGTGTGTCTTTGTGTGCGGGCGAGTGTGTCTGTGTTGCGGGGGCGGCGGTGTAGCAGTTAGCGCGCCACACTATGAACCCGGCGACCCGAGTTTGATTCCCCGCTCACGGCCAACATTGGTGACGAATATCTGAACCGGTCCTGGGCCTCGACTAGGTCGACTCGGCCTCAAATGAGTATCTGGTGCGGTGTGTAAACATCGGGAGACAAAGGTGGGCAGGCGTGGTGCTGGCCACTCACCCCCTCGTGTGCCGTGCCGGTCTTCATGGGTTCTCGCTTACTGCACTTGCTCCTACAGTCTATTAAGGTTACATGGGGGATCTTTGTATTTGGGGAGCGGTGGCACAGTGGCTAGCGCACTGCGATGTGAACTCGGTGACCCGAGTTCAATTCCCGCTCACGACCAATAACATTTGAGATTATTTGAACTGATCATGGGCCTCCCCTAGGTCGACTCAATTGAGTACGTGGTGCGGTGTGTGAACATTCACCACTGGGGTGACAAAGGCAACCAGGCAAGGTTTTGGCCACCCACCACTTCATGTGCCGTGCCTGCATTTATAGATGCCCGCTAACATCACTTGCCTCAACAGTCTGTTAAGGTTATACGGGGGATCTTTGTCTGTCTTGGGTGGTGTTAAAGTTGTCCATGCTTCGTGCTGTGGATTCCAGCAACCTGAGATGATTTATCGACCTCAATTTGAGACCTGGTGATTTGAGATTGATCAAGTTAGGTGACAGGTGGTGTCTAAAAATGCATCCACTCGGTTAAATCAGCCTTAAATGAGGAGCTAGCAGGCTGTGTATCAGTACCGGGGAGTCAAAGATGGCCAAGTATGATTCTGGCCCCATCGCTCCCTCGCGCGCCGTGCTCGCTTTCATAGGTGCTCGCTAACAGCACTTGCCCCAACAGTCTGCCTGGCTCTACAGGGGATCATAGTCTTTGTCTTTGTGCATGCGCGCGCGCGTGTGTGCGTGTGTGTGTGAATGCGTGCGTGCGTGCGTGAAGGAGGCACCAGTCTTTCACGTGGTGGGGAGGACTCCGGGACAGATGCGGATGACGAGACGCAGCTGGCGTTTTATACTGAGCAGCACCGCGGACGCAGGAAAAGCCGAGGTTGCCCCAATATTTTTTTTGGTTTCTGGTGTCGTTTGAGATGAGCTGTTTTGTCTTTTCATCGTCGAATGAAAAAGTTTTTTCTGCGATTTTTTAAACATTTTTTTCGCGGTTTGCGCTGGTTTATTTTGCGCGTGGCGGCGGGGGGGGGGGGCGATTGTAGCCGCGCGTTTCTATCGGCACGATGTCCGACGTTTCGCTGCATGTGTTCGGAGCTTCCACCAAAGGCGAGGTAAACTCAACAGCACATTGGAGAGCTACATTAAACCTTTATTTCCATCCTCAGTCGGGCAGAAAGCAAATCTTTTTTTCTTTTTTTTTTCACAGAAACGTTTCCCACGGTTGTTCGGCACGGTGAGTTATTACTGCAGTAATGTGGTGGTGCTAGCTACATTCTCTTAATGCTATATTATGGCCATTTCTTTTGGTAGTCATTAAGTAATGCGGTATTATTTTAACTTCTTTGTAATTCAATTTACATTCTGAAGCTCTGTGTAATGCATTTCATTGAAGCGGTTTCTTTCTTTGGAAATGGTTTTGTATAATTTTTTATGAAGACCCTTGGTTTTTTTTATTTTTGCCATTGAAAAGCAACAGACCATTGCTCGTGAACAGAAAACACTTTAATCGGTGCATATATCAGCCATGAAGCACGGATCAGAAGCATGAACTGACGAAACCTGAAAATTGTTACAAAGAAGTACATGGTGGTGGATCCTTGGAATTACACGAATAAATTCTAGATTTGAAGCTTTCGTGACTGCAAGGATTCCGAAAGAACTAAGAGTATACACGAATAAAGTGGAACATGTGGATCAGGATGATAGGGGAGAGTGTGTGAGAGAGAGTACAGTAGAACCCCTCTTAACGACCACCCCTATTAACGACTAATCGCTTAATGAAGAGCCTCCATAGAGCCCAATGTGCAGTGTATAGTGTAGTGTATAGTAGTGTAGTGAATAGTAGTGTAGTGTATAGTGTAGTGTATAGTGAAGTGTAGTGTATAGTGTAGTGTATAGTGTAGTGTATAGTGTAGTGTATCGTGTAGTGTATAGTGTAGTGTATAGTTTAGTGTATAGTGTAGTGTATCGTGTAGTGTATAGTAGTGTATAGTAGAACCCCTCTTAACGACCACCCCTGTTAACGACTAATCGCTTAACGAAGGGCTTTCATAGAGCCCAATGTGCAGTGTATAGTCGTGTAGTGTATAGTGTAGTGTATAGTGTAGTGTATAGTGTATAGTAGTGTAGTGTATAGTATAGTGTATAGTAGTGTAGTGTATAGTATAGTGTATAGTAGAGTAGTGTATAGTGTATAGTAGTGTAGTGTATAGTGTAGTGTATAGTAGTGTATAGTGTAGTGTATAGTCTAGTGTATAGGGTAGTGTATCGTGTAGTGTATAGTAGTGTATAGTAGAACCCCTCTTAACGACCACCCCTGTTAACGACTAATCGCTTAACGAAGGGCTTTCATAGAGCCCAATGTGCAGTGTATAGTCGTGTAGTGTATAGTGTAGTGTATAGTGTAGTGTATAGTGTATAGTAGTGTAGTGTATAGTATAGTGTATAGTAGTGTAGTGTATAGTATAGTGTATAGTAGTGTAGTGTATAGTAGAGTAGTGTATAGTGTAGTGTATAGTGTATAGTAGTGTAGTGTATAGTATAGTGTATAGTAGTGTAGTGTATAGTATAGTGTAAAGTAGTGTATAGTAGTGTAGTGTATAGTGTAGTGTATAGTAGTGTAGTGTATAGTGTAGTGCATAGTGTATAGTAGTGTAGTGTATAGTAGTGTAGTGTATCATTTAGTGTATAGTAGGGTAGTGTATCGTGTAGTGTTTAGTAGTGTAGTGTATCATGTAGTGTAGTAGTTTAGTGTATGGTAGTGTAGTGTATCATTTAGTGTATAGTAGTGTAGTGTATAGTAGAACCCCTCTTAATGTTAACGACTAATCGCTTAATGAAGGGCTTCCTAAGAGCCCAATGTTTTCACTTATTGACCATTCCCCCCATTTACGACAGTGCTGTTGTAGGTACAGTGACTATGAATGTATGTTTTGATTAACCATGTTTCTTTTAATATCATGTGTTTATAATCTTGTTAGTATCTTTAAGTATTTATATCCATTTTTTATACTATAAAGTACGTTTTTTGTGGTGAAAAAGGGAAACTTCCGATGCTACTGGAACGAATTTAGCCTTTAACGTGCATTTCCTACACTCGCTTAACCAGCAAAAGCACTTATCGACCGGTTTCGTGGAACCAATCACCGTCGTTAAGAGGGACTCTCCTGTAGCAGTATGTCGGAGTTGACGCATTGCCTGTTTAGAAAAGTGGGCATGGGCAGAACACATCAGATGGGACGAGGCCGGCGATGGAATGGTATCCAAATGTGGGAATGTACCTGGGGCAACGGCGGTACACAGAGATGGAGTGATGGGATCGGCTCCTGCGCAGCAGCGAGCAAGTGAAATGGATCGTGGCTGATGACGATCGTGACGATGAAGCAACTAAATATGGATCGAATTTCTCCGCAGAGTTGTGTGAACTCGATCTTTTGTTTGGCATCTTCGTCTCGTTACATATGACTTCTTACCTAACGTATTTTGGCTCGTGATTTTAGCTAATTTATTACGTGGTGTAATTGGAAAATCGTGCTTCTGCAATTAAATGTGGTACTTCTTGACACATCTTAACATAGTCTATTGTTTCTTGTAGTAATTCTCTACTCTTGACTTACTCGTGGTTTCATACGATTATTTTGTCTCTTTATTTAATAACAATAATCATTCAATTTTAAGAGAATAGCCTCCCCAAGCCAAAATAAATCACTGTCAGCGCGATAAACTTTTAAGCATTCCTCCTTCTGTAACAATTTAATGTAGTTGCACGTGACATCTAAAATATCCGCACGCGCATTGTGCACGTTGAGCAAACATTGCTTTCAGAGAACGTGTGCGTCGCATTCATGGCGCACGAGACTTTTACGAAATCATGAAAAAGTACGACTTCGAAACCTCCCCATTGTCGCTCGCGGCTCCACGACTCCACGCCTTTCCGCTGCGCTCACGCCGATGCCCAGGCACCGAATCGTTCAGGCTGCTGCAGGAGCCTGACGAATGAGCAGTGAATGAGCTTGGGTAGGAGCGCATCGCCGGACGGCGATGATGGCCGATGGGCAAGCGATGTTCGAGAGCCCGGACGGAGATGGAGCGACGAAATCGCTTCACGTGCGGAAACCGGGTGGTAGGCGGATTGGCAAGGCGTAGGGTTGCCTCCATCCAGCAGTTGATAAGACAATGTCCCCACGATGACGATGATGGTGACGGTCGTGGTTGTGCTGCCAGCTGTAAGAGTCTCAGTCCCCAGTGGGGGGAACTTGTGGCTTTGGAAGATCCAGGCATGAAACACCCCACTGCACCATTAACCATCACAATTGAAAATAAATGCACTTGAGGCAGCAGTAACAAGACATGATTCAGTTCTGTGAAATGAACAATTAGGGTGTTTTTTTTCTTTATTCATGAGAACGCTGTTATTTTGCCGTAAGTGTAATGGCTGTAAATCCAGAAGTCACCGGTTTCATTCGATCGCTTGGGACGGCAGTCGAAACTATGACGGTGCGAGTTTATTAAATCTGCCCCCCCCCCCGCTTCTGCTCTCTCAGCAATGTAATGCAGTTACACAGCATGGAAGAGTAGGCCAAAAGTACCCTCTCTCTCGAAGCTCTCTCCAGTGGAGGCCATCGCACAATTGCGGGGCTGAACATTTTCCTTTCATTTTTATTAAAATGTTACAAAAACACGCATGGGGAGGGATATTGCTGCCACCTCCGCTGGCAGAAAGATCCTCTCACACCACGTTACACAACCCCTGCTGTCAAGGGACCACCTTGCAGGCACGATGGATTCGGTCTCTAGGTTACAATGCTTCTCCTCCTCCCTAAGGGGGCGGTGGGTGGTGGGGTGGCCGCATCCGGTGGGCACACGGCATCTGTACGCCAGCCTCAATTAAATCAGAATTGAATAAATGTAGAAGTAATAATTTCCCCATCTCCCCCGCCGCGTACTTTCCCATGATCCCCCACCTCTCCGCTAACCCCCCCCCCCCCGCCCGTCTCTCGCCTCCGTTCCCCCCTCCGCTCTCAGGCTCTCCCCGGAGTCCCGTTGGCAAGACGACGCTGGCCCTGCTGAGCGTGACGACGTGCGCCGTGGCCATGGTGTGCGGCGTGCACCTCGCCTGCCCGCTCACCGTGCGCGTCACGCTGCACGTCCCCGAGCAGTTCGTGGCCGACGGTACGATCGCCCTGCGACACGTGCGTGCGTGCGTACGTGCGTGCGCTGCACCGCACATGGACCGACACTTCCTCCCCAATCGTGACATCCCCATCCCTCCCCGAGCCGTCGCCATCTCTGACGCTCGTGCGATGTGCCAATTTCACGTAGCGCCTGCTGATCTTTTTTTTCTTGACTAAAACACGCAGCTGCTGAGCACAGGCCTCGAAAGGGCCAACACCCCCGAGTTGGCCAGCAACAAACAGCACCGTCACGGTTGAGGCAGGTCAGAGTGAACGCATTTCTCGAATTGAGCGAGGCTATATAAGAGCTCCAGAGGTGTGGACTCGAGTCATGTGACTTGGACTCGAGTCAGACTCGAGTCATGAATTTGATGACTTCAGACTCGACTTGGACTTGCATAACAATGACTTTGTCCCACCTCTGAGGTGTGGACTCGAGTCATGTGACTTGGACTCGAGTCAGACTCGAGTCATGAATTTGATGACTTCAGACTCGACTTGGACTTGCATAACAATGACTTTGTCCCACCTCTGAGGTGTGGACTCGAGTCATGTGACTTGGACTCGAGTCAGACTCGAGTCATGAATTTGATGACTTCAGACTCGACTTGGACTTGCACCTCTGAAGAGCTCCAAGGTTGAACAGGGTGGGGGAAGAAGCGGACCCGAGAAGCAATTTGACCCACGGTGTGGTTGGTGAACACAGTGTAGATGATGTAGATTAGACACCGGTGGACGAATCATGTTCACGGGAACTGGAACCATGGCCGGAGCGATAGAGGAGCAATGGTGACTAAAATAGGTACCGTTTTGTTGATCTGTGACATAACCGGCTCTAACCACAATCCGCGTGTTGGCTCAGATTCACGAACAGACTGTAATTGTCACTCCACGTGCTCATTTAGACTCAACAATAGCGATTAAATTTCGATTTAAAGCTTGCGTGACTGCAGGGATTCATCTTCTTATTTTATTATTTCCCTTCTACGTGACTTTACCGAAAGAACCAAGAAGATGAACAGCGATTAACACAACAAACTAAGATTGCTCTCACTCAGCGTAGCAACTGCGTGCGCACGGCTCTAAATCGTCGAATTTAAACGTTGCAGCTCCAGACGTTTTGAGTGAGGTCACCACCTCCGAGGACGTTCGGTGGGAACCCAAACTTCCACGGCTGTCGCCTAATGAAACCGTCCAGCAAACGTGGTTCACTAACTCGGCCGCAGGCTGCTCGTCGCACCCATGCTCTCCCTCCGGCTGTCCAACTTCGATTGTCGGGCTCAGTCGCCCAATTAAGGCGATTTCACAACATCGATCGCGACTGTGGAAATTGAGGCTGAGCACTCGAAGGGGGAGTCGCCAGACAACGGAGTCGTCAGGTGACCTGTGTATGTGTCTGTACGTTGAACTTCTTTCAACGTACATACATACATGGGGAGCAGTTGTGCAGCGGTTAGCACACTGCACCACGAGCATGAGTTTGATTCCCACTCATGGTCGGCACCAGTGACGATTATCTGAACCGGTCCTGGGCCTCTGCTAGGTCGACTCAGCCTCAAATTAGTACCTGGTGCGGTGTGTGAACATCGCCACTCGGGAGACAAAGACGACCCAGCGTGGTGCTGGCCACCCACCCCCTCGCTAACCACACTTTCCCCAGCAGTTTGTTAAGGCTATATGGGGTATTTTTGTCTTTTGTCTTCTATCGCACCGTGCATAGACAACCGTGCTCATCGCAGGTGATGTCTCTTCCAAAGAAATGCCGACCTCGCCGTTCAAGATATAATTTTTTTTTGAAAATAAGCTGTTCCCGCCCCTGCCCTCCCAACCACCCACCCACCCTCCCTCTTCTTGCTCCAAACGCTGACCCCGACCCAGCAGACCAGACGGAGTGGCATTGCAGACTTACCATGCTCAGGCACGCTCGCGTATCCACACGCGCGTGCGACAACCACACCCGCGTTCAATTTGCGCACGTGCCCAGGTGGACCAGGTGACAAATGCGCCATGGCGTGAGCCTTTGTGGGGATTCGGAGCCATTGGTTTGGATTAAAAAGTTGGTCTGGCGAAAGCCACCGTCGGTGAAAATAACCGCAAGCAAAAAATAAACCACGAGGAACGTGCACGTGTGTTGGGAGGCCGGGCGTTAATGGGCGCCGATGTATTTGTGTGCAAATGTGATGTCTGCTCTGCATGCGAGACATGTTAATGGAACACAGGATGATGTACGAGTTTCCGCGTTGTTTTATCCGCGTGCTACTTCTTCATAGCGTGTTCATTGCGTGGCCTAGGGGAGCTGTCATTAGGTCGCCCAGTGCTCTAAATATTTGGGGCGAGAATTGTGATTTTTTTTCGCAATGAAAAATATGAAAAGTTACATGCAGGCTCATGCTTGCTGCCTGATTTTTCATTACGGTGTCTGGTGAAGTCAATACCCTAATGCATTACATAGTTTATACACAATGACAGCGCTGGAAAGTAAAGGCGACGTTTGTTTTAGGCGACTTTTCCATATGCGCTTCTCAAAAATACCTATATTCTTTGTTTTTTTCGGTAAAATCGCGTAGATAGAAAAACAATAATTAAAATAAAGTGAATAAAAAACTCTTTACTGTTTGTTGGGCATGCAACGGATTGGGGGTAGAGATGCTGCCGTTGTGCACTGCCTAGCGCACTGGGACTTGCAGCACAGAGGTCGCCAGTTCGATTCGATTTCCCCACGCTCGCAGCAGAGACACTGGGAAACATCTTCTTGGTTCTTTTGGTAAAGTCACGTAGAATGGAAATAATAAAATAATACAAATAAAACATAATAAAATAATTCTCACGACGTTTCGGCCACAACGCAAGCAGGTGAAGAACAGGTCTGTCGAGAAGACAGAGTCTGAATGACACACCCCAGGCTTGGAGCGTCTATTTAAGCTGGGATGGAGGGGGAAGAGCGCCTTGACAAAAGAATTTGCTTATCAAGAGGAATTTTAGCATATTTATGGGAAATGCAGATATGCGATTAGTACTAATTGTGAAATGCGTAGGAATTTAAACCCCCCGGCAAACCTCCTACGCATTATTTCCATTCTACGTGACTTTACCAAAAGAACCAAGAGGATGAATCCCTGCAGTCACGAAAACACTGGGAAACGTTTTCGAAACCCTCAACCAGCGTCGGCCCGAGCAGTTCAAATGGCTTCGCCACAGTCGGTCGATCGGCAGGCTCTGCGTGCGGTGTGGTAAAGTACGGGTATGCTCCCACCTCTTCCAAGATGCCTGTGCAGCGTGGAAGAGGTCCAGGAGGCCCCCGCTAAGCGGAAGCCCTTCCGCCAGTCGTGTTCGTGAGTAAGCGCCTCTGCAGGCAGGGTGCCCTTTTCAACGTCCGCCCGTGCAATGGACATTGCATGCTTTCTTCTTGGTTCTTTCGGTAAAGTCACGTAGAAGGGAAGTAATAAAATAATAAAAATAAAACATAATAAAACAATTCTCACGACGTTTCGGCCACAACGCAAGCAGCCGTCCTCAGGTGAAGAGGACGGCTGCTTGCGTTGTGGCCGAAACGTCGTGAGAATTGTTTTATTATGTTTTATTTTTATTATTTTATTACTTCCCTTCTACGTGACTTACCGAAAGAACCAAGAAGATGAATCCCTGCAGTCACGAAAGCTTTAAATCGAAATTTAAAATTGCATGTTTTTTTTGCGAAATTAAATTTGCAGCACGTGAAGAGCCAAACGTCTGGGCATCATGCAGACGACTGTGTCTGACGTGGCGTTAAAAAGCCTTCGTCTTACTTTCACGGCCCCAAATGATCTCGCGCACCACACTCCCTTCACGAATTGCTTTGCCCCCTGCGTTCCATCGAGAGCTCCTTTGCTCTCCGAGGTCAAAGGCTTCGCTCTATGGGGCAACGCTGTATCAGTCCAATTTATTATTCTTATTGTTATTACCTTGCCGAGGATGCAAGGTGATTTTAATAATAAGTATGACCTTGCCGATGAGCAAGGGTGGCGATGTATGGTGCGAAAGAAGTTCGGCATACACACGTACGTACATACCCTTCGTCGCCAACTACACTCACCGCGGCTAGCATGAGCGGCATTTTCAGAGAGTTGCGATGTGGGGCACCACAGTGAAAAGATGTTAACTACCGCGCCTTGTATACGGTAGGTCGTGGTTTAGATCCCGACCATGACGCCTGCTGTATATTTGGAGTTTGCTTGTTCTACCCGTAGTCACGTAGATTTTTCTCCAGGTCCTCCAGTTTTTCCCTCCACATTTAGAAACGTACATTTAGAGTACGTGGCTGCTGTACATTTCCACGTGATAAGCCACTTCGTTGAGCAATCACTTGTGGCCAGGTCGCTTCTGAAAAAGAGTTATATAGCTCGGTGCAGCTTTAACTGCTCAATAGAAAATGTTTGTTTGTGATGGACCCAGGACACACTGGCGGGACTGTGTCACTCGGCTGGCTTGGGAACAACTGGAAATTCCCCAGGAAGAGCTAGAGTCTGTGTATAGTAGTGTACAGGGTAGTGTATAGTAGTTTATAGTGTAGTGTATAGTTGTGCATGGTGTAGTGTATACTAGTGTATACTAGTGTATAGTGTATTGTATAGTAGTTTATAGTGTAGTGTATAGTGTAGTGTATACTAGTGTAGTAGTGTATAGTGTAGTGTATAATAGTGTAGTAGTGTATAGTGTAGTGTATAGTAGTGTCTAATGTAGTGTATAGTAGTGTATAGTGTAGTAGTGTATAGTAGTGTATTGTGTGGTGTACGGTAGTGTATAGTAGTGTATAATGTAGTGTATAGTAGTGTAATAGTGTATAGTGTAGTGTATAGTAGTATATAGTGTAGTGTATAGTAGTGTAATAGTGCATAGTGTAGTGTATAGTAGTGTAATAAAGGACTCGACCACGATGTCTGGCTTGGTGTCCTTTATTCGGTTCTTCTCTCTTAACCCGCACGGCTGTCCTTCTATAAGACTCTATACTGACACTGATACTGCTCTCCTGCAGTTTCTCCCCTCGTCGTTCTCTCAGCCTCTCTCTCCTCTCGTCGCTCTCGTAGCCTCTCCCTCACACACAGCCTCGCCGGCTGTGTTCCCCGCAGCTCCTCGTCCGCCTTCTCTCCAGCCGCCCCACCGCTGTCTTCTCTCGCAGCTCCGCTGGCTGCTCCCTTAGCTGGCCACCGCTGGCCGCCGCTGCCACCCCTTGGCTTTGCCCACGTGGCCTTACTCTGGTCCAGTCCCACTCGTTCTGCCTTCCTCTTCCGGTCTCCTCCCTTAAGAACCTTAACCTTTCCTCCCACGTCACCTAACTCCACCTCTCCGAGACGTCACATCCGGGAGGTCGCCCGCGCCCGCATTACACCACCCTCCCCCGTGGAGAAAAACCCAGCCGACCTCGGCTGAACAACACCAACAGTAATGCGGGCGAACCCGAGCGTAACACACCAAAGGACACCAAGCATGCAATATAACAGTAAGAACAATCAACACAACTCAACAATCAATAACGTAGCAGAAGCAGGCAATAAATACACAGTAAGAACAATACAACATAACAATCAACGAAACACAAGGGATTTAGAGCGTGTGCGGGTCGCCGGCCCGTCCCGGACGGTCGGCGGCCCATCCGCGGAACGGGAACGTGATTGAGTTTGAGGAGCGACAGGGTGAAATCCCCCTGTCGCTGTTGGAAGTCCACCAACGTCCCGTGTCCTTGAAGGATCAGTTTTGGGCTTGTCCCGCGGATGCGTCTGCAGCGGGGTCGGAAGGGCTGCAGGGCTCGAAGGACCCGCAGATCTGGCAGGCACCCTCCGAGCAGAGCGCCTCGTCCCCTCCGGTGTCAAGGCCGGCCTGCCTGGAACAGGTACGACAGGCGCTCTAGCAAGATCAATGGACGCAGGCGGGGGAGAGTCGGCAGCAACAGACCCCGGCAAGGCAACATTGGGAGATGATGCATCATGTAGGGGAGCAACATACGGTTTCAAGCGCGACGTGTGAACAAACCAGCGGCGAGAACCAATTTGAACACGCGCCGACTGAGGATTAGGAACCTCAATGAGGCGGACAGGCCCTCGCCAAGGTTTGTGAAATTTGGGAGAGGTACCCGGCCGCACCTGCGGGCAATGGAGCCAGGCCAGGTCCCCAACCTTCCAGGGGCACTCCCCTTTGGAACGCCGTGCGTACCTCTCATTTCGGGCCTGAGCTTTGGCCGTAGCCACACGGGCACTCTCCCGCGCCTCCGAGACCCGGCGAACAGTGTCCCGAATGTAGTCAGGAAGCGGTTTACAAGGTCCCCTCACACCGGTTCCCATCTGCACATCCATTGGCGGCACGTTTTCCCGACCATACATAAGGTAAAATGGCGAATAACCCGTAGCCGCATGAGGAGTCATCCTGTACGCCGAAAGCACCCCCGGGATGTGCAGGTCCCAATCCGATTGTTGCTCACTCACCGTGTGGCACAGCATGGCAGACAATGTCCGGTTTAGCCGCTCAACCATACCATCCGTTTGCGGATGGTATGGGGATGTCCGGACCTTCTTAGTCCCTAGGCCCGCGCATACTTCCGCCAATAATTTCGAAGAAAAATTTCGGCCCTGATCCGTAAGGAGTCTCTCCGGCGCACCCTTGTCCATAACATATCCGAACAAAAAGGCGTCGGTAATGGCCGCGGCCGATTGATCGGGCAACGGCCAGGCCATCGGCCAACGGGAGAGGTACTCAACCCCGACCAGCAAATATTTATTACCCCTCGCCGAAGGTGGGAAAGGTCCCAAAATGTCCAGTGCCACCAATTCATTGACCCGAGACACCCGAATTGACTGTAAGGGTGGCACATAAGGATGTTTAGGAGGCTTACGCCGGGCACAGTCAGGGCACGCGCGGACGTGCCCCACGACATCCGTCGACATGCCGTGCCAAAAATAATGACGTTGCAACGTCAACAAGGTCTTCTGCACACCCAGATGTAATAGCGTGTCACAATGGAGAGTTCTAATCAACTCGTATCGGAGGGACGCAGGCACCACTAGACGCCAGTGTTCCTGGAGACTTTCCCTCCACATAAGCAGACCATCTCGGACCGCGGTTTCCGGCGCACCCTCCGTAACCGGACCCCCAACCTCCACTTTGGATCGCTTCCGCAAGGACACTAACGACTCATCCATCATTTGCTCCCTTATCCAAACAGACCGTGGCAGATTCAAAACCCCATCAGTCGGCCCCGGTTCCACAGTAGCATCCGACTTCTCCACAGCCAATACCACCGGCTGAGGGGGGGGTAGGCTGGGCGCACATCTCTGCGTCCCCGACGCACATTTGCAAGGGGAGCGCTGCGGCAACCTAGAAAGTGCGTCTGCGTTCGCATGGCGCACCCCTTTACGATGGTGAATTTGAAATGAAAATTCTTGCAGCGTGTCCAACCAACGCGACAGCTGGCCGGAAGGTTGATCCATTTTAAGGGCATATTGCAAGGCCGCATGATCCGTACGTACGATAAAGGAACGGCCGTACAGGTACGGTCGAAACTGACGTAGGAAAAAAACAACGGCTAAGAGTTCCCTGCGAGTGACACAGTAGCGTGTTTCCGCGGGCGACAGGACCCGGCTACCATACGCAACGACGCGCTCTACGCCCCCTTTAGACTGAGACAACACCGCGCCAATACCTGTGTCGCTCGCATCCGTATCAAGAATGAACGGTTGATTGAAATCCGGATAATCCAATGTTGGGGCGGTAGCCAACAGATTACGCAGACTCTGAAAGGCCGCC
This sequence comes from Lethenteron reissneri, assembly GCF_015708825.2. Taxonomy (NCBI): domain Eukaryota; kingdom Metazoa; phylum Chordata; class Hyperoartia; order Petromyzontiformes; family Petromyzontidae; genus Lethenteron; species Lethenteron reissneri. Next base: position 6,989,725 of record NC_083826.1, on the reverse strand, counting down.
TCTTCCGGCGGTCCCCACGCAAACTTACGTCCCTTACCCGTAAGGAGGTGCAAGGGCCTCGCGATGGTCGCAAAATTCGGTACAAATCTTCGATAATACGAGGCAAATCCCAGAAAGCGACGTACATCCCCCACGGTGACCGGAGTCGGCCAATCTCGGACGCACGCCGTTTTTTCCGGGTCCGTAGACACCCCCTCAGCACTCACGATGTGCCCCAAATAACGGACGGACCGTTGCAGTAGGTGACATTTCTTTGGTTTAAATTTCAAGTTCGCGGAGCGCATCCTCGCGAACACCGTCTCCAGCCGCCTTAAATGTTCATCAAATGTGCGGCTGAAGACGATGATATCGTCCAAATATATGAGACATGTCTCCCACTGCAACCCCGTCAAAACGAGTTCCATGAGCCTTTGAAATGTGGCAGGGGCCGCATTCAGCCCCATCGGAAGGCAGTTAAATTGAAACAACCCCTGCGGCGTACGGAATGCGGTCTTCTCCCGTGAGGGCTCGTCAAGGGGAAGCTGCCAAAATCCCGAAGAGAGGTCCAGTGTAGAGAAATACTTAGCCCCCGACAATGCGTCGAGGGAGTCGTCCATACGCGGCAGGGGATACGCATCTGCCACCGATATCTTATTCAATTTTCGAAAGTCAACACAGAATCGCAATTTGCCATCCTTTTTCTTAACCAAAACCACAGGCGCGCCCCATGGGCTGTTCGACGGCGATATAATATCCGCAGCCAACATATCCTCCACTGCCCCCCGAACGTGTTCTCGCTCGGCCGGACTCATTCGGTGCGAATTCAACCGAATAGGGGCAGCGTCGCCTGTAGCAATGTGATGGTGAAGCAATGAGGTGCGTCCCAAATCCAAATCATTGGAGCTAAACACATCGGAATACGTCAATAACAATTTATGAAGCGCACCCCGTTGATCCACAGACAGGGAAGAATTTCCGTCACATAAGCTAGCAATCCAGCGGTCATCCGAAGCCACAGGCTCGGAAACACCAGCAACCACTCCCTGGCTATGCGAACAATCGTGAGCCGTAAATGCCGTGGTGGCATGTGCCACAACCGTGCCGGCTGGGACACAGACATTTTCCGTACCCGCATTGAGCACCTGCAAAAACGGTAATTGATCTGGCCGGACGATGGTCTGCGCTCCGACCAGCGCCGATCCGGCCGTTATCGAGGCTGAAGGTGACAACAAGATCCCAACCGCTCCCAGCCGACCAGGCAGGGGCTTCCGATACCGCAGGGGAATAAGCATCTGTGAACCAGGTGGAATATCAACAGATGCCACGGATAGCGCCTGCACTTGTACGGCCGAAGCAGGTCGCCCCCAGGGCGACGGCAGAAACGAAATTTGACGGCCACCCGGCAGTTCAATACAATTCTCATTAATTTTGATCAAAATAGGCATCTTAGCCAGAAAATCAGTGCCCAATAAACAGGGAACTGCCAAGGATCTTGAAATCAACACAACGCCCGAGGCCGACACATCCCCAATAGATATTTTAGCGTCCACCTGGCCCACGATGCCCATACTACCCCCGTTCGCAGCGACGCACGACCCGTAAACCGGACGCACGGCCCCGGGTGGGATGCCTAACAGATGAAAAATGACATCCGAAATAATAGTCGCGGACGCCCCGGAATCGACCAAAATGCGCACGTCCACCCCTTGTATAGACCCCGGCACGGTGGACGAACCCGTAGCGGCCGCAACAACCCTCCGTGCCAATTTGCGCCACTGCGTCACAGAGCGACAAGGCCCCGTCGAAGGTCCCTCTTTAACAACAACACTATGACCGCACAACGAAGGTGATGGGTGAGGTGTAAAGCCTTGCCGGGTGTCTGGTGCGTGCCGACTTGCCTGTTTCGGTGGATCCTTGGGCGGCTTGGCCGGTAATGAGGCCTCCTGTTGTGGCGGACCCGGGATGCGGGCCCAGCAGTCCTTCGCGTAGTGGCCCTTCCGTCCGCAGCGGAAGCAATCGGCGTCGTTGCGCCGAAGCGCAGGCCTTGCATCGCGCCGCCCGCGTATCGGCGGTGCAGCACGAGAGGCCGGTCCACCGCGGCCTGACCATGGCACCGAGGCGGCCGTCAGCTCCTGAGGGCCCCGCTCATCCGGCACGTATACCGACTTCGTAGGGTCCCAACCCAGAGCGCCACCCTCCGCGACGGGCCCCCCTGTCCACGCCGTGACCTGTTTCCATCGTCGTAGGTTGAATTGTGCATCCAGACATTTCGCCGCCGCCCGGGAGGTGAGCTTCTCATGCCCGCACACCGGCATGGGAATCCCAAGATCCCGCGACAGCTCGAGCATCTTGCCCAAGATGAGAGGCTCGAGCAGGTCAGGTGTTGTATCTGGATACGCGGCCATAGCCAAATCAAGCACTGCACCCCTGTACGCCACAGGCGACTCCTCGGGCGCTCGTTGTCGTTGAGCGAATCGCCGATGCGCGTCGTCAGGTGGCTCGTAGGCGTCGGCCATTTCTTGAAAAACTCCATATAATGTCCTCTTCTTCTCGGCCTTAATGGAGCGAAAAAAACGAACAGATTCGTCGTCCAGAAGAGTCGGCAACACTTCCAAGGCCTCAGCATCGGTCCATCTCGCAGAACGGACCGCCGCTAAAAATCTGCAGGCGAAAGCGCTCCAGTCGCCCCCAATGGCGAATTCCTTGACCGTGGTGAGATGGCGACTCCGACTTCGCTTCACTCCGCCCTCCGCCGATGGTTCCTCCGGAGGCAAATTCAAAATGGCGTCGAATCGCGGCGTGGTCAAGATGGCGGATTCCCGCCGCGGCACGCGCAAGATGGCGGCCTCCTGCCGCGTGGCCCATGGCGCCGGGAGTGAAGAACCCGTGGCGGCCTGTGGAGCACTCTCCGCTCTCTCCGTCGCCGTGCTTGGGGTGACGAGATGACACAATTGGCCCAGGGCGTCCTTGAGAGTCTCCAGTTGCTCAGCCACCTGCAGCCATCGCCGATCAGCGTCTGATGGTGTCGGCGGCCCTGACACTGTGGCTACATCTTCCACTCCCGTCCCCGCACTCGTTTCAGCAGGGCTCTCCTCCACCACCCTGGCGGGATCCATGTTTGGAGGGAAGTCTTCGTCTTCGGACGAAGAAGCCGATGCCGGCGCTGGAACATTTTTCTTTCTCACTTGTTTCGACATGCCGTTGCACTTCCGACACCAATGTAATAAAGGACTCGACCACGATGTCTGGCTTGGTGTCCTTTATTCGGTTCTTCTCTCTTAACCCGCACGGCTGTCCTTCTATAAGACTCTATACTGACACTGATACTGCTCTCCTGCAGTTTCTCCCCTCGTCGTTCTCTCAGCCTCTCTCTCCTCTCGTCGCTCTCGTAGCCTCTCCCTCACACACAGCCTCGCCGGCTGTGTTCCCCGCAGCTCCTCGTCCGCCTTCTCTCCAGCCGCCCCACCGCTGTCTTCTCTCGCAGCTCCGCTGGCTGCTCCCTTAGCTGGCCACCGCTGGCCGCCGCTGCCACCCCTTGGCTTTGCCCACGTGGCCTTACTCTGGTCCAGTCCCACTCGTTCTGCCTTCCTCTTCCGGTCTCCTCCCTTAAGAACCTTAACCTTTCCTCCCACGTCACCTAACTCCACCTCTCCGAGACGTCACATCCGGGAGGTCGCCCGCGCCTGCATTACAGTAGTATATAGTGTAGTGTATAGTAGTGTAGTGTATAGTGTAGTAGTGTATAGTAGTGTCTAGTGTAGTGTATTGTAGTGTATAGTGTCGTAGTGTATAGTCTAGTGTATAGTAGTGTATAGTGTAGTGTATAGTAGTGTAGTAGTGTATAGTGTAGTGTATAGTGTAGTGTATAGTGTAGTGTATAGTGTAGTGTATAGTGTAGTGTATAGTGTAGTGTATAGTGTAGTGTATAGTGTAGTGCTGGAGTCTGTCACCAGGGAAAGTGAGATCTGGAGCGCCCTACTCAACATGCTGCCACCGCGACCCTCACCAGGACGATCGGATCGACAAGCGAACCAACGAATAAAAGCAACAGCAACGAATGCCAGAAACAAAACACTGACCGCTCACCGTCCTCCGTCTGCCGCGGCGCAGGCAGCGTGTTCGTGCTGTCTGAGGGTGCCCACCTGGACGTGTCGGACTGGCTCAACCCGGCCAAGGTGGTGCTGTACCGGCAGGGCGCCAACGAATCGATCCCGTGGGTGCGCGACCCCTGCGCCGAGCGGACCCTCAGCCCCTGCGAGCACCTCTGTGACCCCGAGACCGGTGAGCGGAGTCGCGTTTCCCATTCGTCGAGGAATCTCTCGGTCGGTCGTGTTCCCATCCGCCGTGATTCGTTTGCCCGGTTGTTTCTCGTCGTCGTTTTCATTTGTTGGGGGTTGGTTGTGCTATTTTTTCTCTTGCTCTCCTCTCTCCCCTCTGTTATCATCACGGTTATGGAGCACAGGCCCATTGGCCCACAATGCCAAGTAGCCAGCAACAAACAACACCAGTGATGGTTTAATAGATGTATGAATTTTAATTTTCTATTCAAAGTTTTCGTGACTGCAGGGATTCATATTATTGGTTCTTTCGGTAAAGTCACGTAGAAGGAAAGTAATACAATAATAAAAATAAAACATAATATGTTTTAAAAATATAACATAGTAAGTTTTTAAAATAAAACATATGTATTATTTTTTATATTTTATAATTACCCTTCTACGTGACTTTACCGAAATAACCAAGAAGATGTATGAAAGTGTTTAATGATTCGGGCAATCTATGAATGTTTGTTGAACTTCTGTCGCACCGTACGTAGCCAGCCGTGCTAATCGGAGGTGCAGGGGAAGCAGGACAAACTAAACACAAAAAGCAGTTCTAGAGAAGTGAAGTCATCATTATTATGAAGCAACTTGGGAAAAAGAGACTATTGGAGAAGAAGAAGAAGAATCAGGGGGAGGAATGCTGCCACCTGCACTGTGGAGGTTGGACGCAGCATGGGATGAGACGAAAAACAGTCGGTCTGGTCCATAACATGGGTGTAGTGGTCGTAGTGAAGCTCATTAGAATGGTAACCATGAGAGTTGAAATACTTTCAATTTAAAGCTTTCGTGACTGCAGGGATTAATCTTCTTGGTTCTTTCGGTAAAGTCACGTAGAAGGGAAATAATAAAATGACGGTTCCACCTGAAGACGGAAGCTTGTGTTGCCTCCGAAACGTCGTGAGAATTATTTTATCATGTTTTATTTTTATTATTTTATTATTTCCCTTCTACGTGACTTTACCGAAAGAACCAAGAAGTTGAAATACTGTTGTGACACGGAAGTGACTGACCGCGTGTGTGCAAGTTGACAACACAGAACCGTAACGAGATGCAAGTAACGGCATTTTGACACTCTTGTTTTTTTCACACGTAAAATGTTCGGTTTCAGTAAAAGGCGGCTGTAGGAACGTATTACTTTATATTAGGGACGTGGTCGCGTATATTCAAATCCTCTTTGGAGGATTGACTCAGCCCAAACACAGTGTGCGGGGAAACATGGGATTTTCACAGTGTGCAAACATCAGCCATATGCCTCGTCGTAGGCCCTGCAGTGATAAGCTGTAATATGACAGGGAGTAGGGGGTGGGTGTTGTCTGAGATATGAATTGCTTTGAAAACTTTGTTGGAAATAAATAATGTGGAATGACCGGGTCTGTGACAGCAGAAATGAGAGGCTGAGGGAATATTTTATTTCTTTTACAGCTGTGTTCAGGTCTGAATTGTAACAATTGGGCAATGTGAAGAAGGCATTTGGGTGAGGTCCACTACCTCTGCACCGCTGTGAATGCCGATGAACTCAAGTCATAGGGCATTGGGCAGAGGCCAAAACAACTGAACCCAAATCACACGGCCCATCAATGTGGTTCTTCTCGACAATATCGGTGGTCATGGTGTCAGTGGGTTGGAAAATAGTTTGGTGAGTGTACGGTCAGTACAATACTCATGATCAAGTACAAATTCTATGATACGGTGAAGCAGCTTCAGCAAATAGACAAATTAAATGTTGGTATATGTCTAGGAGAATGTGTAATTACAGGCGGCATCCGGCCATGGGAATGTGGAATTTCCACCATTGGTTTGTGGCTGTCGGTAGAGATGAGCGTCTTACTCTGACTAACTGCAGGAGGGAGACAATTTGAGTTTGAAATTTGACTCGCGTCTGGAGTGTGAACGGCCCTCTTAAATAGATGATGATTTTCTAAGGTGGAGTGATAGAAGCATTGATGATTATGGCACTTAATTGTTGGAAGTTAAAACCAATTTTGATAATTTTCTCAAAGCTCACCTAGTAAACATGTGAGGAATGACCGCCTTCCGCACTTTTCTATAAAACATTTAACTGGCTCACAAATGAACGTCAATTTGTTGATCTTACTGTTTCACAGACTTTTAATTACTTAAAATATCGATAAGCCTATATTCTTAATAAAAATAAAAATAATAAATAGAAAATAATGAAAGCAAAAAACCACGTCGTTTCGATCGCAACACAAGCGGAGAGAAAAGAGGGGGCAAGCCTCCAAATGCAACTGCTTTTCAGGACTTTCAAAATGCATGGGCGCGGCAGCCAGCGCAAATGTAGGTGACCAATGGGGAGAGAGAGGGGTCAGAGACAGGGGGGGGAGAAGGGGGGTAGAGATAGGGGGAGAGTGAAGACGGGGGGGGGGTAGAGATAGGGGGACAGAGAGAGGGGGTACAAGTCGTGCGTTAGACAATGGAGTGCATTAGACAATGGGCGGAGGGAGGGGGCAGAGACAGGGGGAGAGAGAAGGGGGGTAGAGATAGAGGTGGAGCTAAAGGCGAGGGCGCAGTCCAAGTGTGTTAGACAATGGGGGGAGGAAGAGGGCAGAGACAGGGGGACAGAAAGAGGGAGGGTAGAGACTTTACCGAAAGAACATAAAGTATGAATTCCTACAGTCACGAAAGTTTTAAGTACTGATAGGCCACTATGGGGACCTCATTTGCCAGTAAAAATATGATAATTGGTTCTTTACCCTTCTATCTGGCAACAAAACTGACACCTTTGATTATAATTAACACATGCAGTACAAAAAAAAGTTGTATTCCTGACAGTTGGAAAAGTTAAGACAATTCATAATTCGTGCGACAGCAGGGTACGTGTGCTTGGTCATGTAAGTTACTGCTGCATGCATATATGAATGTTTCAATAAATACATCCAGTGTGTGCATTCATATATGAATGTATGTATGCGTTTATTTATACATTCATAATGGAAACCGCATTTTGTCAAGCTGCTGTAGCCGAATGACCTCTTCCCCATGTCAGCCTTGAGGGCTGTTTGACCCTACTGCACCTCGTGGGTCTGTGCGGGTTCACGAAGGGCGAGGGGCCCAGGACTGGTGCAGATACAACTCCCCAAATTGATGTCGCCTGTAACCGGGATTCGAACGTAGACCTCCAAATTAACAGCGCAGTGCGTCAAACGTGATGCAATTTTTTTTACTGTATAATCGGCATAACCAGCCTTGGTCAATCCACTGCTGGATGTAGACCCTTTCCCGAGCCGCCACCATCTGTCGCAATCTTGTGACATAAAACCATCGGGTTCAATCGCTCCATCCGCTCAGTGGGCGTCCGTTCGCTCCGGACGCATTTTCTGTTCCCCGGCTGCCACTCTTCAAATCATCGGACTTACAGCTATGAGTCCTTCTCATCTAATCTTAATGGTGATGTACATACGCGCCTTTACGAAGGCGTTTTGCAGCAATTGCAACTTTGTACATAGCATGATAACAACATGAAATGAATAACTGGGTGATTGGAAGTGGTGGTGTAGTTTTGATGCAGTTAAACAAGAGGGATTCGCAGTCTTAATGACGCCATGAAATGGATAATTGTCTTGTAATCCTCGCGATTCAATGTAATTTCGAGCACGTTTCCTCGTGTTGAACTCTTTATACGCGCTGCCTGTCGATCGTTTTATACTATTAGTTCTTTCGGTAAAGTCACGTAGGTAAAAAATGAAACTAAAATTAATAAAATGTGATTTTTATTTTATTTTTAATAAAATGTGATTTTTATTTTATTTTTATTAATTTAAATTTCATTTTTTACCTACGTGACTTTACCGAAAGAACTAAGAGTATGAATCCTGGCAGTCACGAAAGCTTCAAATCTAGAATGTCGATCTTTATTCGTCAAGAATGTCACCGTGGAAAGGAACGAACAGGAGCGATTGCGTGCGCCAAACAGAATGGTCGGGATTTGCCACGTCTGCCATCACGCTTTCATCAAGGTGTGTGTAGATGTGTGCACGCGTCTCGCCCCTTGCTTACACATCAAGATGAAGGTGGTGCGTGTGTGGGGTTAGTCTCTCCCATGCCAGGTGTGTCCCATTGAAGTAATTGAAGGCTTATTATCTACTGCAGTGTTTCTTAATCTGCCACACCTGCATTAGGGTCAACGGAGATCTTCACACTTGTACATGTACGTATGTATGTTGATGTATGTACTGTATGGACCGGTCCTGGGCCATCCCTAGGTCGACTCAGCCTCAAATGAGGACCTAGTGCGATGTGTAAACATCGTCACTGGGGAGACAAAGGCGGACGGGAGTGGTGCTGGCCACCCACCCCTTCCTGTGCCATGCCGGCCTTCATAAGTGCTCGCTAACAGCACTTGTTAAGGATATATGGGGGATCTCTGTATTTGTTTTGGATGTATGTTGAACTTCTTTTGCGCCGTACGTAGCCAACCGTGGCTAATCGGAGGTGCGGGGGAAGGACAACAAACTAAACACACAAAGCTGTTCTAAACAAATGGGGTTTCAATCTAGATTTAAAAGTGCTTAGCTCCAGTTGCTTCCTGATATCGGAACGGGTAGATATAACCAGAGACCTCGCCAGTTGAATCCAGAGTGCTAACCATTAACACCGCCATAGAAGCATCCCGTTCGGTGGATTACAGCTCAAAATTAATCAGCTGACACCCATACGGAAAAGCGCATGTGACCAATTCAGAATAATAACAAAACATTATGCTTTGCTCAACATAACACGAAAAAATTCGTGCATCGAAATGTATCTTTTTTGAAAGTTCTAAATATCACGTGAAAATTATATAATTATTCCGGCAGTGGATTGACCCTGGCTGGTGACGACAGGAAAAGTATTTGCAAATTTAACCTTCAGCATACTGCATACAAGCAGTAGGGAATTGACAGAACACAGGGCAGCAGTGTGCGAGATAAACGATACAAAGGAAACACAACAAACGAGACGAGCAATCATTTCTGGTGGTCGGGCACAGTGCTGGTAGTCATGCTTAGGGGCCGTCCATAAATGACGTCACCCACCTGGAGGGGGGGGGGGGGTCAGACATTTGTGACGATGTGTGACCAGGGGGGGGGGGGGGGGGTTGAGAAATGCGACGACACATCAAAATGCGCAACTTTAAATAAATATAGACGACACGTTCGACTTAACTAAATAGACTTTTTAATAAATGTTTTCTCCTACAACATCAGAGTGCAGCGCCACATTAAATACGCACTACAATGACAATAGTTTAAAGCGCTTTGAAACATGTTTTATTTTCTAAATGGAAATATGGTTTTGTGGGTGGGGGGGGCAGAGCTTTATGACGTAATATTTGAGGGAGGGTCTGAATTTTTTGTCACGCCGTGTGACGAGGGTGGGGGGTAAAAAATCGTCCAAAATCGCGTGACGTCATTTATGGACGGCCCCTTATCCCTCATGCGCCATATGAGCTGAATTAATAGGTCCTCGCTAACATTGCTCGCCCCGAACAGTCTACGAGGCTACACGGAGTGCTAATCTTTATAACGGTTATTTTTTTTATTACCATTCATTAGCATTTTTATGAGGGGGTTTACACATCCGGTCAAAAAAATTACAGAACGCCTTACATTCCTACAACGTTACGCCCTTGCAGAGTGCCAGCATCATCATCGGGCCAGCATAATTCGATTAATAAGCAGTAAACGTTGCTCGCTCATTCCATTAATTACTTTGGCCTCAACCGGGGGCTGGCCCTCTGTGAAATTCACTTTGACCAGATGGGCAGGGCGACACGCTCCCCATTAAATGAATCTCTCGCTTCAGCTTGAGCATGAGCCACAGCGAGAGAGAGAGAGAGTAGGGTGGGGGCAGAGACATACAACAACAACAAACCTCCAGCAGCATGCAGATAAATAAATAAGTGAATACATAAAAAGCATCGTGACCCTTTGTTCCTGCCAAAGGACTTGGGAGCAGGGGTCCAGATGGCATTGATGAAGGGTGAAAAATAAAAACACGTCTTTCTTCTCTTCCATCCTTTGCTACCCTTCCGTCATTCTTTTTGATCATTCGCCCGCGGCAAAGCCCCGCACGGTTTGTCCACACGCCGCGCTGCCGCGTCTTAATAATGCCGCAGCTCGCGTAAGCCCCGTGGCGCGTGATGCCCCCTTGCTGTGGACTCCTTCCTGGCTCGATGATTTTCTCTTTCCACCCTCTTAAACTGAGCCGAACTATCTTCTTGGTTCTGTCGGTAAAATCACGTAGAAGGGAAGTAATAAAATAATAAAAATAAAACATAATTAAAATAATTCTCACGACGTTTCGGCCACGACGCAAGCAGCCGTCCTCAGACGCTGTCTCCCCGACAGACCTGGTCTTCACCTGAGGACGGCTGCTCGCATTGTGGCCGAAACGTCGTGAGAATTATTTTATTATGTTTTATTTTTATTATTTTATTACTTCCCTTCTACGTGACTTTACCGAAAGAACTAAGAAGATGAATCCCTGCAGTCACGAAAGCTTTAAATCGAAATTTGAGCGTAATTATTTGTTTGTTATTATAACCAGGTAAGGCCCACTGAGCTATTTAGCTCTCTTTTTTTTTAAAGAAACGACCTGGCCACAGATGATAGCCTAAGCGAAGTGGTTTACCACGTGCGAATTTGGAGCAGCCAAATATATTCGAAACGCAGTCCATTCTCAACGTGAAGGGGAAAAAGCTGCAGGACTCGGAGAAAAATCCACGCGACCAAGGGGAGAGAGATAGAGACACACCACAAACGAACTCCAAATATACAGGCGTCCGGTTCGAGATCGAACCCACGACGTCCTATATACCAGGCGAGGTAGTTAACATCTCACCACTGCGGTGCCCCGAGATGCAAGATCCAAAACCGGCAATCTCCGCCGGAGATGGCATCTACCACCTCCTTATGTTCTACCACCTCCTCCTTATCCTCTATCACCTCCTCTTCCTCTACCACTTCTACTTCCTACTCTACCACCTCCTCTTTCTCCTTTACCACCTCCTCTTTCTCCTCCACCACCTCTTCCTTATCCTCTACCACCTTCTCCTTATCCTCTATCACCTCCTCTTCCTCTACCACTTCTACTTCCTACTCTACCACCTCCTCTTCCTCCTCTATACTCCGCCCCCCCCCCCTCTCTCCCCGACGAATTTAAAGCACAGGCTGTTTAAAAAAAGTTTTTTAATGAGAGAAAAAGCCGGGGCGAGCGGCAAGCGCCACGCGCCCGTGCCAGTGATTATATCACCTTTGATGTATCTGGCCAGAGCCCAGGCTGGTGGTTGAATATCAGAGCGCTTATGAAGATAAGTGGGGGGAAAACAAGTGGAGTTAGCGACGTGGAGGAAAACTAATGAGCACATTACAGCGGGCAGTGCGGTCTCGGACGTCTATCTTTTCGAATCGCTCCGGTCAAATTAGGTGGCGATGGACAGTGAGGAACCTCGTAAGAGAACAACAAAAAAATGTTTCAAAACATTATGCTGGCAGGGTCATTGATGTATGAGAAGCTGCCCCCGCCACCAAAGGTAAAGCAATTGAATGATGAATAGAGATTGGTAAAAAACAAAAAACAAAGGGCAGCACGGGGGGGAACGCGTAAATTCTATAAGATATTTCCGCCGTGAGACTCTTACAACACGCCCGTACGTGGGCGGCACGTACATGGACGGGCGCACACTTTTGAACGTTCCGTTGTGTGACCGGAACAAGCATCTCCCGGTAGCTGCCCGTGCGGAAATGCGGATCGGCGGCCACAAACGTAAACCAAGCGGGACGCGATGGTTTACAGCCGGAGCGTTCATGTACGCGCCCCTTGCCACCCGTGGAAATGCTCAATGCGGTTGTGTTCGCTGCCGATTAGTTCCCAAGGGTGGCTGGTCGGGTGAGAGGCCGGCGGGAGGAGGGTTATGACTTTGAACAACACGGAGCAGTGTTCCTACCCAAGCTCTAATGAGCTTGGCCATATATGTATGTACGTTGAACTTCTTTCGCGTCCAGGGCCAATACTGTCTGTGCTAGTGTGTGTAAATGTGTGCAAGAGTATGCTTGTACATGTACTTATGTATGGTGCATTTCTTTCGCATCGTAGGTAGCCAACCGCGCTAATTGGAGGTACTGGGGAAAGACAACAAATTAAACACACGAAGCAATTAGTAAGGTTCGTCACGTAAAAAAAAACATGCCGATGTGTTACTAGTTAAGCACACCAGTGTGTTGAAGGGTAAACCCACAACATTTAAAATTCGAGTACTTCGTTTCGCCGGTATTTACAACCAGCCTCATCAGGCGACAGCCAGAGTTTACTCACCAACACACCGGTGTGCTGAACTGGTAACGAATTGGCACGTTTTGTTCACGTGACAAACCTTACTAATTAGCTGTGTCGGGCGGTGGCGGATTTCACGACACACTTATATCTTATTGGTTCTTTCGGTAAAGTCACGTAGAAGGGAAATAATAAAATAATAAAAATAAAACACAATAAAATAATTTTATCTTATTTTATTATGTTTTATTTTTATTATTACATTTTTTATATTATTTTATTATGTTTTATTTTATTATTTTTATTATTTCTCTTCTAAGTGACTTCACCAAAAGAACCAAGATGAATCCCTGCAGTCACGAAAGCTTTAAATCGACACACTTATATTTACGTGATCTAACCATTATAGATAATATTGGTCGCAAAAGCCCCACTACTACTCCATGTTAAACAAAGGTCCCCATCACTCGTGGCTTTGCAAGTCGGCAAATTTGACGTCTGTATCCTACGTCCTCTGGTCCTTGGCAGCCCTCGGTTTTCGTTCGACAACCGCGACAACAAACCCGCAGTGTGCAGAGGAAAAAAAAACACGTGTGGGATTTTCACATTTTGCGAACATCAGCCATAAGCGGCTGCATCTTTGGCCCCGCAGTGATTAGCTGTAATGTGACAGGGAGTGGGGTGGGTTGTCTGTGGGTCTGTGATATGCATGGCTCGGAATGAGATAAGATTTTTTTTTCTTCCAACAAAGTAATTGCTGCTCTTCCATCACGAGTGGCTCAAACTCACTGATGAATTGGAAAATTATTATCTCTGCTAAGACAGGGCCCTATGACTTTGCTGTGGACGTGCATACTTATTTCTCAGCTTAATTAACTCAAAATGTGATTGGAACTGACAACGTAAAGATTAAAAACTAATTTTTGTGGGATTATAGCGGAGCAGAAAAGCCATTAAGGGTTGGGGGAAGAGTAACATTTCAGTCTGGTATCTTGTTCTTGACAGACATTGCGCATTCACACGTGTTAGCTTGTAAAAGGATATCAACAGCCTTTCGGATGTATTATTTCTCTGTACGAATTAAAAAAAACGATAGGAGAATGTCTTACACACTCGCGATTCTCTGCGCGTTATCACGAGCGCGGAAGAATCCGTATTCGATCGACGAATCGACGCACCGCGTCACACCTTTAATCATTCGGTCGTCAAAACATTGTTTGCAGTGGCTTGTTCTCAAATCATTTTGACGCCGTACCATCGCTCCGCATTGCACGCGTGGCTTTTGAAAAGCCACTGGGCCATGCACGATGGGGGGTGAGATGGGGTGGTTTTGGGGGGGGGGGGGTTGGTCACTACACCGCCCCCTGCCCCCTCTGTGTTTGGTGTCTGGTGTTTGGGGTCACCAGCGGCATATTCCAAGGTTGATGGAATAAAGAGGCACACGGTGAAGAGCACAAAGGGCACGGCTGAAGGGCAGTGCGGGACGAGAATGTTCAACGTGTATATTAACCCGGCAGCGGTGGGTACCGGGTGACTCCTGGTCAGGATTTTCAGAGGGGGCATGTCGGGCCTGTGTAATGCGTGGCCACCCACAGAGGCATCCCGTGGGTAATTTTGTGATAATGAGCCATAGGCAAGACAGACAGAGGTCGCCCAAATTAAAATTTTGCGGGGCAAAAGGGGAACACTTAATACTTTGCATGTAATATATGTTAATAGCGTGTATACATTTACGCATGAAAAAACACTTCATTGAGCTATCATGTGTGGCCAAGTCGCTTCTGCAAAATAAGCTAATATCTCATTGGGCTTAAACGTGTAAGAAAAAATCGTTTAGTTTTATTTGTATATATTTTTGTTAGTAATTTGTTTACCTTTCCTATACTTTGCACTCCTATTGTGTTTTGTATTGTCTGTTGTTGTAACGGTCTGACCTGCCCTTACTGGAGAACTTTTGAAAAGAGCTTTACAGCTCATTGGATTCATCCTGAATAAACACATTCTGATTCTGACATATATGTAACTTGTTTTAGGGTGTAAACACACACTCTTTTTTCCAGCCCATCATTCATCTGTGGTCGATAAAATCGGTACTACTTTGTGGGGAAGGTGACAGTGGTTGCCCTATGGATAGATTCGCTTCTACCGTAGGAAAGTGGAATCTTCGCCACTGGCTAAGGGCAGGACACGGGAGGTGAGTACTAACATCATCATCATGAAATCACTTTGACTTACTTTTCTGCTTTACCAGCATGAGCAAGTCTGCTTTTGAGAGACATTGTAATAGGACAGCAGTGATTATTTTTCTTACAAAAAGCATATTCCGTCTGTAACAAGTGTTTAATGGTGTAATACGTTGTTTATTTTCTTTGCAAGTATTGCATCTTGGTTTGAACACAATGTTTTCCATTGCTTAGAAGTAACAACGTGAAAAAATTACAAAACATGCCTTCCGATCTCACATAAAAAAAACGATTATTCTTCTTCCATCTCAGAGATAGCCAGAATCTCAGAATCTGACAAAAGAATGCTTCAACAAAGGCAAACAATGGAAGGGAGCCGAATCACTTTAAATTGAAGGCCTTGGCATTTGCTTCTATCCAAGATTCAAAGAGCATCAGAATGTTCTGGCACAGTGCGGAGAACTAACAGCTTTCATTGAGAAAAATATGTAGCCTTTGAAAAAAAAACGGTTATTTCATTTTCTTTAGCAAGTTTTCTAAATGCAATAAATAATTACTTGTTGAAACAAAATGTCCATATATTTGGGTTGTATGTATCCTTAGAATTGTTGTTGTTTTTTTATTAATTAAATGGTCGTAATAATTAAATTACATTTAGTTGTTTTTGTTGTCAATAAATTGTGGGATGAAGGCCTTCCCATGTCATATTGTTGATTGAGCAGACTTGACCACATTAGTCAGTGGCGCATCTCTAGAGATGGAACATCTCATTTGCAAGGTTGTCCATGATATCGCTCATCAGTGATGTTAGCTGTGACTAGAAATCCAACTCAGGTCTCTTTCATTTATATCGCTCGCCAACAACTATGCCAATGCTCTAAACGGGTTTATTTTCAGCATTATCATTATTATTAACACGTAGGCTTTCGCGACCAATATTCATAATCAACGTTTTTGGGTTTAGATCGCGTTATTTATAAATGTGTCGTAACCCTCCACCACCCGACACGGCCAATCAGTAAAAAAGTGTCACGTTGACAAAAGACAATATGTTCACAACAATTGTAAATTGTTGTGGTTTCACGCTTCAACACACCGGTGGGCTAAAGCAGTGAACTAATTGTCTTTTGTCAACGTGACACTTTTTTACTGATTGGCCGTGTCGGGTGGTGGAGGGTTACGACACATTTATAAATAACGCGATCTAAACCCAAAAACGTTGATTATGAATTATCATTATTATTAGTAAATGTTTGTACAAAGTCCAATCAACATTTAAAATTAATGAGTGTTATTTATCAGATAATTTAATGTAGGTAGAGACTTTAATTAATTCACCTTTTTGTTTATTTGTCTGATCTTTAATAAATGTGGTGACTATCACCAGATCTCAGAAGCTAAGTGGGGTTGAGCCTGGACAGCTCCTGGATGGGTGATCACCATGCATTTCAGGTGTTTTAGGCTGTGAGGATACGTGGTAGCCAGCCTAGGGCAGTGCAACAACAACCACAAAAAGTTTCCATTCTCCCATGGTCAAATAACCACAACAACCCACACACTTTGCAGAGAGGCCCTCATTCAATAGTGAATTGGTATAGAGCTTACGTGCACCGTAAATGTGATGTGGTTCACATCCAAGGCATATTACAAGACTGCAGTGTGTCGGGTATGATGTTTCCCAAATTAAATTTGTGAATTTGAAACGTGCCAAAATTCTGGCTGGTCGTGTCGAATGTGGCGCCCAATGGTGTTACTTTTCATTCCTTTTTTTGTCAAGAGATTGGAATGTAACAAGCCCATCGCAGGAGGGCATCGCATTTTTTAAAACCTAATTTGTTTTCTTATTTTGTTCTTCATGAAAAATAATGTATGCTGGTAGGCAGAAGACAAAGCTCAAGCCTCGACACGCCATGTAATTGCAAAGGTGGAATATCATTTTGTGTTTGTTTATAAAGTAGAATATAGTTTATTTATGTGTGCTTGAGCACACGTAATGTGGCCTGGGTTTGTATCATCCTCCGCTTATTGTCACAAACATTTGGCGTGGAGGCATATAAACCCCTTGGGTTGAGTTGTGTTTAATGTCAAACCCAATTATTATCACGATTTTGTTTCTCTTCTTGCTACCCCAGGAGTCCATTAAGCTGTCCTTGCTGCATCTGAACACTCAGTCACAATGATGTGCATCGGATTCACGCCCCACAGTATTTCAGAATTTATATTGTGGCAGGATGCGGGATGTGGGCCGAACAAATGTGATCCTTTCTCAACAAACAAAATGAACAGGGCCAATTTAAAAATAAATAAATTATTGACATTTGTTTGTCTTTGTTCAAAGTAAATGCAGACTGTGTTTTTTGTTAGTTTTTTGCTCTCGCGCTGCTGTTAGACGTATGCTGGCCGACGCTCCTGCCGTCTCACTTGATTGCACACCTTAAAACGATTTAAGGTCGGGAAAAAAAAAATAACAAGCAGTGCACGTTTCGCCTTCTGGAAGAAAAAAATAATAACCACATGATGGAATAGTAACATCAAACGGTTAAAGGTGCAGCCCTGCAATTACGCACCCACACCACTGCTGGTAGAAGGGCCTCTACTCTAGGGATTTATTGAGAACCCCATCTTGACGTTGGCCAGATTTGAGTGAGTCTATACTTCCACGGTGGCCAGATTTGAGTGGGTCTATCCTTCCATGGTGGCCAGATTTGACTGGGTCTATACTTCCACGATGGCCACATCCTAACTAAACACATAGCAGTTTTACAGAAATTCGTTTTTATTCGAGGTTATTTGAAAATGCATATATCCAGTGGCTTCCTAATATCAGTTGGAAGAGCGCTCCAGACGGCCGCTGAAGTACATCTGAAAGCGCGTGATGCGGTGACCGTCTTTGTTCGATGGTTGCCCAAAAACAGCCGCGAGGATGATTGGAGTTTGCATGATGGTTTATGCGTGGACAGAGGCAGGAATATTTAAGAAACCCGCCCAATTTTTCCACCGCCTTGCCACAGGATGGAACCAAACCGGCAACCTCTGTATTGCAAGTCCAGTGTGCTCAACGTTATATCTGCGGCAGCATCACGCATCACGATATTATAATGCTCTTTATACATTACACCGCAGCCGCGCTTCATATCTGTTTGAGCGAGGAGATCCAGACCTTTTGACTTGAGACTTAAAAGAGATCCATTACGTTTTGCAGATTCATAGATACCAGCATCCTCAGATGTAAATGTCAGCGTTATGCATGGAAATGTAGAGCCCGGCCTTATGGAAATGCAAGATATCCCTTCCTCTTGTTGCTTGAAACCTTACCGCTCTGAGCGTCCATGCTAAGAGACGAGCGGTCACGCACACTTACCCCACCGCCTCCCTCCATCCGTCCCCTCGTGCCACTCTGAAAATGCCACTCATGCCAGCTGGGGTGACGGTAAGGTGGCGAAGGAGTGACAGTTTGCACTGGTCAGTTCTCTGCATGGCGAATGAAGCCATGGGAGATTGCGCCTCGGGCTGGTATCTCACTCATTTCCGTTGCTCATTTCATGCAAACCATTTGAATTGAGACTTTTTCTTTTTTCATTTACGATGGCCTGGGTCAATACATCTCTGTGGAAGTCCGAACGTGTGGCTGTAATGATGCCTTCCTTGTTATTGATGAAGTAAATGGAATCACCGCAGGCTGTACAATGCCGAATTGTCGCAATTGCAGTGCGTACAGGCTGCTGAGGAATGGCAACACCCTGGCTTTATGAGCCCAATATTCAATTGTAGGATTGCATTGTGGGGTGGACCGGCACGATGGTTTAGCACAGTGCGCTCTGAACCTGGCGACCTGAGCTTGATTCCTTGTCACTGTCCTGGTCTCTTCCCCCACTTCACCAATCCGATATCAGCAGTGCGGCGAAGCACGGTTCGGGTTGCCACCTGTCCTAGTTTTCCCAGGATCATCTCTTTTTTTTTTTTTAGGCAGATGTCCTAGGACATCTGCAAATCTTCCGGGGAAATAAAAAGTCCCTTATTTTTTTGGTCAGTTGTACCAAAACGCACCACTCAAGACTATGTGTTGACATCTCCTTCTCTCCTCTTCTGGTGTTGTGAGATGTGTCCTGCTTATTGTTGTACTCCAGAAGTGGCAACTGTAGTTACCCCGCCCCACCCATCCCCCCCAACAACTCTATGTAATGTATATTTAACTTTTTTTGCACCGCACGTAGCCAACCGTGCTCATCGTTGGTGCCGGGAAAGGAGACAGCGTGGGGAGGCTTTGATCCAGCGATGGGCAGACAACAAAGCAGCCAGCACGGGACCTTCTTTGGCAGTATCAAAGTCTGAACAAAAATAAGAAAAGGTTTTTACCCTTTCTGGGAATAAAACAGGGCGTGTTAAGATGTTCAAACACCGAATAGAAACCTTTTGCGAGGAGTCATGTCTGCATGAACTACACGTAGTTGTTGGCGAACATGCAATCAAAACATGCTCGGATCGCCTTTTGTGTCAGACCAGAGGACGCCGAAAGGCGAACAGTGTCGCCTTTTGGCGTTCTCTGCTCTGACACTGGTGAGACTTGGCCCTAAAGGAGGCTGTCTCTGGTGGAGACCAATCCGTTTCATAGGACAACGCCAGATATGATTGTTTGCATGTTCACCACAAGTACGTGTGGTTAATGCAGACAGGATTCCTTGCAAAAGGCTTCTATTTGGTGTTTGAATATCTTAACACCCCCTACTCTTAGGTTTTGTCGGTAAAGTCACGTAGGAATTTTTTATTTATTAATAAAAGTAAATTATTATTTTTTTTCCCTACGTGACTTTACCGAAAAAACCTACGAGTATGAATCCTTGCAGTCACGAAAGCTTCAAATCTAAAATTAACACCCCCTGTTTAATTGCCAGAAAATGGGTAAAACCTATTTTAGTTTTTTGTTCGTAACAAAGGGGCCGCCCGTACAATAGTTTAGCGTTCAGCACGTGCACTGTCCGTGCGTAGTGCACGCACGGACCCGTCCTGGATATTGTCCCGCCGGGGATTACAAACGAACGTGTGGTTGGAAGTGGCCTTGCAAAAAAAAAAAGGTTTAACTACAACATCGCTGCACATCAACATGCCATGTTTATTTCGCCTCGGAGAATAGACAAGCGCGAGGCAATAAGCGCGCGCCGACATTACACAGGCCCTAAATAATGCAGCTAAATTCTAAGATTCCATTCCCGCGCATGCGGACGTAGTTGCACTCGCTTAAAATACTTCACATCTCATTCTCCGTTAAAAACCTTTATTTTCGTCCACTGACGCTCGCGCTTATTGTTTTTTGCTTGATTCGGTATTTTATTCGTTGTCTTCACGGAATCAACCAATTGGCAACGTTGCGCACCAATAATAAGCGAAGTGCTGCGTGCGGTGGCACAACGGACGGTTCACACGCCGCAGTTTGCAACGCAGAGGTCTCGCCCGTCGGATCTTCCAGCGCACGGGCAGTTGAAACGATGGTGGGCGAGATTCCTAAATCCCCCTCCCGCCCTCACTGCCTCTGTCCCAGAGGTCACGGGTACCCGATACCCATACCCTACCCAATACCCGGCTACCCGTACCCGGCCGGGTACGGGTACCCGTTTGCGACGCTGGTGCGGCCGGGTACGGGTAGGGGTAAGGAATCAAAACCCGTTTGCGACCTCTGCTCTGTCCATCCAGCTGTGGTTTAGATGCTGCGTGCACCACAGCTCGTCGCCATAGGGAGGTCACGTGCTGTGGGCCAAAGTGTGGGTGCTCTCCCACCTCTTCCGTAGACGTTTGCCTCGCGTGGAAGAGTAGGCCTAATTGCCCTCCAGAGTGGCTCTGCGGAGCTCCCTCGAGTTCGGGAGGCCTTCATATACACGTAGCTATCCCCTGTATATGCTTAGGCTATAGCCAAGGTCATTTCAACATAGCTGCCTCATAAATATTTGCTATCCAAGGTCATATAAACATAGCTGCCTCATATATATATTGGCTTTCCAAGGTCATTTAAACATAGCTGCCCCATATATATATTGTCCATTCACGGTTATTGAAACACATCTGCCTTCTGTATATGCTAGGCTATAGCCAATGCTAAACATGCAGGCAATTAGGCAGCTACCCTCCCCAAATTACTTGAACGTCACTCCGATCCCACAAATCGACTGTGGGGATGGAATCGCGATGAGGATCGGAATTATGAGAATCACCGCAGTTCTCCGACGCTCATTAAAATCCAGGATCTCGGCTATGACGGCTCTTATTGCTCCGAGCCCTGGGCTATCTGTCCACCTCCCTGAGTGAATGTAAATTTGTGTAAATTGCACCGGCGCTTTCTTAATCATCGCCATCATGGGCGGTTTTTTTTCTCCTTTTTTTATTTTCGGGAAGCCTTTCAAAGCTGAAACATTCAGTTCCTATTTTCCTTCCGGCTTTTAATATTTTTATTGACACATTTCTGGGTTTTTTTATGTGAGCAGATGGCAAAACCAATATACGTGTAAGACCAATCGTAGTACACGGGTCGTTAATTGTCAGCGAAACGCTGCGAATATTTGCGTACATTTGAGAAATTGTGTATTCAAGGCAGTTAAACCCATCGAGTCCACGACGTTCTGCTGTAAAGAGCGCACGAGGCAGAAAAATGTTTCGCAAGTGGCATCCTTTAATATATATCTGGGTAAAACATGTGCATTTTGAGAGCACATCAGCCTAGATTGCGGTCTTTGGCAGCTTCGCGGTAATGCTGTCCTCTGTGTCATTGCTTGCCGAGTGAGGGGGACCCTACCCACTGGCGCTGCGCGCACTGCTCTATGTGTTTGCATTCTGTGGTGGATGGGAATATTGCTGTGGCTTGATTGAACCGTGCCTCCCCGAAGGCATTGCAGAGGGGAACGACGCTGTTCCTATCCAAAAGCTGTAATCAGGACACCTGCAAGTTCATGAATAATTTTTCCAAAATGACGTTTTCCGGCCCATTCTTTGCCGAAATGTCACCGCTATGGGGGGAGGCAAGTGCTGCTGAGAATTGTACAGCTGCTCGTTGTGAAGATGCAATAAAAAAAAAATCACAGCGCTGGTAGCGATGCGTGTGTGTTTAGGGGAAGCGATTTCACGGGACGTGGCAATTGTTGCACTTACCTCCGAGCTACGCTGCCGCGTGTGCTGTTTGCTTTATAATGGGAGCCTTGCCGTCGGGCGCCTTAAACGGCAACTCAAGTCAAGAAATGTACATAAACGCACTTCGCGCATTGAAATGTCCGTAGCGTTAAAATGGAGGGAAACGTAACGGCTTCTGGCGCCGCTTGTCACTGAAGATAAAAAAACGAACAAAGTGACACGTATTATGAATACAGTTGGCGATAATAGTAATGGAAATCATAATACGCAAATATCGCGCAGTCATTTTAAATCCACTGGTAGATGGAGGGCAATCCATCGGTTTGTTCGTTAATAAATATTCGTGACGAGACAAAAATAGGGCGATTAAAGGGCGTTCAGAGAGGTGTGGTAGAATACATGAAAGAGAGAAAGGACCGTCTTAAGGTTCTGACAAATGGTCGACACTGATGAGGACAGTGGGTGAGAGAGGAGGGAGTGAAGTCCGTGCTCTGTTGGCCGTGGTGTTTGTATGACCACACTTCCTTCACCAGGCTGGCCATTGTAGCTAGATGCAGGGCAAATGGAGCGTTCACAGGACTGGTTGAGATATCACTCAGCGCTGATATTAGACGTGGCCAGGAAAAAAAGTTACTGAACTATATTTTTATTTTACCAGGTAAAGCCCACTGAGCAATATCGCTCTCTTTCACTTGCGACCTGGCCGCAAATGATAGCTCAATGAAGTGGCTTATCGTGTGGAAGTTTATAGCACATTGTTTCTAAATGTTAGAGAGAAAAACCCAGAGGACCTGGAGAAAAATCCACGCCACCATGGGAAGAACATGCAAACTCCAACCACGGGGAGAACCGGCAAACTCCAATATATACCTGGCGATGCAGTTAACATCTCCTAGCCACCAGTGGTGCCCGGTAAGCTTGCCGGGTTTACAGTAGAGTGCGCTAACCTCTGCGCCAACGATCTACCCTGTGCTTCTTTAATCTCCGCTAAATTCATTTCCCACCCGTCTCCAATTCCACATCCCTTTGGCAGGAGGAAGCCTATCCATAGGACAAACACTGTTGACTTCCTAGAAAGCAGAACATGTTTTGTCTTCCCAGGGAGAATTATGGGCTGAGTTTTCTGCACCGTACGTGTGTTGAACTTCTTTCGCACCGTACGTTGCCTACTGTGCTAATCTGGGGTGATATCTGATCGAGAGTTTCTGAATCATTGTCCCCAGCCGCAGGTCACCAGGATTCGCAGCACATTTTGCTAACCACTGCGCCACCGCTTACCCTGCAGCCTATACTCTTTGAGTATTACACTGGGACATTTAGAGTGCAATTCAGCGTTTTGCACTCTCATTTTTATTATATGTGCGACGATGTAAGGGCTCATAACAACATAAATGATTCCATATTTTCAAATTTATTTCTCCACGTAAAAAAAACATTCTTTACACAGACCATTGGTTGCGTGGCCTCCTGGGAAAGTATCTTCGTTGCAGCATTGGTTCCATGCAAGGAAACTCTGGACCAGTGTCAACATTCAGCGTCTCATCAGCAGAGGCAGGCTCACTTGAACCAACTGCTGGTGAACTGCCAGCTGTTCATAGGTCAGGCCACTTTCTGTAAGAAATTGGTCCTAGTTCGATGTGAATCTATATACATAGTTAGAATAAAATGCATAACGGAACATAATCCTGACTTGAAGCTTTCGTGACTGCAGGAATTCATATTCTCTAGCCCCCGCCCACTTTCCCTTGGGCTAAACCCATCTCAAACCTACGTAACATCACTAACACAGCCACCGTTGCTCCTTGTCCTCATGTCGGCGGTGTCCCTCGTTTTTTTAACGAGCTGGATGTCTCACTCGCACAGCCACCGTTGCGGTGGTTCGCTTACATTGACATGCTTATCTCTCGCAATGCAATGGCCACCTCTACAGCTGCATCGTTGTGGAGGTAGCCCAGCTCTCCGATCTCACATTTCCATGCAAATTCCATCTCTAGCCCCACCCACTTACCCTTGGGCCGCTAAATTCATCTCAAACCTATGTAACATCCTGCTTCAGCAGCTCTCCCGCTATATATATATGTTCACCTGATGACGATTGCTTGTGTTGCGATCGAAACATCGTGGTATTGTTATTATTTTTCTATCTACGTGGCTTTACCGAAAGAATGGAACATAATCCTTAAGCGTCATGATGGAGAATACACATTTCCATGCAAATTCCATCTCTAGCCCCACCCACTTACCCTTGGGCCGCTAAATTCATCTCAAACCTATGTAACATCCTTCTTCAGCAGCTCTCCCGCTATATATATATGTTCACCTGATGACGATTGATTGTGTTGCGATCGAAACATCGTGGTATTGTTATTATTTTTCTATCTACGTGGCTTTACCGAAAGAATAGAACATAATCCTTAAGCGTCATGATGGAGAATATAAATAACAAAGTAAATGATGTGTCCTACTCTATGGTTCTTTCGGTAAAGTCACGTAGTTAGAAAAAGTTAGAACGATAAAATAATAAAATAAAGTGAATAAAACAATATACAATATCATGACGTTTCGATCGCAACACAAGCAATCGTCGTCAAAGGGTGTCCTATCCATGTTTGTCTCTCCACGTGTAAAATAAAGGTATTTTTGCAAGACCCAATAAGGGTTCATAATTGACTGCACGGAACATTTCCATTGTGGCATGGCGTTGCAACCAGAGGGTTGCATATGCTTGCTTTTGTTTGTACGTGTAGTTGAACTTCTTTCGCACCGTACGTAGCCCGCCCGCGCAAATCGAAGGTGCGGTTTACTTCCTACCCAGGAAAGCCTCCACTGAGTCTCACGACTTTTTCAGGAGAGTCCTGCCAAGCTATCGCAGCAGGGGGCGATGTTGCTGCTACGTGTGATCCCAACTGAGCCATTTTCAAGCATCTTTTGTTTGTAAGTATTGGGATGTATGGCCAATACCAGTTACAATGTTTTGTTTTCTCTTAGCTATGGGAGTACATTTGAGAACTTGGAGGCAACCTTTGCATAACAGGGGGGAGAAGATACAAACCACACAACGGAAAGGTGGCCGCCACTCATCGGGAATCTAACCCAGGCCCTGTGTTGCTACGAGGCACAAATGTAACCACTGCCACCGCCCTGCATGAACTAATGCAACGCGCGTGCATGCCCGGGAACCATCTGTCACGGCGTTTTTGCGCACAGCGCTAAACAGTGGACGTGTGCAAAGGCCCTTAGTTGGCTGGGCACCTATTTCATAATAAAATGCTACCTGCCCTAGGTGGCAATTCATCACCTGGCACCAGCAGGGCTCACGAGTGAAATTAGTTG
This sequence comes from Lethenteron reissneri, assembly GCF_015708825.2. Taxonomy (NCBI): domain Eukaryota; kingdom Metazoa; phylum Chordata; class Hyperoartia; order Petromyzontiformes; family Petromyzontidae; genus Lethenteron; species Lethenteron reissneri. The sequence continues at coordinate 6,964,521 of NC_083826.1, read as the reverse complement.
CCCTGAAGGACCATGGCAAGGACTTACTGAATAAGCCGACCGTAAAATAATCTGACTCTGTGTACGAGGAATAATGGGCGACGCCGCTGGAAAATGCTGCCGTGTTGACGCCGTCGCCTTCATTTGCAGCACTGCCCCACTCCACTCGGCTTCTCAGGTCCGTGCGGATATTCCACTGCTAGAGAGAGGTCAGGGGTCGTGTCACGGTGACCCGCCGTGCGGGCAGAGTGGGGTTGCAAGAGGGGGTCGGGTGTTAGGCAAGCGATCGGCGCTGATGCCGCTGCTGCCGCAAATAAAATCGGCAGGAATTCCCTGCGCCGCGCAAGTCAGTGGGAGGTCCTGTAGCTGCTGCCTTTAATATCGGCGTAAAAAAAGTCTATTAATATTGATGTACAATAGTGGCCTTTTCTGAATATGCATGTGCTGCCCTATGTGTGGTGAATCGGTTAGTTGCATTCTGCCTGAAGATGTGTTATTACGTGTTGATAATGCGGCATACGGACAGGATTTTGCATATTTTGCATAATTTTTGTTTCATGTCCGTAGGGTTGTTTTTCAGGAGTTGGCACCGTTTTGTTCACAGAATAACAAAGGATCCCCCCCTCCCCCCGCGCCTTATAGCCATGCATTGTCCTGTTAGTAAGCACCTATGAAAGTCGGTACCGCCACACGTGTGGCCATAGCCATGCCCGGCCACATTTGTTCTCCCAGTGCCAATGTTTACACAATGCAGCCGGCCCAGAACTGGTTCAGACATTCACTCATGTTGGCCGTGAATGGGAATTAATCAGGTGCGCTAATCCACGAGGTGACTAGCGCTCTCTATGACCGTAGAAAACAAACACACAGTGGAAATGTGATGCAGCAAAAACAAAGAGAGAAGGGGATATTGTTATCTTTCGTGGAATGACTGTGCAATATCTGCAGTTAGATTACATTTTTTTGTTAAACTGATTCTGTTTAACATAAGAGTTGTGTATTGAGACGGGTTTGACCTCTGTGATTGGCATGTATGGTGCGAAAGTTCAACATACATAATAAAATTACAATTGGAAAGTTCATGCAGTGTTAATGTATGTATGTTAAACTTTTATGGCAGATTTACACATACAGGTTTATACAGATTCGGTTTTGTGCGATTTTGCGCTGTATATGCGGATAACCTATTTCTACCCAATTCGATATATTACGTGGTTTTAATTAAACTCACATGCGGCTATGCGATTGGATGTTGGACAACACCGTTTGGCTGCTGTGTGTGCTACACGGCAGGGCAGCTGTCTCGTGCGGTTTTCGCTTCATGCGCCCCCTTTTTTCAGGATGAATCTACCACACAACGCGAGGGATGTGTGCAAGCAAATTTATAGCTGGAAAAATTACCAACGCCATTTACTGTGCACCGGAGGTTGGACCCTGCGCACAGCAGTTAGAATTTCTTATTGGAAGTCGAATCGGCTCATCATTCTTCGTGGGTATATAAACTTATTACCACTTTCTGGGACGTCAGCAGCGGTTATCCTAAGGATAGCCTTGTTCCTGCCACAGTAATGTAGAATTCCCACCACTGGCTTAAGACTCTCTATCAAATGTAGCTGTGGTTAATGCAGCTTTGGGGTAGAGTAGTGGCGCAGCGGTTTGCGCATTGCGCTATGAACTTGGCAACCTGAGTTCAATTTCCGGCCATTGCTAGCATCGGTGACGAGAGATATCAGTACGGGTACTGGGTGTCCTCCCCTTCAGCAACCTGCATTGACCAGCGTGGTGAAGTATGGCCAACCAACCCCTGGATTGGAGAAGCTTTCATACAGTTGTGGATTGGCAAAGGGCTAATTATGCGGAAAAAAAATTACTTAAAATAAATCTTTAACCAATTTACAATTGATTCACGAGCTTCGTTATAGATAGATAAGTAATTTTTAATCATATATATGGTCACATGAATTACTGCTTTCTTATGAGATATGATTTATGAGCGCTCTGTTCCTCACTTAAAAAATATCCATAATACAATTTGTTCTGACTACATTTAATTTAATTAATCTTTAATTAAACCTTCAATACATTTGAGAGATGGGTATCAGCTTGGTGGGACTTTATCCAGCAGAGTTTTGACCATGGCTGATAACGATGACCTTCATATATCGTCACTTAACGTTCATATTTAATCAAGCCACTATCATTGAAGTCTTTCCGATGTATTTCCTCATTAAATTGCATTTCAAGTGGCAAGGGTCTCCCAAGACCGTATCAAAGGTAAAGGTGCATCCCCGCAATCCCTTGTTCAACACCACTGATGGCAGAAGGGCATCCAGTAGAGGTAGATCTTCAGCAGTGTATTTCACTAGTTTTCAGAGGGGGGACACTTTCGCCGACAAGGCATCGGTGTGAGTGCCACCGTAGATTCGAAACCATTGGGATTGACAGCACGATGATAGGGCGTTTTCACATTCGTGTATTGTCAGTGGCCGCACGTCAGGGGCCCGCACTGAAGGTCACCAGGGGCCCGCACTGAAGGTCACCAGGGGCTCGCACTGAAGGTCACCAGGGGCTCGCACTGAAGGTCACCAGGGGCCCGCACTGAAGGTCACCAGGGGCCCGCACTGAAGGTCACCAGGGGCCCGCACTGAAGGTCACCAGGGGCCCGCACTGAAGGTCACCAGGGGCTCGCACTGAAGGTCACCAGGGGCCCGCACTGAAGGTCACCAGGGGCCCGCACTGAAGGTCACCAGGGGCCCGCACTGAAGGTCACCAGGGGCCCGCACTGAAGGTCACCAGGGGCTCGCACTGAAGGTCACCAGGGGCTCGCACTGAAGGTCACCAGGGGCCCGCACTGAAGGTCACCAGGGGCCCGCACTGAAGGTCACCAGAGGCCCGCACTGAAGGTCACCAGGGGCTCGCACTGAAGGTCACCAGGGGCTCGCACTGAAGGTCACCAGGGGCCCGCACTGAAGGTCACCAGGGGCCCGCACTGAAGGTCACCAGGGGCTCGCACTGAAGGTCACCAGGGGCTCGCACTGAAGGTCACCAGGGGCCCGCACTGAAGGTCACCAGGGGCCCGCACTGAAGGTCACCAGAGGCCCGCACTGAAGGTCACCAGGGGCCCGCCAGTAGTCCGCGGGCCTTGCAATGAAGAACACTGCTCTAGAGAGACCTTCCAGAGGGTGTTTGGCCTCCTCTTTCACGGAGCCCAGACATGGTGGTAGAGGTGAGCGTGCCCACACTTTACCCCACCACACGCGACATGTCAATAAGCTGACCGACCGAGTTATAGCCATTCGCACTGCTCGGTGGGCGGAGGTGCTGGACCGTTCAATAAACATGCCCCACTAGGTTTTATTTTTTAACTTCCGCGCCGAGAGATGGAATCGAAAACCAGCGGCTTCATCCGTCCAGCGCACTCGCCGTGACAACCGCTGTGGCAGGTCCGCGACACGCATGAGGTCTGCGAAGCGGTGTAAGTGAGCCTCTGCGTGCCTGCCTGGGGTGCTGGTAATCGCCCGTAATTTGGCCGCTCGCTCGCCGAATGCAACGCAATTGTGAGCCGCGGCACTCCGGCGGTCCCCGCCGCGTTTACCGCTGACCGCCGCACCGGTCGCCTCGGCTCTTTGTCACCTGACCGTGCGTCTCGTGCGATATGCAAATGAGAGCCTCACCCCCCCGATGTGTCGCGGCGCGGCGACAGCAAATGCCTTCACCTGGATTGCACAGTTTAATAAAGGAATGAATGATTGATTAGGTGAGAAGGGTGGAGACCTGCGTCGTGGTAGTTACCTTCGAGGATAAAGCGTTTGAGTGAATGCGCACATCGAATCGCACGTGTGCAGGAATCAGCGCTTTTGTTTAGTGGTCAATCCGCCGCTGAATTGAAGGCATCCCCCCTGCGCTTTGTCGGTCACGGGGGTCGTTTGGCCGCAACCGATTCGTCACGCGGGTCAGTGCAGGTCGGCGAAGGGCAACCCAGGAGTGTTTGGGACATCGCTTCCCATTCACGTTAGGCACAGCCAGGGATTGAACTCAGGCGTGGTTGAGTTCGTCGTGCAGAGCGCCAACCACTGTGCCACTGCTCCACCCAATTAAATAATAACAGCCACAACGGTAATAAAGTTATTAACCAGGTGCAAAAGAATCTGGAAATCCAGCGAGACTTCTTTGGGTAAACAAATACGTTATTATATTATGTGTCTCTGTGTTTGCAGCTGTTGTTGTTTTTTGTATTCATGGACAACTGCGCTACTGCTCTACCTGCCCTCAGCAACAGTGCTGGATTAAGCTAGTGCGGGGCCTGTAGCATATGTTATGAAGGGCCCCTAAATTAAAAAAAACCTTAAATATTAAAACACTAATTTGTAACTTGCATCGTAAAGTAATTGTATATTTTTTATTTGCTATACAGCCAAATGATACGACAAATCGCTAACCTTAAACACCCAGTCGTTCATAAAAGTTGAAGGCGGTATAGTACTATAGTAATAGAGCAAGTGCATAATCACTGAACCGGAATTGATAGCTTGAAAGCATTTAGCGCGGGGCCCTTGAAAGTGCGGGGTCTGTATCATTATGTAGCTACTTGTGCTACTACGATATAATCCGGCGCTGCTCAGCAGTAATGGTATAATACTTAATAGGACGAAACATTGCACTGCCACCAACAACAATAAAGGGTAATGCAAAACAACAACAACAACAACAAAAAGCCGATGACGCCTCTGACAACTTGAGAGATTGCAGCTTGTTTTCATAACTAAATGTCATTGCAAAGTCACAAATGTGCAGGCGGGGGAGGACAGGGGAGGTGAAAAAGGTGTTCGTTTTTTGCGATGTGTCACACGCACGATTCACGCTAATGCGTTTTGTCCGTGCGGTGGGGGCAGCGGTCATGGGGGGAGGGGGGGGGGCAAGCCTATTAATTCAAGATGTGGATGAAAGGCCATTTTAATTGAGGAGGAGAGCCCCGTAGTCTGGCCCGGTGCGCAACTGCAGAGAAAGACAGAGAACAATGCAGGCAGGCAAGGATGGCGTTGGATGATTCTCCTGTCACTCTTGAGGATGTTCAGTTGCGCCGCTGTAGTTTTGCTCGATTCGGTGTAAATGTGGAGGGAAAAAGCGGAGGGCCCGGAGGAAAAATCCACGATACCACAGGGAGAACATGCAAATATACCGGCGTCAGGGTCAGGATTGAACCCACGACGTCCTGCATACCAGGCAAGGGAGTTAACATCTCGCCACCGTGGCGGCCCCATATTGAATGCAAAGAAAAGTTCGTCGGCTTCGCTGGAATGAGATGACGGACGATGATCAAGAATAATAATGAAGTGACAGCCATGGAATTGATCGTGTCCGAAAGAGCGTACATACACCAAGTAGATGGGGCAATGAACTCAATTCACGTACAGGTAGGCAGCAGGCGTATCATTGAATTGCAGGATCATCAGCCACGGATTAACCTTAGCTGATGATGATGATGATGCTAATATCTATATACCCACATGACTGAAATGTAAAATATGAAACAAATTATTTGATGATGATGATGATGCTGCTGCGCTGGCAATGGTGCACGAGCACATGTAACAAAATAAAACCTCAACACATTCTTGAATAAAAAATTTAACTGTGGGCTTAAAGGAAATATATGTAAAAACCTTAAAGGTGATGGCCCTTCTTCATAGCACATACATGATCTCTGTGCTATGCCGAAGGACCATGGCCCGAAACGTTGTCTATTACATACAAATCCTTATAAAGTGAATAAGTGTTTTTTTTATAATTAGTAAAACAAAATAAAAATGCTAAAGTTAGTAGTTTACCCACTATGGGAGAAACTACATCCATATAACCTTAACAGACTGTTGGGACTATCATTGAATACCTATAAATGTCGGAACGGCACACAACAGGATGGGTGGCCAGCACCACGCCCGACGTCCTTTGTTTCCCTAGTGGTAATGTTTTACACACTGCACCAGGTACTCATTTAAGGCTGAGTGGACCTAGGGGAAGCCCAGAATCGGTACAGATAATTGTCACTGGCGTTGGCCGTGAGCGGGAATCGAACTCGGGTCGCCGGGTTCATAGCGCGTTACGCTAACCGCGACACCACCGCTCTCCCCCCCCACACACACACTGTGTACAGATCAGGCGTCTGGTCAGAATGCTAAATGGGCCGAGCGAGCACACGTGCGAGTTCCCGGATGATCATCAATCCCAAACCAATTTGTAACGCGCGCGCGCGCTCACTACCAGAGACGGCGAAGGTGTCAGCATGCCACCGCTCCGCATAAATCTGTCGCAGCATCGCGACGTATCTGCGCAGCACCTCATTAGAGAATTCCGTATTCAGAAGAATTCTAGCTGGAAGTTCCAAGCGAGTGGTTTTTGGGGGCACAGGGGCATTGGGCCGAGGGGCGGGGCAGGGGGCAATTTGTACCTTTTGGTGAAATAGGTGGGAATGTGTATCCGGCTACGAGCCGTGGCATATGGGGGGGGGGGGGGGGTTCGGAAATATGGCCATGAACAGCAGAAGACGATACAAATCTCGATTTAAAGCTTTCGTGACTGCAGGGATTCATCTTCTTGGTTCTTTCGGTAAAGTCACGTAGAATGAAAATAATAAAATATATTATTTTATATTATTTTATTATGTTTTATTTTTATTATTTTATTATTTTCATTCTACGTGACTTTACCGAAAGAACCAAGAAGACGATACAAATCCTTGAGTGAGAAATAATTTGTGGGATTGGAGGCATGGACACACCGCTGGATGGGACCGTGTGCGATGGTCAAGAATGAGTGACCAGGTCACGGCCAGGCTGTGGAGGGTGAAGCAATACAGGTGCTTGCTGCGTCGTGATGGTGGTGGCTTGGGGAGGCCTTCATCACCCAGGAGTGGATAGATCGTGGCTGGTGATGATGATGATTAGGTGAGGATGTTGGTTGGCCATTTGCTTCGGTGGCAACATAATTGGTCGGTTGGGTGTCTGGTTATTTGTTTGATCGGAGGGCTAGAGAAAAAAAAATCCATTTTGTCTCGGGGGTGTTATATGACACGGCTACAAGAACAACGACGGTGGTGTTTGAACGACGTGTGGAACAACGTGGAATTTCAGGGTGTGGCCACGTGGTGTTGCTGGGCGCCGTGCCCACTGCAAGTTGCGAATTCTCGAATGCCCCCTCCCTCCCCTTGGCTATCCCTGCGGGGATGGAAAAATTGGCCGACGCTTTTGTGATTTGACAGCCACGAACGCTTCACTATTCTTTTTTGTTCCACCCACCTTCCCCCGCCCCCCCATTTGATTTTATTCTTAATTTTCAATTGGCAATGCATCCGGCAAATTGTGGCGTTCTTCATGGAATTCACTTCCCCCCCCTCCCCCCGTCCAGCGCAGGCCACAGGAATTATAATAGCTCCGTGCGAGCGTGCTGTTCAAGAGAGTCGCGTCACGAGCGCTCAAGCAGATCCCTCATTTCTGCCGCATCTCACCAAGATGCTGGTGGGGGGGGGGGGGCGGCGGCACACCGTTGACAGCTTAAATGTTAGCTTTTTAAAAGTATGCGTGAACAACAACGCAACAACAACAAACAATAGTCGTGTTGCATTCCTTGAGTGGAATGACGGCTCTTTCCCTCTCTCCGTGTGCGTGCCGCTCTGCAGATGCATGAGCGTAAGCGTGATGTCAGGAAAGAGCACGTATTATATTTATATTTTTTTGACACGTCAAATCCTGTCGTTGAGCGGCGCTAGAAAGGTGAACGAGACCGCTAACGCGTACACAGCTGCAACCGCTGCTTCGGTTTAATCACGCTCTTGCATTCCCTTCTCGAACAAAACGTTGTTGCGATCGTTCTCGATGTGCCTTGGCGCCTGCTAAATTATATCTCTACGCCTGCAACACCTGCCCTCTGAAACAGCGCCTCGTTATATTTTTCGCCCGACTTCAACGGGCGCCGATTGCGCGCCCTACGCGGCGAAAACATAGGCCACAAAAACTTTTCGTACAAAAAAATATAGTAGCCGTCTGATTTTTTGCCACCGTGAGCCAGGGGCCTTGCAATCCTCACGGAGTTACTTATGCATTCCCTGCGGCTACTTCTCGTGAACCCAGGAGGATACGCGGGTGACAGAGATCAGGCGATGAATACAGCCAACCACAACGTGGAACCAATAAAAGATTTTGTGTATCTTGAAGAGAGAGAGAGAGAAGGGGCACTGACACTGAAGCAGCGCTTTTTGCGACAACGCGAATCGCAAAGGCTGGTGCCGGTCACGTAACTTGTTTCATAAATGCGCACTCCATTAGAGGTCACTCTGCGAAAGTGCTCGCGAGTGTGATGAATAAAGAAATGTGTAACTGGAAAGGGGAATGCATAGGCGGTGGGTGGGTGGGGGGGTGGTAACGTTTCAAATCTTGTAAATGAAATAGGTGCGCATTTCTGGCACTCCGAGACCATTGCTTTCCCCAGCGCACGATTACCCCATCACTGCTATCGTCGTCGAGATTAATAGGCTGCTGCCAGCGTTGCAATGTTTGTTGCATGTTTAATTAACTCAGACGATAAAGCTCTGCTGCGGAAAGAGATATTGAGGTCACGGCAAAGGTTCCAGCACTCACGCTTGACTTACTCTGAGCCTTCTCTGCTGACATATAGTTGCAAAGATCGTGTTCGGAAACGCATCAAGACAGGAAACACTGTGTCTTGATTTTGTTTTAACAAAGGATTAGTCGTACACACCCCCCCCCCCCCTCCCCCATCATATTTTGGTGCGAAAATTTGTACAGGAAGACATTTTTATTAAATATGCAGTGCATTTCATTTACATTTTGACGGCAAATGTGCATTGTAAATGTTCTCATATTTCCTTGCAGTCAGCACAGTCAACATTTTTTATTTATTTTGATGTTTACATTCCTAGAATCCCCGAAGGGTGCGGATTTCAATAGATGTCATGATTGCAATATTTTATGTCCTAATGCAATTTGAGATTCGATAGGTTGCAACGCAATATTCGGTTAATCAACAATCATGAATGAAGCGACGGACCTGTCAATGTCCCGTATGGAATAAAAAATAATCATCCAAACAAGACGCAAAAGTATTACAGTGGCATGCCGGTTGGTTGAAAGCGAGCTCCTCAGTGTTACAGAATTATTTCTCAGCATAATTCTGAATTATTTCTCAGCATAATGCTGTATTTTATTAAACATGTACGCCACAAAACATCCTTGTAATATTTTTCTATTTTTTTTCATCCTATCATTACGCTGAATTTGTATTGCTGTGTTGTCGGTAGGCTAGTAACGGTGGTGTTTTATTAGGTGGAATGACTGCTTCTGCGACAAAGCAACACGATCCTTCAAATTTAACTGGAGGTGGTGCACGCTTGTAGTTGATGGATCCGTGAGATGTTGTGGTCGTTTGATGTTCGAAAGATTTTCATGATACCGTGAATAACATTCGCAAAAAATATATACAAGTCAACAGGGATTCATTTGTGGAATGCTTGGAATTATTTTCTGTATTTTCCCCCTACCCTCAATGCACAATTATAAAAAACATCTTATAAAAAACATTTGCATGCTACTTGCCAATGGTGAAGAAAGAGGGCACTTTTCCTGTAACATGTGGTCACTAAGTGCTATTTATTTGGCAGGACTGATTCTGCCGATGAGCCTCCAAAGGATGGAAACTGACCGGCAAATTACATGCTGAATTAAAATTATGTGATTTTTAACATAAGTCTAGGAGGCCAGTCGATTATTAAAATAAAATATGATTCTTCAACAAATATTTTTCCTGCGGGTCACAAAATAAAATTGGTGTGCGCTGACGGGCCTCGTGACATCGTACGTCGTGATGTCACGCGGTGACGCAATAACGTTGCGCGTATGCGACCACCGATCCGTTTTCGCTCATCTCGAGGCTTCTTCTCGTCCTTCCCTTGTTCATCTTACTTTGATCTCTCACCGATTGCTGCATCTGGTCTACGGCTCTCGCTCGCGCCTCTTGTTCGTGGAGCTTTCATCTTTCCAATCGGCATTTTGTTTACTGTCTCCCAGCGTGGCCTTTCGCAGCTGTTGCCGCAGCGTAGTCCCTACGAAGCGTTGCCCATCGGCGTTCCTGCGTCCGTGTTCAATCGTTTCGCCTGCCCCGAACTCATTCCGGTTGCCGATGAAGCTCCCGGCACGCGGTGGTAAGCGCCAGGCATCACGTCGAACAACGCGAGGCACAGATCCATTTTTTTAATTTAATATAAAGTGAGCCATATTTTGTTCGCGGTGAGCTCACTCCTAAGGGGCCTTCGTTGGCCAGATCTGTCACATCGGCCACCGACTGCAGAACTCGAGATGTATTTTGTACAGGATATGTACGTTCTTTGGCACCGCACGTAGCCAACCGTGCTAATCGGAGGCGCGAAATGTGGTCACGCAGAACTGACGGTGATTGATTTCATTAAGAAGCAAAGGTTCCCGCTGAGTTCATTTTCGAACACGTGGGAGCTTAGGGGCACGTCGCTTTCCTTGTTTGGCCGTAGAACTCTACACAGCCACGTTCTCTTGTCCTCCATTGCACTGCCAGGGGCCACAATTGCTCTCTACGCTCAATTCTTCACCAAGTCACCTTGTCCGTGCATTTGTGTGGAAGCCGCGCGGCGCGGCTACTGTGGCTTTCGCGAACTGCAATACAATTGCAGAGCTTTATCCCCCCCCCCGCCCCTCTTTTCAGCCGATCTGCACGACAACAAACGCGCACTTGTGATGGCTTTGACATTGCATCTGGATGAACCTTTCATTCCTATGTAAAACCTCACTGTAAACCTGATGTCCGATGCACTTTGTAGTTATTATATCTGTGACAAAATATTTGCTCGTCTCGTTTTGTGCTGTAAAAATGTGCCACGTGATTTTTTGTGAAAAAATGTTTACGTTACAATTGAAAAAATACCAACAAAAGTTGACTACAATTTTGTTCATCTACTGCTAGATAGCGGCTTCCACGCACCGTAATCGGTCATGGGGGTTGTGTGGCCATACGTCACCACACTGACCGGTGTGCACTGGTTTATGGAAAAAGCCAACCCATGTTAACCGTGGCCAGGAATCGAACTCGGGTCGCCGGGTTCATAGCGGAGCGCACCTACCACTGCACCGCCGCTTCGCCCGTTGTATAATTAGCCCTTTAAATTGTTTTCTTTCAATGCAGGTGTAGATAGTTCGCTTATTAATACGGTTATTCATCATTATGGGGTGTTTTTTTTTCTTCTCTCGCTGTCTCCAATTTTGACATTTTTAATGATCTCTTTCAATTTTAATGCGCACGTATTGTTCGCGTGCCTGCTGCGATTATTGGCACTGCATTTACGATCTACTGCTTCTCCGCACGCTTGTATCATCCTGGCCCCTATTGCCAAGCATATTGTGTCTCGATGACGTCTCGCTGGGTTCAGACTAAAGGAATTCATTGATGTTTAAAGAATGTCCATATGGGCGCATCCTACTGCGCGCGTATTACAACAGCCCATTAATATCCACTTCGCTCTCGGAAGCGAGAGCACAACGTTCGAAGGCTGCTGCAGTTGATTTTTTTTTATTGGTTGCTGAGTACATGGCCAGAAACCCTAAATGTCAAGCGGCCAGCAATGAACGGCCCTGATGAAGGTGCGTTCGGCCGCGGTTAACGCACTTATCGAATTGGGCGAGGTTGCGAGAGACGACGTCAGATAATTCCTGCGATCCCCCGTGTAGCCTTCACTGACTGTCGGGACAAGTGCTGTTAGCGAGCACCTACGAAGGTCGGCACGGCACACGAGCGGGTGGGTGGCGATGTTTACACACTACTCCAGGTACTCATTTGAGGCTGAGTCGACCTTGGGGAGGCCCAGGACTGGTTCAGATAATGGTTACTGTTGTTGGCCGCGAGCGCAAATCGAACTCGGGTCGCCGGGTTCGTAGAGTATCGCGCTAACCGCAACACCACCGCTTCCCACTCCTGTCACTCCCTCACTTGCGTAAACTTTTATATCGCTACTACCGTGGACTTCACTCATTGATCACCTCCGCACCCACGTTGAGGACGCGGTCTGCCAGACTGGCCGTTTCATCTCAACCGCACTGGGTTTAACCACCACACTCCCGATTCGCAACGATACGCGCTTGCTCACTCGCCCACCCACTCGCTCACTCACTCGTTCACTCGCCCACTCAATCATCCACTCATCCACCCAATCGCTCACCCACTCACACACCAACTCACTCAGCTACTCACTCGCCGCAATGCGGATCAAAACGCCTCTGTCCGCTTCTTCCCTCGCACTCCTCCGCTTTGGAATTCCCTACAAGCTGCTCTTTTCTCCAGTTCTATTAACCTTTCTAAAATCATGACACGTTTACTCTTATCTGTTAGGACTGTTATTGTGCTGTTTCTTTCTGGCCGCTGGGCGTTCTGTGCCTTGGTGACACAATGCAAACTCAAAATTCATTTAAAGTGTTCCTGGCCCATAGATCCCTGGCATCACCCACAGATGTGTGTGTTGTTTCTTATGTTTAAATTAGCATAACCCAAAAGTGATTATTCACGGAGTTTTTGACCACATTTAAATAATTGTTCACATCAAGTTGCTGCTGAATCACAGATTCTGTGTTTTGAGCCAATTGCCCTGAAGCAAAATGAAAGTGAGGATTATCTTTTGAGTAAGTATCGTATTAAATTAAATGTGAAACTTTAAATTAGAGAGCTATGGAGGAGTGGTGACGCAGCGGTGAACTCACTGCGCTATGAACCCTGCGACCTCAGTGAGATTCCCGGTCGCAGCCGATGTAAGTGGCAGGCGATGTCTAACCAAGTGCTGGGCCCCTCTCTTCCCCAACCAGCACTGACCAGCGTGGTAAAGTATGGTCAAACACAATCAACTAATGACCATGCCATGGCGGGTGAGGGTGGCGTGGGACTTCAGCAGAAAATTAGAAACATCTGCAAGGTATTCACGTAGGGAAAAATACATACGTTTTATATTGTAGGCTGACAATGGCTTGGGTAGGACACATCCCTACAAAGGCAGTTGAGGCTTAACACCGGTGGTTGAGACTAACAATGGAGTGGCAGCTAGCGGAGGGACCACGTCCAACCCTCCGCCGAGGAGATGGAACGATAATTCATCCATCTGGCACCGACACTCACTTGCAGGTGCTAGACGGATTGTTTCATCACAGGATTGTGAGATATGGTGATGAGCTCTGAGAGGACTTCATCCAGCAATGGATAGAGCATGGCTGATGATGATGATGATAGTGTGGCTTCATCGACGCTCAAACCACGTGTCTGTGCACGCTCACGCACGTTGCTTTGTTCTCCACAAGTGCTGTCGTGAGCAGGGTTTTATTCTCATATTCGTGGTGCTCTGTCAGGTCTTACCTGGGTCACGGCATGAGGATCAGACCTAATAGTAAACGCAAGTTTTCGTCAGAAATCAATCTCGCCGTTTTAATTGTGGACGTGAGATGAAGCGATGTTCAAAAGAGTGCCACGCGGAATGTTAGGGGCCTAGAAAGGGCTGGGCACTGCAGCGTCGAGGCGTTTGTTATGCCAATTTAACACCATCGTACGGGCTCAATGTATGCGACAGCGCATCTTTCGCGATGTTCTCATGAATGCGTGATGGATATTTTTGTTTGATATCAAAGAAGCCCCGAATTTTCGTAACCCTCTGGGGGCTCTGGGGAAACGGTGCCTTAACTCTCTCTGAACGAACACGCACTACACCGCGTGTTCGGCAGTTTACGGGATGCACTTTTGTACCCGTGTATTTTAAATGAAGAGTTGGGAATTGTTCAGTCCGTGTCTATCTGTGCGTATAAATTCAACTAAAGCAATCAATGTTATAATACTAGATTCATGTAATATTGTTGACACCAGGCACGAGTTTGAGGTGCATCTTACTTCCCAGAGGATCTTGCAATCGGGAGAATATAGTATTGGCTTTGTCAATTTTCTTTTTATTCGACAATGTTTTACTCACGTCGTTTTGTCATTTTATTCTAAGTAATTTTGACTTCCTCTTGGCCAACATTGGCACATCATCTCCCCGTCCGATTAACTTGTATCCCCAATTGTAATTTGCGTTGCATGAATGAATCGTATAAAATGGGATTGTATCAATTTGTATCAAACTAATTTTTTGGGGAGATGAGGGTAGTCGGGAGGGTTAGGGTGGGCAGTGCGAGGTGACCCTGGCGACTGATTTATAGCACGAGGAGTGAATATTCAGAGGTTTCAAATTTTCCTTTCTTCTTCCGAGCAATCTCGTCGAGGGAGAAAAATTAATTATGCGCATTTCTGTTATATAACGTGCCTCTCTCTCCGCTCCTCAATGCAATCCATCCTTGGCTTTTCGCCTTCAGTCTCGGGCACTGTTATGCAAGACGCAATAGCCTCTCGCCGTAATGTATGACTTGTTGCGCCGCGTGGCGGTCACGTGATACCGTGTGCAAATTCGCCTTCAGCGGGGAACAAGAGGAGAGGCAAAAGCAAAAATTTAAGGAAATGTAGCTGCGCCGCATGTTGGCTGCGTTCGTGAGCTGATGGTAGTTTCCCCTCTGCCTTGATGTCGTGCAACTCCGATAGCTTCCAACGATCTTTTGTCCAACCAGGAAAGGGAGCCCATCGAGGTTCGTTATCTCTTTGGCAAGAAAACTGTCAAATAGTCGCATTTTGTAAGGTGTTTAGACGTGTAACGTGAGGGTTGGATATTCACATTTTCAGTTGGATTTTCGTGGGGGTTTTTTCAGGATAATTTTGGGATTTTTTTTGGGGGGGGAGGGGGGGAATTTTTCGAGCGTTTACATCAGGTGATGAATGCGACGCGCCTTCGTGCGAACAAGAGTGACGTCAGCCGACACAACTTGGGTGGAAGAGCACAGAGGTATCGGTGACGTCATCGCCTTGACGTCAGCCTTTCAGATCAATCCAAAACAAAGCAAAAATTTACATCTTCCAAAATTTTATTCATATTAAAATCGGGAACATATCCTCAAATTAAGATATTTTTGAGAGTTACGCTTTGGTGTTTTAAGACTTTTGTGAAGTTATGGGGGGAAAAATCTAGGTTTTAGGTTTTGTAATATAAAAGAAAATCAGTGCCAAAATACGAGTCAAAAAATGGTAGCAATTATATTTATGAGCCCTTTTTAAACTTCTCTAATTACATATAGAATTGTTTTCATTTCAGATACACCAACCCAGGTTTTAGAATAACGTACAAATCAGAGTGAAGACGTTTGCATTTTCCTGCACAGTACAGCGAAACCTGCATGGAATAACCTTCAACATTTTCCTGAGCCAACAGAGTGACTTGGGTGTGCCTAAGAGGAAAGTTTTTAATCAGTGCATAGAGCCTGCCTAAGGATGATCATAAATATGGACACTGACAAATAACATTAAACAATAGCGGAAAATTACATGGAGAATTATGTGTTTTTTTTAGATGCATGCTGGCAGTTACACCGAGACTCAGAAAGAGCAACTCAAGGGTCTCATAACAAATACAAATTGGAACCTTTTATTGACTGTCAAATAACAAAAAGGACTTGGAGCAAGAAGGAATAACGGCAGATGCACGAGGCTGGTGATGGAATAGCAGCCATAGCAGAGACAAAAAAACCTTAGAGATGGAGCATTGAAATGGGCGCACGTGTGGGAGCGAGATGGAATGTGACATCGGGTGAATCATGATGGATGGCGTCATCACGACGAGGCCTTCATCCAGCAGTGAATAGATCATTGCCGAAGATGACGTTATTGATGCCACGGTGGGATGGCTTGATGTTTAAGGGCTCAGCGCCCTTCATGAGTCTCAATCGATTTCTTGAAGGAGCTTTTAATATAACAGCGCACGCCTTCTGTCCCTGACTTCACAAATATCAAGGGTACTTGGAGCAGTGGTTGCCGCCCATTATAATAAAGGCGCGACGCACAGAAGCCACCGTCGTACATTCTACACCTGCTCCTTGACAGATCCTCCGGTTAGATTTTCTGCACGTTTTTAATTTTCTTGATTTAATCCTCGCCGCGTGCAGTTAATAGAATTACATTTCGAGCCTCGGAATATATTTGGGTAAGCGATTGCATTCTCCGTGATTGCGAGCCACTTTTTTTTTTTTGGAATCGAAATGATGCATTGTGTTTCATTATTAATGTTTGAGATAGCGGAAGCCGTTCCGGTTATTTTATTTGCTTCTCCCTCCGCCTCTGACCGCACACTATTCCCTCCCCACCTCTCTCACCACCCTGACAGCTCTTACCCCACCAACCCCCCCCCCACACTTTTTTTTTGCTAGCTACGAATCAACTGCAGCGACTTGCCAAAAACGAAATGTTCGCGTGAAGGTGATAATGTCACAAAGCGGATTATTGCTGTGCCGCACGATCGCGGCTGGTTAAGCCCGAATCGGATTGCGCTGCGAGCGGAAGCCAGCGGTGGGGTTCGGGGAGGCAGGAGGCGTTCGTACGTCACGGTGGCTCGGTAGATGTTGACTACCTCGCCTGGTGTACAGGACGTGGTTGGGTTCGATCCCGACCCTTGACGCCTGCTGCTGTATATTTAGAGTTTGCATGTCTCTTTCTCCGTGGCCACATGGGTTTTTTTCGGGGTCCTCCGGCTTGCTTTTTTGCTAGACATTCAGAGTCAACAACATTCTTTTAGAGAACAGCACTCGCACTATGAGACCTCCTTTACCAGTGGCAACTCTGATGATGATAATAACAACTCTGATGATGATAATAATATGCACTGGACAGTGCATATTATTATCATCATCAGAGTTGCTTCGTTTTGTTTGCATTTTGACTACTTGTGTTGTGGTTATTGCAAACATGATGCCTTGTATAAAAGTGTCAGTTTTGTACCAGTTTAAAGGGTAAAACCCTACTACTATAGAACAGCACTCGTTTAGAGTATGTGGCTATAAGTGTCCACGTGATAAGCCACTTCGTTGAGATATTATTTTTGGCCAGGTCCCTTATGAAAAAAAATCGATATATCTCAGTGGGCCTTAGCTGGTAAAATAATAAAAAAAAAATGGCTTTATAGTTTAGTTTAAGTCGTAATTTTTTTTTAAAATTTTTAAATTTTAGTAGTTTAATAGACGGGACTGCAGCACAACGCTCGAGTTTGACCTTGTTTAAAAAATGGGGGCAGCGGGCAACAACCCAAGGGGTGGGTGGGGGAGGGCGATGCACAGCACAGCCAATGTGAAATAAACTTTAAACGAAAGTATAAACTTTAAACCGGGTTACACGTCGCGTCTGGACATCTTAAAACAACAACAAGAAAAAACGCGATTATCAAGATACCTTACCGAACTCCCGTGGGGAACCTAAACTTTTCTGGAAAGCGATAAAAGCCCTTGAAAGTTAAAAATCGAGGACAGCGGTCCACCGCCTAAGCTTTCGTTCAGTGGTTACCTGCAATTAGGATGCAACCAAAATCTTTAACTCCCGCCACGTGTCTACAGGGCCACATCTTCCGCGAAACTTTCACCCCCTTCCAAAGTTCCAATTCCTCGTCTCCCCAAGGCCCCCACCAATTGCTCTCCCCACGTTGAAATTGTACATCAGTCTCTGCCTCTGACGTCGTTGACGTGCTCACCGCATTGAACAACAACAACAACAAATCTCACGCTCAGATGGCGTTGATGATCTCCCTGCCTTTGCCCTTTGATGTGTGGCAAACCTCATTGCTGAACCCACATTCCATATTCTTAACCTCTCCGTCCAGCAATTGACGCTGCCTGAGCTATGCAAAACTGCTTTTGTGCCCCCCTCATCGTAAAGGAGGAGTTGCCACTGATGACCCAAATAACTACCGCTAGATTTTCCATCTTATCCCCCCCCCCCCCCCATCTTCAAAAATCTACTAAAAATACTAATTACTGATTTCATCCTAAGAAAATAACCTGCTCCACCCCAAACAATCAGGCTTTAGGGAAAAGTTCAGCGCAACTTGGGTGGTGCTAATCACGCCTGATGTCTATCTTCAGCCTGGATAGTAAAGATCTCTGTTGCCATCCTCTTCCTTGACCTATCGAAAGTATTTGATCCAGGATATCGCGACATCTTAATCCAGAGCCAACTGAACTGCTGAACGTGTCCAGAACGACCATTCAGACCCCTCCTAGCAGGTCACGTCTGTAAGCTACCTTTTCCTCAAAAGGAACCCCCTGTCAATTCAACACATTGGCTTTTGCAACCAATACAGATAGTCCCCGAGTTTCGATGGTCCGACTTACGATATTTCGATCTTACGATCGCGATACGATACCTTCAATGCCTGTTAAAAAAAATGTTTAATAGCAGATAGGATTGTTTCCTGAAAAAAACTTTCTATTAAATTGCAGTTCATAGAGGTAGGCTGAGAATTTACCTCGTTTTTTTTTGTTTACATTTTACGGTGCAATACAGTATTGTAATTAATAAATACATACAGTATATAGTGTATACAGTACGGTACTGTAAATTGCTTTTTTGCTAAATTATCACCATTCTTTAAGACTCCTGGGTAGGCTAGGCCATCTTCGACTTACGCTATTTTTGACTTACGATGGGATCATCGTAACGCATCTTCGTCGTAAATAGAGGACTACCTGTATTATTCAAACCTTACTGGCTGTGTCGGGTGGCGGAGGGTTACGACACATACGCGATCTAACCCAAAAACATTTAAATGGAACCCCCCTATCAATAAAGGTGTCCCTTGGGGCTTCATAAATTGTCCGTTCCCCTTCTCTCTTCATGTCGATAACCTAGGAGACTCACTGATCCACGCCATCCCTAAACGTGTTCGCTGATGATGCCGCCGTGATGGTGTCTGGCAAATCCGAGGATGATCCGTGTGCTGAGCCGCAGCGAGGCTTTAACTTACTTCAAATGGACATTAGTTATCTCAAACTTGTTCATAATGACAGCAAACACCAAACTCCGTGGCATTCTCTGTAAAGCCGCCAATTGATCCCCTCGTTAATCAACTATCAACAACCTGAAAGCATCAACAAGTTTAAATACGTAGGCGTCACTCTCGATCACAAGCGATCTGTTGCTGTGCATATCGATCATATTTGTAATTAGACAAAATGAAGACGCAAATTGGCTTCCTCTACAGAAACGAACGTTGCATCCCGCCCCGACTCTCGATGTTTCGACTCTTTAGAGAGTTGGCATGGGTAGTGCTGCCCCAGTCCGGTTCCATTTCCGCACTCCTCTATGCCCCCCGCAGTACCCATCATCACTGTGAACGTTAGTTATGCTCCCGTGAGCTCCCCACCACCACCCCAACCTACAAAGGCAAAGGCATGGAGGCCATCTTCATCCTCAAAGTGTTGCAAAATAAGTCTGCTGCTAAATATCTTCCTGGTAATTTTTTTCCCCCAACAGGTAAATCCCCAAATCCTTCGAAGCTCCTCCAACCTGTTCCTGATAAAATTCAACCCATCCCCCCGCAACCCCCCCCCCCCCCCCGTCAACCCCATATGAGAAGCAAACTCTGTTTAAATTCCCTCCGTGTGGCCGCCCCTAATCTCTGCAATAACTGAGCGAAAATGTTGGATAAAAGCCTTAACCATCTTTGTCCGGCTTTAAATCACTTTTAGACCTCAGATTTCCCTTCAAGTGGGCGTGCAATTGATTGTTCTGCTTTGCGGACTGTAAGTTATAAATGCTTGTTTTTGTACGTGATGCGTGCTATTGGCCTTGTTGCATTTTCCGTGGCTGTTTATACCGTGTTGATGTACGGATCCTGCCGCTCGAAACTTGACCCGAGAGCAGTTGTGTTTGGATTATTTTGTTGACCTTTATTTTGCTGCAGTGTGGCCAGGTTTGTGCAGTGTAACCAGGCCCCCATCGACAATGAACATTTATTGCCCCTTGGGTTTTCGAAAACCAGAATACAACCTAAATGGCAAATGAGATGAGTGAAGATGCAATCTGGGTTTCTCTCTCACACCATTCTGCTCCTGTCAATAGAATTAAGCCAAGTATTGAAATAAATTGGGAGCCATTTGAGGAATGGTTGCAATGCCCGTTGCTTAATGGTATAATTTTTTGTACTTATCTTTTTTTTTACTTCATTCTACGAATTTTCCAAACAGCCACGGCAATCTTTGGAGCAAGTCGAAGAGAACGCCAAAGGGATTTTAGAAGTAAGGAAACGAGAACGGATCACCAATGCTGTTCTTAAAGCCACAAAAATCGAGCGCTAATGGGCAGAACGCATCACAGCTGGCGAGAGACCAGACTCACCAGAGACAAATCAACTCGGGGAGCGGAGACCGAGAGAAGGGAGGAGACAGAGAGGGAAAGAGAGAGACGGGGGAATGGACGACAACAGCGCTGAGACGACATCACATAGTTCGGAGATCACGAATGGACAGGAGCCACTGGGGAAAGGGAGAAATGGAAGCAAATAGGGGAGGCCTTTGCCAAGCAGTGGGAAGCTTAGGCCAAACAACAACAACATCATTTAGTGAGATAGCTGAGCCATCAACATAAGGGGACTTAGCCCATCCAGGTTCACCCCCCCCCGTGCCCCCTGCTCCTCACCGTCACCCCCCTCTCGACACCCCTCGATGCCGAGTATCAGGAGGTCTAATGGTGCTCGGGAAAGTGTCTGTTGATGTACACCACTGGCGGGACGACACGGGGCATTGCGTTTAAGAGGCACATCACTCTAATGTGCGTTCAAAGTTAAAATCAATACTTCGTTAACTGACCTGCGGAGGCGATTGGCGATTTGGGTGATAGGATGGGACGCGGGCCTGTTGAGGCTTTTTCTCTGTTTTTTTGCCATTTGAGGGACGGTACTTTTGGACAATGGATAAAGCATGGCCTGAGTGGTTTCATGGCATTGGCTTTTGCTTTACAGATGACATAAAAAGAAGCGACTTCAAATTGAATACCTGTAATTTAAGAGGGGGCAGGATGCAACGGCCAAGGCAACTGCATCTGATATTGACGATGCCCCTGCGCGCATCTTTTTTTCGTTAAAAGTTATTTTCGTAAAGTGTGTGTGTGTCTTAAAACATTTTTACGAGGTTACTTCGTCACGGTGGAATTAATTATTCGGAGATTTGATTACTTAACACGATTTGACTCAAGGAACTGTTTTATCTTCTTGGTTCTTTCGGTAAAGTCACGTAGAAGGGAAGTAATAAATTAATAAAAATAAAACATAATAAAACAATTCTCACGACGGTTCGGCCACAACGCAAGCAGCCGTCCTCAGGTGAAAACCAGGTCTGTCGAGGCGACAGCTGTAATAATAATTTTATTACTTCCCTTCTACGTGACTTTACCAAAAGAACCAAGAAGATGAATCCCTGCAGTCACGAAAGCTTTAAATCGAAAAATTTAACTGTTTTATTTTTAAACACATGACGGCGAGTTGTAGCACCACCCGTGGCAGATGTTGAACACGCGCCATTCATTGCACGCATTTGAAGCATAGCAATCCATATGAATTGATCGGTCAGTGCATCGTTCTGCCGCCTATAATCCGAACGTGAGTTGAACACGTCATATCGACTGTTGAGAAAAATAAATGGGCTTGGGGAAGACGTATCGCTAGAAGGGACGATGGCTGGTGATCGAGACTAGCAATGAAGCGGCAACCGACTATTAGCAATATTTAAACAGTTTTTTTTTTTTACCAGGTAAGGCCCACTGAGCTATGCATCTCTTTTTCAGAAGCGACCTGGCCACAAATGATAGCTCAACGAAGTGGCTTATCACGTAGACATTAATCACAGAAAAATATTCTTAAGCGCATGTTTGTAAATGTAGAGAGGAAAAAATAAACCTGATAACTCGGAGAAAAACCCACACGACCACGGGGAGACCATGCAAACTTCAAATATACAGCAGGCGTCAGGGTCGGGATCAAACCCACGACCTCCTGTATACCAGGCGAGGGAGTTAACATCTTGCCATCGCGGTGCCCCAAAGGAGGGAATCACGCTCAAGAGGGCGTTCACTGCGGAGAGGACGAGGAAGGGACGTCTTGTGTGCCACAGGAGCTGGATTACTTCATCGCGAGGCCGCGTGCGCTGGCAATGGCTTGTGGATGGCGACGGCCTTACATCCAGCAGCGGATAGATCACAGCTGGCGATGATAACAGTGGTGATGGAGTGCGTGCATGTGCGTGTGTGCGTACGCGCATGCTCGCGCTCGTAACGCTGCCTTCTATCCCAGTACTTGTTTGTTTTCGTTTTGCTTGAGAAGAAGATACGAACAAAAATAAACGACGTGTGTGTAACAGCCTAGCTCTGAATTTCAGATCACACAAATATATACAAGCGAGAGGCTGGAGGCCGAATAACCGCCGTGGAGGCATCTACTGGCAGTGCACGTACAGATGCTCGAGAGAGAGAGAGGTCGGGGAGGGGTCTACATCCACAAGGAAGGGATGGCTCTCACCAAGTGTGACCATGGAAACGTTGAGCCATTTAATTTTTTGTTCGATGTTTTTTTTCATAGGAGTCTGGTACAGAGCACAAACCGCGATGTTGGGGGAGAGTGGTAGAGAAACCTCGCGGACGTAAGTCCCGAACGCCAAGGAAGGAGGGATGATTGGGCTCGCTACCCAATCTTCGCTGCCCAATTATGTCCATTATTTGTATTTGGGTCCGAGATCCATGAGTCCCTCTTCCTGTGTCTCGGTGTAATTGGGTACCGCGAGCCGGAGTGCATGTAGAACCATTTCATTTGCACAACAATAACAAAAATATTCCAGGAAGGGGAATGCATGCTTTTATTTCATAGATGGCTTTCTGGTCTTCCATATTTAATTCTTTTAGGAGCAAGTTAATTTGCTTGGGGGGAGCGGTAGCGTGTAGCGATTAGCGCCACGCTGCGCTAAGAACCCGGCGGCCTGAGTTCGATTCCCCTAGGTGGACTCAGTCTCAAATGAGGGGGAAAAAAAGCGGCCTGCTGTGGTGTTGGCCTCCCACCCCCTCGTGTGCCGTGCTGGCCTTCATAGGTGCTCACTAACAGCACACGTGCCCTAGCAGTCTGTCCAAGGCTATAAAGGGCCTCATACCAAAATCTTAATATGGTTGAGAACCACGAGGCACTGAGTTGGTCACGTGGGGTGGTCACCTGGGGCGTTCACGAGGTCGGTTCGCTCGCGTTAGGTGACTGGATTTTTGAATTCAGGAAATCTGCGTGAGCGCCCTGCGAGTACTCGTCCCTGACACCCCTACAAGGGGCGAGTGCTCCGGGCCACTCGCACTTCCACAGATATTTTTGTTCCTGTTTCAAAGAAGGTTTTGTAGAAAAGTGTGAAAGTCAGCAGCGTCTGAACTCGGTCCCCGACTTGATCATCTTGCTCCAACCTATACCTGGCTCCCCACCCTTATTCTTCTCTCTCTTTCTCCACTATTTTATTTCTCTTCCCTCTTTCCCGAACATAGATGGACTCGTCTATCTGAACAACTGCCAAATCGCTGTGCGTGGTGCTGACGTTAAGAAAAAAAACGCCACTTTCTTCAAAATTTCTTGCTGTAGTTTTCACACCTGATGATGATTGCTTGTGTTGCAGTCGAAGCGTCGTGAGAATTTTATTGTTTTATATTTTTATTATTTTATTGTTTCCCTTCTACGTGACTTTACCGAAAAAACCAAGAATATAATTGGGATCTTATTTAGATGCGCCCCTTTGTACGGGTCAGGGTGGTCACTTGCACCCTGCCAATATCTTTGTTGTTGTTGGGCTACATACCAAAATCTCTATCGAGCCGCACTCAACTTGTGGTGCTAGGACCCAGCACAGAACCTCCAAAGTAAATATCAATGGCACCCACATTCGCGATTCTCTGCCCGCTTAAGATGCCACGGAGTGCCTCCGTTGTCGCAATCCTATTTCGTTGCATAGCATTGTCAACAGTTTTGCGAGTCGCATTCCGCCCGCAAAGTCGTCGCTAATGCGTGCAAACGAATGCCCACACTGAGCAAAGCTCCCACCCCACCGTCCCACCTCTGTCCTGACCGCCCATCAGTCCAACAGCCCGCAAAAGGTTGCAGGGAGGGGGATGTACATGTTTCGCTCGCACGCATGCACGCCGTCACGCTCAGGAGACTCGGCTGCAAGGCAAAACGAAAAGCCGGAAATAATCGCAAAAAATCCTCGCCCTCCCGCTCTGGCAGGCAACCGCTTCTCATGAGAACAGGACTGATTTACATGAAGGTAAATTAGTTTGGAGCTCATTTTAGGCTTATTAAATAGTATGTTAATATGTATCTCGCTTTTTGCCGGTCCCATGAGAAATACGGGCCGATAGTCAGGTGCTGAATGCTCAAAAATGCCTCTAATTGCGTGTCTTTGCACTCGTTTCGGGAGGGGAATGCATATCCTTAGTTTTGCCTCGCCACCCATTCCTGGGTCAACACAAAGTTGCCACATCTTGGTGGGTCCCACTGGAATAGAAAACAAGGAGGTCTAAAGTCTCGTTATGAATACGAGGAAGCTAAAGATGTACATTTGCTTTTTTGCAAAATAATTTTTTTGGAATCCCGCCACCCCCTCCTCCCGATTTCATCAAGATTATGCAGTCAGCGTTGCATCACGAGAAAATGCATCCTTGCGGATTTCTCACAGAGCAGCGCAATCTTTCATATTCTTAGGTTTTTTCGGTAAAGTCACGTAGGTAAAAAATAAAAATGAATAAGAGTAAAATGAAAATAAAATAAAATAATTAATTTTAAAAAAATTTTACCTACGTGACTTTACCGAAAAAACCTAAGAATATGAATCCTTGCAGTCACGAAATCTTCAAATCTAGAAGCAATCTTTCATGTTGGAGAATGGCCCACAGAAGCGGATGTCACAGAGCTGCCTCTGAGCACCCTACAGGTGACCTCTGGTCAAACGCAGTAAGGGGGCAGCACTTTCCCACCCGCTCTTGACCGGCGTGCCGGTAATGTCCATCGCACGCCGGTCAAACCGACATTTTAAGCCTCGCAGCTTGAATGTGGCCAAATTAAGCGCAGTCTTTGGTGACCAACTCATTGTTGTAATCTTTATAAAGACCAGAGGAATCCGATGAGCTGTGAAGTTCTTCACAGGTGTCCAGCATGGGCGGGTCACACTGAGACCATCAACTGATTACACTTGATCACCTATTTTACCACAAGCATACGTGTTTAATTCAGACTTATTGCCTTGTAATAGGTGTCTATCTAGTATTTACAAATCTTAACACCTCCTGTGTTATTGCCAGAGAAGGTGCAGCCTTTTTTTGCTTTTACAAATCAGCGTAATACTGGAAAAAAAGGATCCTGTAGATAAAAAAAAACTGCTTAACCCGAGCTAGCGTCTGCATCGTCTGTGTGCCATTCACCTTTTGGCGCTCTCTGGTCCAGCACTGATGAAACACGATCATGAAGAGACAAATTAGTTTCTAGGACAATGCATAGATTATCAGGGCATATCTGTACGCATGTTTCACCATGACCATGTGTGTGTGTGGTTAATGCAGACATTGTGCTTTGTAATAGGTGTGTCTATTTGGTGTTTGAACATCTTAACACCAACCCGTATTGTTGCCAGAAAGGGTGAAGCCTGCTAATTTACTTTTACTTGAGGACCTGGATTAAGCACATGTGGCTGAAATCCTGGATTCGAACCCAGGCTTCAAGCGGTGCCGGCTGAGCGCTCTGACCTCTGAGCTCTGCCTCCCCCCTCCCGGATGTATTTTTTTGTTGGGCGAAGCGTGCGCATTGTATGGTGGTCAAAATGTATTTTGCCTGCGAGCGTGTAGCTCATCGTGCTTGACTCTGGGCTTTATGCATTTCGCTCGTCGCCACAGGACTGTTGGTTGGCACGAGAGGCTGAGAGAATTAATCAGGATCGCTGTTGTTATCCAAATTGAAACATGAGGAATGACGATAAAGCCACTGACTGCACCGTGCATACCGCCGATACGGAGTCAATTTTTACCCGTTAAATGAAGTAGACGCGTGTTTTTAATTGAATTTTAATTATCTACATTAAATCATCCAAATTACCGTGCTCCATGATATGTAAAAACAACTTGAAATCCAGTCCATTAAAGGGAGGTTTCACTGTGTGTGTTGGTTTTATGTAAAAAAATAAAATCCCATCACCATTGCACATTGGTTAGTGATGCTGCTGCTGATGCATTGGCAGTCGTGCACGAGCAATACGCATTCGTCAATTAACACTGTCTTAAAATACATTTAATAAAAAAACGGGACATTTTATATAATGACACATCTCCATTTTTATAACATGCTGTAAAGAAGAGCAATTGTCCAAACGTTGCCTACTATATATATGTTAAGGCCACAGTTTTATTGACCGAAATTTTGAGTTCCAATCATATTGCAGCATATTATTTCGTCATTTTTTGAGGATTGTGTTGGGATTGTCCATCCCCATACAACTTTGCATATGCCCTGATCATCTCTTAGAATATTGGAAGCTAAGCAGGCATTTAGCTTGGTTAGTATTAGAAAAGCAGGTGTTCTAGGCTCGAGGTGGCAAGGAAATTGCAGTAAAGTATTTGATTCTTGAATTCGTCCGTGTGGAGCTTTGAGCGTTATCTTCTCTGATTTCATCCGGCGTGAAGGCAAACACTCGTCAATGTAATGTAATTGGCCACGCATCCCAATGCAGGATCCTCCTGGGAACGATCCTTAACATTCAGGGAGGCGGTACTGGTTACATGAAGAGCATTGCTGTTATTATCGGTGGAAGTTGATTTTTCACACCAACATCATGTATGTGTTTTCCGTTTGAATATTTTAAACAAAAATCCTACCAATTATATGAAGCATTCTCGCCGTGACCAACCATGCATGCTCAATCAATAGCCATCTCGAAGAATCACTAAATAAAAATTCTGAACACAAATAAGCAATTTGCATGTTATCTGGCTTATCCTTTCACACTGCACAATTCATGCCTGTTACTTACCTCTGTCAGGAATACGTGAGTTTGTTTGTACCCTGCAATTAACCAGGAGATGAAATGCACCCATTGGGATGCTTGATACGTTGCCTCTTGGAAGGGTGACCTGGGTCATGTTTTTTTAAATGTTCTCTACTTTATAAACAGGTTTTTTGTATTCTTGAGTGAGTGTGTCAGGAGGGTAGGTGTGTGAGCGAGTGTATAGGTGGGTGGGTGAGTGGGTGGGTAGGTCGATGAGTGTGTGAGTTATTGGATGAGTTGGTGGTTGAATTACCAACACAGGGATAAGAAGCACAACAACAATAACAACCATTGTTCACCACTAAATGGCGGTGACGTCACCACGGCAGTTGTGCCATGCTAGGTGCACTTTGCGGTCACGTAAAGTGTCGAAGGCCCACTGGCAGGAGGTCACGGGACAGACCCAGGTGCCATGGGTTGACTGACTGAGATGACTGGCAGATGCACCAATTGTGCTCTGTACTGCACCAACTTTATGCGTTTTAGCCACCGGGCACTCCGCCCGTTGTTGAGAGCATCGCTCCCATGCCCTCCAACGTTGTTGGAGTGTGATTGCCTCCAACGTCAAAGACAAAGATCCCCCGCATAGCCTTAACAGACTGTTTGGGCAAGTGCTGTTTGCGAGCACCTATGAAGATCGGCACGACACACGAGGGGCGGATCGCCAGAACCACGCCTGGCCGCCTTTGTCTCCCTAGTGGCGATGTTTACACATTATTTTGTTCTTTCGGTAAAGTGACGTAGATAGAAAAATAATAATGCAAATAAAGTTAATACAAATAAATAAAAATAATACTGTAGCCTGGATCTTAATCGGAGCGAGTGTACTGGCAGTCTATAATGTAGACTGTAGCCTGGTTATTACGTTTGGTGAGTGTACTGGCAGTCTATAATGTAGACTGTAGCAATGGTTAAATTGAGTGAGTGTATTGGCAGTCTATAATGTAGACTGTAGCCTGGTTATTAAGTTTGGTGAGTGTACTGGCAGTCTATAATGTAGACTGTAACAATGGTTAAACTGGATGAGTGTACTGGCAGTCTATAATGTAGACTGTAGCCTGGAAAAAAAGCCACGACTGCACCAGGTACTAATTTGAGGTCGAGTCGACCTAGGGGAGACCCAGGACCAGTTCAGATAACAGTCACTGGTGTTGACCGTGAGCGGAAATGAAACCCGGGTCGCCGGTTTCGTAGAGTAGCACACTCACCGCTGCGCCACCGCTCCCCTCCAGTATCACACACCCATAAACACTGGAGAACAGAATGTGACATTCCACGAATAGGCAGTGGTAGGTCTTGCGCAGTTCCAAAGGCGCGAATATCAAATGCGCGTATTTATTTATAAGTATACTTATTGATAAGTGAGACAACCTCGCAGTTGAAGTTGTATAATCGTCCAAACACATCGACGCGCGCGGTGTATTTTTGACGATTTTTATCAACAGATTGAGAGGGAACTCTCGCACATTTAGGTTGAGTGTCATTAGTGTGGCACTCGCAATGAAGCTCGGTGCGCGGAGTCTGACCGCGTGGCATTCACACGAGCATGTCTCCCTGACCACAAAGGGGTGGGCAAATCATCTCCCTCTGCACGGCAGTTCCTAATTGGTTTGGCGCACGATGCCCCGGGTCAAATAAAACAAAACACACAAACATTGCTTCGTCGCGATTGCACGAACCATTGCACGAACCATTGCCCACACCTTGAACGTGTCTGAGACGTCTGAAATGGTGGCGGCGCCACCGTTAATCTTGACCAAAATGAGTTTGCAACACAAAAAAAAACGCGCGCGCCCGTGCCTTTGTGAACTCTGAAATGGACGGAAAGTCATGCGTGTCTTGTCCCATTAATGTAGGCTGCCCTCAAGTCTTCCACAGTCACTTTGGAGGTCTTTACCTGTGCCCTTTTGGCCATAGCGTGGTTACTTTCGGTAAACTCAGCTGTGCTTGAGCAAACGGCGCCTTTTACGGCGCAAAAATACTGGGATTTATTCCCAGTATACTGCCACCTGAGTTTCTGTCTTTTATTATTGCAGATACATTCACAGGCCTCAACAAAGTTACATTGACACTTAAGCGAGCTCACACATTTTAGATAATAATGGACACATATATGCGTGGTTCACCGATGTGTTTCGCGGTTGTACCATGTGTTGCCTGGCTTGATGTTCAACTCTTCGCTCCACGTAGTCAAAAGCTTGTTCAGGAGTGAGGCAGTGGGTAGGTGGGCGAATGTATGAGTGGGTAGAAGGGCGATTTAGTGAGTGGGCGAGGGAGTGAATGAGTCATTAGGTGGGCGAGTGAGTGGGTAGGTGGGTGAGGGAATGAGTGGATGAGTGAGTCGATGGGTGGGTGGTTCGTGAGTGAGTTTGTAGGTGGGTGAGTGAATAGGTTGGTGAGTGAATAGGTTGGTGGGTGGGTAGGTAGGTGAGTGAATCGGTGAGGAAGGGAGTGAGTGGATGAGAGAGTGCGTATGTGCGTGGGTGGTTCCGTGAGTGAGTTTTTAGGTGTATGAGTGGATATTTTTGTGGTTGAGTGGGTGGGTAGTTGAGTCAGTTTCTAAATAAGCTCCCAGCATGCGGAGTGAAACATCATAGAACATTCTGAACAACTTGGGGTACAACTCAAAAACACATCAGAGACCTGTACAGCACAACCGCGGATACCTAAGTGGTAGTAGTAGTCATGATAATAATAATAATAAGAGTCAAATATACGAATAATGAAAGAACTATTGAGTTTTTTTTTTTTTACAAAAAAACTTGAAATGAAAAATTGTACTTGCAAATCGTCCACATGTGGGGCGGTGCCTGTCAGAAGCCTCGAGCTGCTCACCTGATGGAAGGAAGAAGAAAAAAATCCAGGCGAATCGTGTTTTATCTTGTGAAATAATATATATATATAAATAAAGAGGAGAAACTGTCCCCTGAACTTAATAGCCTGGCATAATGAGCCATAGCCCTGCCATCCGTCAGAACTCACACCTCTGGACAGTTATGGATGGGACCTCAACCCTTTTTGGCCAGGCCTCTCAGAGACCGCTTTCGTTATCACACCAAACACGGAGAGGGAAATCTCCCCGCCGCAAATGGACCGGCCGTTATTTTATCGTCGGCGGTGACAAGGGGTCAGGTTGCCGGACTGTTTCCGCACGCACTTTTTGGTTTAGATACATTTCCCCCCCCCCCTACTCCATACGTTCGTTTTGTTAATGCTATCCAACAATGGAGGAAAGTGTTATCAGGCACTATCTTTGTCGGTCTGCGCCATCTGTCTGCAACGTGAGGGCACGATGACGCGTTAATAATGATCTGACGTTCAAGTTCAAGTTCATTTATTAGATATAGCCCTGTGAGCCATGCGGCTCTTGAATCGGGTGCAACCGCAACAAACAAAAAAACAAAAACATGAACAAAAAACATCTTAAAGTGAATATGTAACTAAGTGCAAACAGAAAATCCAAGAAAAGACAGCAAAATATTGCAGAAAAGAACACCGTACACCAACGATGTGTGCAAAAATCCCAGTGGGATGCAAGTCAAACAACAACAACAACAACCACAAGACAACTTAGATTAAGACGTAAACCAGACGTCAGCACGAAGTTACGTTGCTGTTAGCGACTCGCCCAATAGAAAACAGGTCAAATAGGTCAATGATTTTTGCTCATAACACGGCGATAAAAACTCAAAATCAGCCCTAAATGGGACAAAACCGTTCAGCCTTTTCGGCCAAGTCGACGATGTCACACGTGACTGCATCTCATCGCGCAGCTCGGAGGGCAGCGTTGGTATCTCTAATTGACCCTTTCCCGTTTCGAGACGTCTGCGAGTTGCAGGGTGAGGGGGGGGTGTCCCATTCACCTCTGAATCTCGGAATGCGCAGGCGGCTCGTAGTCAATTTGACGTTGAGAGGCGTAGCGCCGGTGACGCGCACGTCCTACACGTACGTCGTCGGCAACGGCAGAGTGTTAAACGCTTCGGAGGGTACAACGCGTGCTCGAGAGCGTTGCAGGATCCACGCGTGTGCACGAGTCTTCAAACTTGTTTATTACACGATCGGCTGGTGAAGTCAGTGTGGTTGCATCGTTCCAAACAGCGTTCCGAATCGCCCGCCGCTCTTTCGCGTGGCGGTGGGCCACGCACCACGACCCAGTGCGTTGGCAACTTGCGCGGAATTAGCAGTTGTTACGTGATTGTAATAATCATATTTGTACGTGTATGAAAACAAAACAAAAACTATTGCGGCTGGATCATAGACTAAGCAAGCTGTTGTGGATTTACATTAGCCATTCATTTGTTCTGTTTTTTTTGTGGAGCTCCTGGATTGCCCACTGTAACATTACGCGTCCACGAGCACAATTGCTTTTAATGGCCTAATAACGGGCGTGGCGGTGTGTTTGAGCGTGCGCAGCGCCAAGGGACGAGACGCAGGGGCTTCGAATGTGGCTTGGGTGCCTTCAATATCAGTTTACCATTGGGGAGGGGGCAGGGTTGGGGTACCTACACTACGGATGTGACAATTCATCCGTTCGTTGGTTCATCATTATTCTTAAACCCGCAAATTTGTTGCGTCACGCTGCTAGAGGCGACAACCATTCGCCTGCAGTGCAAAAACATTTTTCAAGATGGGGAGAAGTCGGTTACTCGAATCGAATTGTGACCCTGAGTTTGCGACAGATCACCGCACCGCCGGGTGGAGAGGGGCGAATCGCCTTCGTCAGCGGCGGTCAGGCGAAGGGTTAACAACAAACGTACAACGACAAAAAAACAACGGTGCAGCGCTTTCGCTGAGCGTGCGCAATCAGCGCACGGCGATCATGATCTCTGCTCGCAGTGCCCGGAGGAGACCCTTCACAGCACCTCGTGGGTCGTGTGCCGATGCTCTGGCCCTTTACGAACTCCCAACGACAAACAAAACCCAACAAAACCCGTCATAGCCGATTGGGCTCAGTCCTCACGAAGGACTTATTGCGGTAAAACACGTGTGCTCAATTTGATGGGTGCTTCACGAGTGGCCTTTTTGCGGTGGCAGCAATGTCATTACCCCGGCACGCCTGGCGCGTTGGTGACTTGCCAATCGCGGCGTCGTCATTTTATTTATTCGTGCGTCACTGTGAATGCGACGTTACGGCTCTTTTGGAGCGCACCGCGGCGTTGCCGATGCGCGAAGAGGAGGTGATTGCCGAATGTGTGTGCGTTGGCGGATTATTTTTTTGTCGCCGTCGAATTCCCAACAACTGTAACACCTTGCTTTGGTTTTTACAGCCTGTCTTGTAAACGATTGTCCCTCCAAAATGCTAAAAATTAACCCGTAAACACAAAGTTTTTCACTATAAATCCTTTATGTGCGTGGCATCGGTTTTATTTTATTATTCATTTCTGTTTTTCTTGAGTAAGAGTTTCATTTTTATCACATTGGTATTTTAAATAAAATATGAAAAAAACAATTTCCTAGAAAGTGGGAAATTTTGGAAAAAAAAATTCACGAAAATAAATTGTCACGCACAACGAGTCTGTGTGCAAAATTTCAGCTCGATTGGATCACGGGAAGTGGGTTAAAAAACGACCGAAAGATTTGCACGGTCGTAAGCGCGCAAGCAAGCAAGCAAGTGAACTTAATATAAAGGATTTTTTAAAAACGAAGGAGCACATCTCGATGGCTTGTGTCGTTTCTCAAGACACACTTACTGCCTTTAAGCTAATCGACACATTGCCTTTAGTTTGGCTGTTGGAGCCTCAAACATTTACAGCGAATCCGGAGAATTTTAAAAATGGACGGCTGTGACTAAAGCAAACTTCGGTGGCCGACAGTTATTATTACTGAACTTGTAATACGGATGTCGCTGGTTCTTAAATGCCACCAGACTCTGTCCAGCCAGCAGTATAGATGGGATATAAACACAGCTAATAGTGTGGAGGCAAAGTGTGGGCACACCCACCTCTTCCACCTAAGACATCCGGCCTCTAAAGGGGCACTCTTTCTCTCTCACGTGGAATACTTTCTGCCAGCAGTGGCATTAGAAGGCAATTGCAGGGCTGCAGCCGTCATCTTGGTCTATTCAATACCAGCACAGATTCACTCTTGTGTTTCCGTACGTAAAGATATCAGTTGCAGGGAGACAACTGTAGAACACATCACAGAATGCATGCTCATGGCAGTTATTGATCACAGACTGGAATCAAAAAGTTAAAATAAAGAGGCGAGCAATTGCAGGGCTGCACCTTTACCTTTCGATCTGACCAAATACAAAAGCATATCTGTGTAGGAGAAAGCCAAAAATTAGACATCTAAATCCGACTATATACACATTTTCTCTGGCCTTTCTGCATATTACATGTGGAAACTCATTTCATATTCCAGCAATGACCATATTCTTTTTTGACCTTATACTTAGGGCTCCAAGAGTCGGGTGTTGTGTTTTGTGTGAGCAGGGAGATGACTTGTGGTCTGCAGGGGAAGAGGCAGAATAATACATTTGGTTCGTTGAAAGAAAAAAAAAGTGCAATTGAAAATATTCAGATTTAATAATGAAGTTTCAAAAAAATGTCCGCTTGAGGGCTGAATGTCATTTTTAGTAGAACGACCAGAAGTTGGTTTCTTTTTCAAACAGTTTATGAACCTGTAGTCCCCGTTTAAATAGGATTGGCCACGGCTCGTGATAACATTAACTCTCTTGCAAATCTGTTCCACATTCATCTGCAAGATGCATTTCACTTAACCGAGGTCACGCTCGAGTCGTTTAATGGAAAGTCAATAATTATCAATGCCAAACGTGAATAGTTGTGGCCCCACCGATTTCACAGTCATTTTAACAGTCAAAGTGAAGACATTTATAATCACAATTGAAGGTCAAGCCACCTCGCTGACGTTCTTGTGTCATGTTGCGTCCGTGGTGCGTGACCTTCAGCTGACCTAGACACCGGTTTCAAGTGGTAGTTGAACAACAAGTTGACCTGAGGTGTGGCAGTGCGATTAGGCAGTTTACAATGGATATGAGGGTGGTCAAATGATTGTCAGTTTTGGGTGTTAAACATTCTACCTCTTGGTGCTATCTAACGGCCACAGCCATGTCTGCCGTCGTCTTCCATGAATATAGAACACATGGCCTGCAATACCCAGTCGAGGCCTGGTCCAAACATGCACTCTTGTGCACTTCTCTGGCATACGCTAAATATCGATTGCCTTCTTGAGACGATTTTGGCCTATTCATCCAAACTGACCAGGTGTATTGGAAGAGCTGGGAGTACCCACAATTTAACCCACCACATGTCACCGGCCGATCGACTAATTGTCGCAAACCCATTTATACTGCTGCGTGACCAGAGGCGAGGGGGGGGCGGGTGTTAAGAAAATGTCAACGTTCCATAAACTGCCGTGCTGGAAGGTGGAATTGAACCAATGACCTCTGGATTGCAAGTGCAGTATGCTAACCATTATACCCAGGCACCATCCACATTTTTGTATGGATGGATGTAAATATGCATACTCTGCCCATAACTGACATTGTATACATATACATAACCCGTCGAATTCCCCAAGGTTGTCTTCCTCCTGACAATACTTGCTACACCCCCAGACTGCAAGCTTCGCACGCATATAAAGTTACATGTAAATTACTGACCGTATTTTTTCTCGGGTTTCTGCGATTGTGATTTTCCGAAGGTGCGATGGCACGTTTCACGACACAATGATTATGCTGATATTTAAGGAGGCTTACTAACTTAGCAAGCAGCAGAGTCAAAAGTCAAAGTGTTTTCCTTCCACAATGAGCATTGAGGCATTGGTGTTCATTTCCCATATACAGCCCTGCAGAGCCAGTGATGGAAATTCCACATTCTTATGTTGGGGGAAAACGTCGCCATAGGACAATGACTATTGACTTCCCCACACAAAGCGATATGAATTTTATCGACCGCAAGAGATATTTATATTTTCGACCCCTAAACCAAGGTTTGAACTTGCAAACTTTGATTGTGAGCCGCTTGCTCTGCTGCTCAGCCACATCGCTGGTTATTCTGATATGAGTTTCTCACAACTGTAAATTGTATTTATTGCATGTGCACCAACAGGGGCTTGCGCACAAACACGTCCACGTCTACTTACACATCGTGCTCTCTTTTAGCCCCCCCCCCTCCCAACACGTTCCATTCATTGACTACCACATTCTGATAAGCTCCTCCCCCCTCCTCCCCCTTAACTTGTATTTAAGAACTTGCATCTTGGAATCCCTGCCTCACTTGATGCAGCAAATCTGGCTGTGACGGTCCCACCTGATGACGGAGACTTGTTTTGCCTCCGAAACTTCGTGATTTTTATTATTTTATTTTTATTAATTTTTATTTCATTTTTTACCTACGTGACTTTACCGAAAAAACTAAGAGTATGTGTCCTCCTGCTTTGCTGTGTTTCTGGTACAACTAAAGTTCACTAGAACGTCTTTAAACGGCATGCAGTTCGCTTGACATTAGACTATCATGCCCTCTAATGTTTGCAACCTTACAATCAATAACGCACATGCTGTTAGTCGCGTGATAATATAATTGATAATTCAATGAACGATGAAGATAATTATGTTGTATAGCCCCCACGCAAATGAATTGCTCCCAATAACATTTCACAGAGCACGTATTCAATCGACGGTAGCTATTTCTGTCGAAGTATAATTGTTTGGCAATTTCATAAACATTTCGCCTGGACGTTTTGAAGCGAAGATAAAATGACCGACGGCATATAACGAAATGGCGGTATTTTTGCAAAACGGACGACACGATTAGCACGGATCTCACGCTGTGCGATTTATTCGCTGGATCGTCGTATAGCTGCATCCCGAGCCTTTTCCCCCCTTCTCCACCTGAACTCTGATCCCATCTGTCCACCGCAGGAGACTGCAGCTGCCGGGATGGCTACCTGCCTGACCCTGTCTACAGCCACCTTTGCGTGCGCAAGCAGTGGGAACTAAACCAAGGGTGAGTCTCCCGCGACACGTGACACAAACTGCCCGCACCACCACCGCCGCCGCCACCACCGACTTAAGTTGTGTACAAGATAAGAGCTGCGATGATTCGCCAAGTCAACATATATATTCTTGGTTCTTTCGGTAAAGTCACGTAGAAGGGAAACAATAACATAATAAAATATAAAACAATAAAATTCTCACGACATTTCGATTTATTGTTTTATATTTTATTATTGTATTGTTTCCCTTCTACGTGACTTTACCGAAAGAACCAAGAATATGAATCCCTGCAGTCCCGAAAGCTTTAAATCAAAAGTCAAAATATGCGTGTGCAATATTTTCGGAGGGGGTGAGAGCTTGCGTAGAAAGCAAGATATACCAAATACGATTGTAGCATTATTACTCATTCTCTCTAGCGATGAACATTCGTTTACATATTGTTTAACATTCACTGAACCATGCACCCCCCCCCCTCCTTCCGCTGACTTTTCTCGGCCCTGCTTTTTGTGTTCAGTATGTTGTCCTTCCCCCGCATCTCGGATTAGCACTGGTTGGTTACGTACGGTGCAAAAGAAGTTCAACATACATCAAGTTCAACATGATCAGTCAGCTGCCGGACGATGTCTTCCTACGCTGCGACAATCGCAACAATGTTCCATCTATCTTCTTGGTTCTTTCGGTAAAATCACGTAGAATGGAAATAATAAAATAATAAAAATAAAACATAATAAAATATTATATTATATTTTATTATGTTTTATTTGTATAATTATATAATATTTTATTATGTTTTATTTTTATTATTTTATTATTTCCATTCTACGTGACTTTACCGAAAGAACCAAGAAGATGAATCCCTGCAGTCACGAAAGCTTTAAATATAAATGTTCCATCTAGTGTCTGTGTACGTATGTTGAACTTATTTCGCACCGTACGTAGCCAACCGTGCTAATTGGAGATGCGGGGAAGAACAATAAACTAAACCCCAAAAAGCAGTTCTAGAGAAATTAGTTTTCAATTTAGATGTTACTCAGACGGGGGTGGGGGGCCGAGAAAAGTCAGCAGAAAGACGGGGTGGGTGGGGGGGCATGGCTTCAGTGAATGTTAAACAAGATTTAGACTGAATGTTCCTTCCCTTTATTAATTCTAACCTTACTCCCTCCCTTTGATACTGCTAATCCTGCATAATGCATGGGTATAATGACTTTAAACCCCTCGCCAAACCTCCTACGCATTTGACAAGTAGTATAAATCGCATATCTGCATTTCCCATAAATATGCTAAATTCCTCTTGATATGCAAATTATTTTGTCAAGGCGCTCTTCGCCCCTCCATCCCAGCTTAAATAGTCGCTCCAAGCCTGGGGCGTGCCATTCAGACTCTGCCTTCTCGACAGACCTGTTCTCCACCTGAGGACGGCTGCTTGCGTTGTGGCCGAAACGTCGTGAGAATTATTTTATTATGTTTTATTTTTATTATTTTATTATTTTCCTTCTACGTGACTTTACCGAAAGAACCAAGAAGATGAACGCTACAATCGTAGTTGGTATATCCTGCTATCTACTCAAGCTCTCACCGCCTCTGAAAATATTGCACACGCATATTTTGACTTGGCGAATAACCACAGCTCTTATCTTGTTCTTGGTTCTTTCGGTAAAGTCATGTAGAATGGAACTAATAAAATAATAAAAATAAAACATAATAAAATAATTCTCACGACGTTTCGGCCACAACGCAAGCAGCCGTCCTCAGGTGGAGAGCAGGTCTGTCGAGTAGACAGAGTCTATTTTATTATTTCCATTCTACGTGACTTTACCGAAAGAACCAAGAAGATGAATCCCCGCAGTCAGTACATAACTTAAGTCGGTGTCCATTCCCGAGTCTCGCTTGTGTACTGTACTAAACAGCATGCTTACAGTCTGAAGCTTTTGTGCACCGCGATAATCCAAACTTATGTTCATGCCTGTATGATGATATTATTGTTGCAGCACGGGTGACCTTTTCAAAATGTTTTGATGTCGATGTTTTTATTTTATTTTTATTAGGAATAATATTCAAAGCGTTGTGTGGCTTCATTTAAACCGCTTATGTAGAGGCATTATAATTATTTTCATCGTCAAGTTTTAATCCTAGGAGACACATGGCACATGTCAAAAAATATATAATATTAATAATTAAAAGATAGAATACATTTTCATCCACTGTTGCACTGGCTTGTGACCTTTCGTAGAAAGCCTTCCACTGCTCGTGCAGTGACACCCGTGCCAGCATGGTACATAGAGTTTACCCTTGACTGGTTTGAATGAAAATCTTTCCTGTCCGTTTGCATACTCTGCGAGATAGGAGGCCATCTTCAGTCAAGCACAATGGAAGCAAATTGTCTGATAAATTGCATTGTTGATGCATCAATTACTAGGGTTCATGTTCTACAAAATTCCATTCTGGTTTATATCCTCAAATTGTGTTGACAAGTGCTATCACCATTTGAATGAAATCGAATTTTTATCTCCATCCATTATGTATATGGAGTCTGTTCATTTGAAAATTAAATGGAAGGGGTTTTTCTGAGGTATTTTAATACAAATTCCGCACCCCCTATTTGCTCAAAAATGAGAAATGAATTTAACATCTTAATGAACTCTAGTTGGTTAAAAGGTTCAATTTAATCAGGGAAAAATACGCCCTTTAAAACATTATTTTCACTTTATCTTCCAGCACAATTGACACTTATGCACAACATTAAGTTAATTCCTTGGCAGTAGGGCACACGAAAAATAAAATTTCACCACACTCATCAGTGACCCGAACTAATGACATGCAACTATTCCACAGACTGATGTTTCAGGTAGCTTACCTTCCTTCTTTGAATATATTTATAGTTTTACAAAACAGCGGTAACGATGCAAGTGCTGAATTTTATTTCCAATTTGATTCATGCATTTAAGATGCTGCCATATCTTTCTGAAACGGTGAGAGCACCGGGCTTGCGATCCAGAAGGTCGCCGGTTCGATTTAATATCCTGGCAGCGGCAGTTGAAACGATGGGGCGAGTTTCCTGAATCCCTGCCTGCCGATGTCCACCTAAAGCGGTATAAATGGGCACGACCATGGTTAATCGATTGGTGGGGTAAAGTGTGGGTTGCTCCCACCGGATCCGAAGACGTCTTTGCCAGCGTGGTAGAAGTTGGCCAACAGACCCTCTGGAGGGGCTCTCGAAAACTCCTTCTCTTGTGGAAGCCAATTCTGCCAGCATTGGCATCAGCAAGGCATTGCAGGACTGTTCCTTTACGCACTATTTTCATGTACTCACGACCAGCGCACATATTTACGGTGGTATTTATTCGTGGAAATGTTGATGATTTCAATCAGAGGGACGCAAATGGAAAATGCAGCAGAGGACGGTAACTCATGGCCGGGAGCGGGATCAACAATCTGAAATGAAGATGACGACGAGAGCAAGGCGGAGTGTAAAGTATAATCTAATAACGGAAATCAACGTACGCCAATGTGGCCGAAGAGGAGAGTTATCAATCAGTGCACACTACCTGCTGTGACCTATGGATCGGAAACGTGAACTGTGACAAAGTAAATTGAGCAACATCTGAAAAGCCATTAGGCACGCCAGAGGTTCATGCCTGAGAATTACACTGAGACACGGAGAGGAACACCTACATCGGCGAGCCACGAGTTACCGTGTTGGCTGTTAATGAAAAAAAAAAGTACGGAGGCTTTGTGGGACACATCAGCAAAAAATGGACGATGGCCGGTGGTCGAGACTGGTGACAGAGTTGCAGCCGAAGTAAGGGAAGACGCGCAAGGGTGCGTTCACCGGGGAGACGGAGCTAATGAAATGGGCTCGTGTGCAAGGGGGCGATACGGAGAGAGACGGACACGGCTGAGGGAGCCCTTCGTCCAGCAGTGAATGGATAATGGCTAATGACGATGACGAGAGAGCACAGTTGGCTAAGAGCGGTGGGAAAAAAGTTCAACACACGTACATACATCACGACAGTATCAAACTAACATGGATGTTCAGCCCGTATTTTAAATACATTGTCAGATAAATTGGATTGCGTAATATTTTCTCAAGAGCGTCTAGCGACGGGTTCGACACGAACATTCCGATGCAGATCTGGCGCTGCGCAGGTTTTTTTCACAGAAGTATGCACACCCTGCTGTCCATATGCTGCATATCAAGCAATTGCTTCTTGCGATAAAATTCAAACCCACAGCTGCTGCGTTCTTGGGCTTGATCGGGTGTTTACTGCAGTGGGGCCCCCCAGTTGTAGAACTATCTACTGTGCCCCCCCCCAGTTGTGTACATCTCTCCTGGTGCCCCCCACCCCCCCCCCCCCGTTGTGGAGCTCTCTACTGATGCCCCCCCAGGTTGTGGTACTCCCTGCGTGCCGAGATGAGGCTCTCCCTCTCTTTAAACAAGTTTTTTTTTTTCTTCCGAATTCGTTTTATTCTTATCTTCGGGTATCTTATTTTGCCACCCAGTAATTTTTGTTTATTTTTGCTTACCCTTCTCATTTTCATGCACGGCACCTTGAGACGTGTGTGAAACGTGCCTTATAAGTGCACGCTATTATTGTTGCAGTGAAAAGCGAAGTGACAGCCATTTTGGTACCTGTCAAGCAGCCTGACGTTGGTTACTATGAAAGTGGCTCGTGCATTTTTTCTGCATCGCATTTGCTGTATTTGGTATGCAATGTGTATATATTATCTGCGACAATATTTCACAAGACACACAGTGGCGCATACAATAACGCTTATTACCGTATTTTCCCGCATATAGCCCGCATACGCATATACCCCGCAAAAATTACGTTTTGTGTAAAAAAAATTCAGATAGCCAGCACCTCCATATAAACCGCATGCATTCATATATTTAACGTCGTTACCGCACGCAGCTTAATTCCATCATATTAATACAAAGTTTACATTTGTAATACACTCCACTATCAATTGTTAACAGTAAAATCATAGCGTGCACAAAGAAAACAAACTAACTAGAAACAAGTGAAATGTAAACAGTAAATAAGTAACAAAAGTAAATAGCCAATAAGTAAGTAACACATAACTGGTAGATAAGTAAGTAAGCGTACTGTTAGGCTTACCAGCATTCGACCCCATCATATTACAGCTACGGGTAGTTACCCCTGTACAGTTTTAGCACTGATAGATTGCGCACTCCGCAGACAATAGCGGCACTACGGTAACGCCATTGCCTCCTGGCAACAAAGCCATTGGAATTTTTCGATTTAAAGCTTTCGTGACTGCAGGGATTCATCTTCTTGGTTCTTTCGGTAAAGTCACGTAGAAGGGAAGTAGTAAAATAATAAAAATAAAACATAATAAAATAATTCTCACGACGTTTCGGCCACAACGCAAGCAGCCGTCCTCAGGTGAAGACCAGGTCTGTCGGGGAGACAAGCACCCGTCCTCAGGTGAAGACCAGGTCTGTCGGGGAGACAGCGTCTGAATGTCTCCCCGACAGACCTGGTCTTCACCTGAGGACGGCCTGTTCTCCACTTATTTTTAATTTTATTATGTTATTACTTCCCTTCTACGTGACTTTACCGAAAGAACCAAGAAGATAAAGCCATTGGAAGTTTGATACAAAGCTCATGGTCACGACTGTATCGTGCTCAGCCAATAGCAGCGGCCTAAGGGACTCAACAATTATGATTCCGCGTCTGGTAGACGCTTGTTAAGGCCCTTTCCATTGTGCAATCCATAGCCTCAGCTGAAACTTTCGCACCCCCCTACAGCCACTGAAAGTATTACGGTAAACGAAGTGCACCCACTTCAAACATTGTCGTTTCATTGTACAACCAATTGGAATCATTTAAAACGTGATAACATGCGCAATTTTAGTGTGAGTGGTTTATTCATTAGTACTTTAGTCAAAGGTAAATGTTGCATAGTGGATAGTCCTACCATGAAAAAATTAAACGGTGTTATGACATGTCACACGTGTAAAATATTTTTGGGATAGCCCGCAGCCTCCATACACCCCGCAGGGTCTTGTTTTGTTTGTTAAAAGTAGTCTACACCGCGGGTTATATGCGGGAAAATACGGTACAGCGTAATACGTTACAGAATAACAGCAATTATTTTTTTTAAATATTAGAAGCCATTTTACAGAAGCTTTGACCTTGGCATACAGCTCGCTCATATACATTTTTATTTAGTTTTATATATATAAAAGAGAGCTCAGTTGCCAGAGTGATTGCAATTGGGTAAGCGTTCATTTGCAAATCATAGGTCACACGCCATTGTGATGCACAGGACTGAGTCCTTGACATTTGGCTCAGTTGATTTTAAACTAAAGTCATATTTTGTGAATCACTTTTGTGCAGACGAAATGTTACTGCGTGATTAGGCGGTGCCGCCGCGCCTCATATTACCTTCACAGATTTCCGTTTAACTCTTGCGTCTGCAGATGATTTTATTTGTTTGGCCTGAATATTAATGGTGCAAGTGCGCAGCCTTGCGCTAGTTTTAGGTTTTTTTTGCGTAAATGTCACGTGGCGCGTGTGTGAACTGACGCCGTGAATTAAAATGACATCGGTGAAAACCCTGCGCCAAGGTTTACTGCCGCCACGCGGGAACACCGTTTTGTACGAGTCCATAAAAAAAATATATTATACTGGCGGTAGAAACACCGTAAGATCTTGTCTCGACCTACAGGGTTATCAAAAAAGATTTGGAAAAAAAATGTAGACACAGGCTATAGAGATGGGAAATGTAATGTGCCTTTGACAGTTTTATTCAGATCAATTAAAAGCTCCTTTGTTATAAACGCCTGTCTTTTATTTTTAGCACGCAATAGCAATAGCCCCAATTTATCACTTTCAATTTCAAAAGTGAAAGATGTGGGTTCCCAAGGTTGAAATGCGTTGCCGAAGGCCATTATTAAGCTGCTTTATGGTGCCTGGAAGCCAGATGTAAGAAACATTTAAGTTTGAGAGCTCTTTCCATACACAGCGGCAATGTCCACTGCCCCACCCTGAACGCCACACGTCCCTTGTCATATCCTCATATGGGCCAGAATAGGTCACAGTGGCTCTGACTGTCCATTCACAGTGTTAGAATACGTGGTAAATAGGCAAAAGGTGCTGCCCTGCATTTAGATTATGCTCACATTATTGAGCATAATGTATGAACGACAATCGATCGGTTTAACACGTTTAACACGTAGGCTTTTCGCGACCAATATTATTCATAATAAAGGTTTTTTGGGTTAGATCGCGTAAGTATAAATGTGCCGTAACCCTCCACCGCCCGACACAGCCAGTAAGGTTTGTCACGTAAACAACGCGCCAATGAGTTTACTACTTCAGCCCACCGGTGTGTTGGAGAGTAAATCCACAACATTTACAATGTGATCAGCATGCAGCGTGTAGTGGAGTCAAATGTGGATAGCTCCCAGCATTTTCCGAGACATCTGGTCAGCGTGGAAGAGTAGGCCAAACGCCCTCTAGAGGGTGGAGGCCCTTTTCCCTGCAGTGGCGTGAGTGGGCATTTTCAGGGCTGCACCTTTACATTTTATTTGTGACTGTCGT
The DNA here is from genome assembly GCF_015708825.2 of Lethenteron reissneri. Taxonomy (NCBI): domain Eukaryota; kingdom Metazoa; phylum Chordata; class Hyperoartia; order Petromyzontiformes; family Petromyzontidae; genus Lethenteron; species Lethenteron reissneri. The sequence continues at coordinate 6,920,998 of NC_083826.1, read as the reverse complement.
TCGTTAAAATGTTAATATGTTCGGAATAGCAATGCTCTTAAATCTCCACGATTCCCAGAAGGGAAAAGGTGCCCCTCTATCGACCACGTGACAATACAAAGGATCGTAACTCAAACCAAACATTTAAAATTCCCTGCGAATATGTGACCAAACTACAGCAAAACCACAGCAACAACGATTAATGCCAACTGCAGAATTCCCAGCACAATGAAGCAAGTGTTCATATGGCTGGTATTTAAATAAATAAATACCCACGTGGCTTGCGGAATATTGTTAATTCTAGTCATTCTAAGTCACCGCTGGTCACAGAAATCCCACCAGGAATTTAATTTGCATCGGCTGGTGGTGGGGGGGGGGGGTGTGAGCGAGCCATTTTTTGAATTATGAATTCACGGTACACACTGGCGCTATGCAGACCACCGTGTACGGAGCCTCGCACCTTTATACGAAATAAAAGGGCGAAGACAGAAGTGGAAAATGCATATGAATTTTTGGCCGATTATAATTGTATGGATTTTTTTTTTGTTACGTGCCAGAGCCCCCAAATAAGATTATGGTGATTTATTCCTGTGGCATCGGTGGAATAATGATAAAATGAGACGCAGGGAAAAAAAAAAAAAGTCCCACACCTTGGCTGTCTCTGGGCATTTAGGAATGCGTGCAAATATGGAAGCCATTTGTCACTTGGATGACTGCATGTGAGGTATGCAAAGGATCCCTTTTTGAATTAACCCCTTAGTTGAACTACCTTCGTAAATCATCATCATCATAATCATCAAATCAAAAGTGATTTCTTGCTCAAATTATCATTGAGTTAGGGCTTATCTATTATGCGTTCAACTCTGAGCCGTTGGTGGGAATTCCTCGTTCCTATGATGGGGGTGAGTTTATCCGGAGGGAGAAACACTGTTGGTTGCCCCCACAAAGTGGTTGATCGTTTTATCGACCCCAGAAGCATGATGGGGTGAGTCAACTGCCAACCAGGATTTGAACTCTCGACCTTTTGACTGAGAGCCGCTCGCTCTACCGCACCCGAGCAAGTTTAAGGCCTATCCAACCAACAGCGAAGTGAACACGAAATTAAAGAGCTGCACTTTTACCTTGCTATTTGCATAGGCTATGATGTGTTTTATGAATATACTTGTGGGCCATAGGGCAATGGAGGTTGCATCGAATTGTTTAAAATACTCTGTTCTGCTCAGGCCAACCAATGATATGGAGGTAATGTTCTTAAAACAGGGATGAAATTATAATTTGACGAGGCAGCTTTGCATTTGTTTATCCTGAAGCAGTTTTGTATTTTGCAGCCGTGGTAATGCAGCTTGAAGCACAATCTAATTATTATGTAAATTCTGCTTTCTTTTGTAACAAAAATAATGCTAAAATACACGCAGGTCAATGCACAGTTCCTTGTGGCCTTTTTGCGTCCGTTGGTTTGTCTGCATACCCTGTTCACTCTGCTTGCGTAAAACCCACGTGTTTAGACTGTCTCCACGTCCTTTGCTTATGCTGCCGTGCGTCTAGAAGTCTCCGCCACAGTCTTCCCCCCTTACAAGAAGTAGCCCAGGGTGTGTGTGTGCGCGTGTGCCAGATCCGTCACCATGTCAAGTGGGATTCGTGCCATCCTCGACAGCTCCCTGTTGTTTTTTTATTTTAGTTTTTTTCTATCCACAAATTCATTCCAAGTGTGCTGTCGGCATCGAATTACGAGATGAAGCCCGCTATTCGGAAATTGTCACGGAGCGGTCTATCACCCCGCCCCCCCTGGCGCATTAGAGAATGGCCTGCGGAAGTAGACTTCAAGGAAATTGTTCTGAGATCTCTTACATGACATTTTTTATCCACGTCCTAAGGGATATTTTTCATTCTCAAGAATGGGATTTTTTTTGTCAATATTAAGTGAAGACCCAAAGTTCATGCAGTGGCTTTTTAATAAAAAAAGTATAATTACGAAGAGTATCTCACAATGTCATAAGAGGTGGGAACTATATGTAAATCAGAATATGTATTTAGAATCAGAATATTTATTTAGATGCGGAGGAATCCGATGAGCTATTAAGCACAGACGCCCAGTAGTTTCACAGATGTCCAGGAGTATGCACATGAATTATCTTGAGTGGCAAATCATTAATGTCCTCCGAAGACTTTGCAGATTTCCCATGACAGCCACCTCAAAATGAGCATGGCCCTAGGAAAACCAGCACAGGTGGGCAACTCGACTTGAGAACCCAGTTGAATCATGGATGGCTGAAATCCAGATCTAAAGCCGTCACACTCAGCAGTGGCAGCTCAATTATCTGACCCATGCGCCATGCAGCCACAGGCCTCTGTGTTCTAATCTTATAAGTACGTGCGGCTGTGTGGCTCAGCGGAATAACACTCCCGCCCCTGCAGATGCAATGGGACCGCGCGGTTTGAGAATTCCAATATTTGGCACGGGGGCGAGCAAAAAGATACACACTTGCCTGCGTGAGCCAGGAGGGCAGCTCACATGCAAAGAGTATTCTCAGCGTCTCGTCCAGAGTCAAAAAGATGCACACCAATGCATCGGCTGCAAGGAACAGGTTGTTTTTACTCGCTCCGTTCGCACGGAACTTTAACGGAGAACAAAATCAACAGCTCCTGGCCCGTGACAAATATTCCTGTCTGGTCCAGCGGAGGGTGCTACTGTCTGAGTGCTGGAATGCAAAGCGATGTAGATATGTAAATTTTCGCAATTGGATACGATATCAAGTGTCACGACGGGACGATTATCGCGATATCAGTTTGTTAACAGCTTTGTAACTGTGCTGCGCATTTCCGTCGTGTTGTTTTTGTGCCTTTGCTGCAATGTCCAGCGCAGGCAAAGATTGATTCGAAGTTCTGCAGCTGCAATTCGCTCGATACCAAGGAAGCATGCAACGTTTGGCCAACGTTGTTGGCATGCGGTTGGCACTGTTAGATCCAACGCTCGCCCAGCGTTCCCCCCCCCCCCCCAACGACGTTCCATGTTTACTGGGTGCAAGCCTGCCATAAGTCTGTCTCATCATTACTATAGACAACCCTTATGATGCACGATGAGGTACACACAAATCCGCTACGTAGTTTTATGAACCAAAAAGCAATGTTGCCGTAAAATATCTGTCGCTCTGTCAATTGATGTGATTTCATTCGTGTATATATGTATATTTTATAAATCGCTAATTTAAAGGAGAACATCTTCTGAATTACATCTTCGACCTTTTATTTTAACGCAAACACTCGCGACCATCCGCGCATTTGCGTGGGGTACACGGCCGTGGTGGAGGGTGGGTGGGGGAGGCATGGTGGCGTCACCTGGCTCATTCGGGCTGTGGAATTCAGTCGTTGTCATCGCAGAGATGTGCACGGTGACGGCGCCACCGGGGCACTTGCCTGCGCGTGCGCCAGTCAGCCGACCAGTAAGCAAAACTTTTTTGTTATTATAATATCGTGAGACTGGTGTGGTGCGAATGTGGTGGTCACACACCCAACAAGGCCACGGGATCGGTTGTAGGCTCAACTTCAAATTTAAATGTTAAAGTAAAAACCATGACTTCTCTTGGGCAACTCAACAATATTCAGAAGATGTAATATTTCATTAAAAAAAAAATGAAATGAACAACAACAATCATCATTTCAACTTGTATTTTCAACACAGTATTCACTCGCGAAGAGAGACTCCAACTCAACGGTGCGAGGAGGAACCACAAACGACCACGCGGTGCGATTTGGACGGGCGATATGATTACCGTTCACCCAGTACGGCATATCGCGAAATATCCATGTCACGGCAACTCTGGATGATGCTAAATGTCCACGCAGTGTCTTGTTGCCGTGCTGTATGTTGCGATTAATGCACAGTATACTAGTCGAGCGTTTTAAGGCAGCTGAGCTTGAGCATGAAAAGGGACGTAGCAATGTGTCTCGGGAAGAAAGTTTCTAATCGGCGCGTACAACCTGCTCTGGCATATGGTTCATAAAAATAATAACAACGGTCGTTAACAAATGGGTAGAAACCTCAAAAAGGTGTGCAAAGAGGCGTGGAGAGATGCATTGCTCGTAATTTAATTTAGGAGGCAGGGAGAGGAACACGTGGATTAGAGGACGCACCCAGGTTAAATGACATAATTCAAGCTGTCATTTTTCGATTTAAAGCTTTCGTGACTGCAGGGATTCATCTTCTTGGTTCTTTCGGTAAAGTCACGTAGAAGGGAAGTAATAAAATAATAAAAATAAAACATAATAAAACAATTCTCACGACGTTTCGGCCACAACGCAAGCAGCCGTCCTCAGGTGAAAACCAGGTCCGTCGAGGCGACAGAGTCTGAATGAACAGAGCTCGTGTGCTGTTTCATTCAGACTCTGTCGCCTCGACGGACCTGGTTTTCACCTGAGGACGGCTGCTTGCGTTGTGGCCGAAACGTCGTGAGAATTGTTTTATTATGTTTTATTTTTATTATTTTATTACTTCCCTTCTACGTGACTTTACCGAAAGAACCAAGAAGATCAAGCTGTCATGTTAAAGCGAGTGGGCTTGGGCAGGACGTGCCATCACGGGAGGGAAGGCGGCCGATTGGTCGAGACGGTTGACGGAGTGGCAGCCAAGGGATGGAACGTGTCACCGGGGAGAGAGAGAGGGGGAGTGTGCGTTGACCGATGAGATGCAGCGAGGACATCGTCAGCTCATGTGCAAGGTGCTGCGTGGTGATTTTGTTGCCGTATCGCGAGCGGTGGCGATGGCGACCTCACGTCACTCGATGCAAGAATACATCTCCATTGGGTCCTGTTCATCCGTGAAATCCTTATTGGCAAAGCTGCGCTATACTTAGCTAATTCATTAACCCCATTGTCAAACCCAAGAAACCTCAGACGTCTATCTAATTGCCTTTTAACTATCACAAGAACAAGAATAGGAAAAGGTGACAGAGACTTTACCATTGCAGCAACGACGTTTTGGAAGGCCCTTCTTTCCTCCCTAACCATGGTAAATCTTCCTTCAAAAAATGCCCCAAAGCAGAAGATTAATGCTGGATACAACTTAGTTTGAAAATCTGATTTGTAACTTTCATCATTACCCGTGTATCGGTATTTCTATTTTAATGTGCAATGTTGTAGAGGGACTGTGTGTTGTTTTCTTGGTGTGGCCAGGGACTGTTTTTGTTGTTGTTTAGTTAACTTACCCAAGCTTGGGAATTGGTGTACTTATGCCATTTCAACTTATACACTTTAATTATTTTATGCATTTATTTTTAGCGATTAGCTTACCTTTCCTACACTTTGCACTCCCATCGTGTCTTGTGTCGTTTGTCATTAGCAACTTGCTAACCCGCCCCTACTGGACATCTGTAGGGAAAAAGAGCTTAATAGCTCATCGGATTTATCCAGGATAAATAAATATTCTGATTGTGGATTGGGGAGGCCTTCATCTAGCAGTGACTTGACCGTGGCTGCTGCTGCTGTTGATATGTTGGAAAGTTGCACCCAACACTATGGCTTGGCACACACAGAGGTGTGATCTTCGCTGCAGGCCCCTGCCGTGGTGTTAATAACTGAAAATAGCGGTGTAAAAAAAAACGCCAACAACAACGACAGTATTTAGTGCTTCTTGCCTATGTGGACTTGTGCTGGGTGCAAATGGCCTGTCCGGCATTTGTGTGAATGCTCGGGTTAAAGTGTGGGCCGATGTTGCGACGTCTTAATAATGGCCTGCAATTACTACCCAAGGATATTAATAAAAGCAACAAAAAAATGAAAGAATCGGAGCGCCGTATAATTATCAAAAAACTGAATAAAAGCCACACAAATTCCAGTCAATAAGGCGATGATTAGATCAGCGTTGATATATCGTAGGAATCTTGCTCAGATAAAGCAATTGGTGATAAAAGTGTTCAATAAACAGGAGGAGACAAGGCAGAGGAACGATTACTAATGAAGGCATTAAGAAGCAATTAGGGGCCGCAGATTCTGTTTCAAGGATGAAAACAAAATTAAGATAAAATAAAATCCAACGGTGTGACGAAAATGTGGACTCGTGAAAAAAACCGTTGCTGTTTAGATCTTTTAAATTGGACAAATGTATGAAGGCTAAACGATTTTGATTTTTTTTTCGATTTAAAGCTTTCGTGACTGCAGGGATTCATCTTCTTGGTTCTTTCGGTAAAGTCACGTAGAATGGAAACAATACAAAATAATAAAATAAAACAATAAAATAATTCTCACGACGTTTCGGCCACAATGCAAGCAGCCGTCATCAGGTGAAGACCAGGTCTGTCGGGGAGACCAGGTCTGACAGACCTGGTCTTCACCTGATGACGGCTGATTGCGTTGTGGCTGAAACGTCGTGATAATTATTTTATTGTTTTATTTTTTATTGTTTCCCTTCTACGTGACTTTACCGAAAGAACCAAGAAGATTTGGATTTTTATGCAGTAAATGGTCGGGGTGGAATGGTGGATCGGTGTTTGCAACATTGCATTTATAATCCAGTGGATTCCCGGCCAACATCAGTGGCGAATGATATCTGAACCGGTTCTGCTTCCCCCCCCCCCACCACCCTACCCCCTTAATTAAGTTGCACTGACCAACTTGGTGAAGTATGGTCAAATAAGATCCACTTCCAACACGGCGCGGGGAAGCCTTCATCCGGCAGTGGATTTATATAAGGCTGTAAAGTAAACCTCTTGAGTTATAATTCACAAAGGATTGCTCATTGCAGTTAATCACCAGCAATGCACCTTTTCTGATTTGATCCGAGAGGCTAAGCAGATTTCGAGCCTGGTTAGAGCTTGATCCAGTGACCCGCAGGGCTTCCCAGGTGTTGGAGGCCCAGAGGTGGCAGTGGCTGATCGGAATCGGAATTTTTAATTTCTACTGGAGGAATCCGATGTGCTATGAAGCAGAGGTTGCAAACGAGTTTTGATTCCTTACCCGTACCCGTACCCGGCCGCACCTGGGTCGCAAACGGGTACCCGTAACCATACCCGGCCGTACCCGAACCCTACCCGTACCCGGCCGGGTACGGGTAGGGTATGGGTATCGGGTATCTGATTGCGACCTCTGGGATGAAGCCATGTTGCAGGCGCGGGTGGGTTGATTCTAGGAACTTGAATTGTGAGAAGAGACAAGACGTTGGGAAATGAGTGACAAAGTTACTCACCAGTGACTCACGGCCTACCCGTACCCGTACCCGGCCGCACCAGGGTCGCAAACGGGTACCCGTACCCGTACCCGGCTGGGTACTGGTAGCCGGGTATCGGGTAGGGTACGGGTATCGGGTACCCGGTTGCGACCTCTGCTATGAAGCTCTTTTTGCACAGATGTCCACAGATGGCCAAGAGAGTGTCATTGCCTGGGACGCGTGTGAGATGACTCTGGCTCCTCCGGTTCTCCCCCCCCCCCCCCGCCACATACTACACGCTCGCCAGCGGTATTTCCCAACTAGAAAATGTAAAGATGCAGCCCTGCAATTACTTGCTCATGGCATTGCTGTCAGAAGGGGCCTTCGCTCGAGGCGGAGCTCTGGAGAGCTTATTTAGAGGGTATTTAGCCCACTCTTCCATGTTGCGCTGAAGCCTTGGAAGAGGTGTGCATAATCACATTGGCCACATTTCCCTGTTGAATATCAATCCCGAAATTCAGTCTCGAGACTCCGTGAGGTTTTACTGGATATATAATTGGCATCATCGTCATCTTGCAAGTTCTAAAATCAGGTCAGCATGTTAATCTTGGAGGAAATTAGTCAACGTATACAAGCTCTGTTGATAATTCCCCATTCATACGGATTCTAAAGATGCATCAATGATTTTCATCATTAATAAAAGCTGATGCTACAATAAAGATAGCTGAACTAGCGTATCGATCGTGTTCCTTTAGGCAACACAGTCCAACAATGATACATAATTTAGCTTGGTTGCTTGTTAAAATAACTTCTTGCTATAAAGTGCTTACACTACACTTTGCATTCTGTTCCGTGTTTGTAACATCTACGTCCTATTCTTTTGTAATTAGTTTTTCTCTCTCTCTCTCGCCTTCTGTTTAACTTTTGTTTGCTTTTATTTTCCTGCGTGGCGATATAAACGGCTGCAGGGCCCGTGCCACTTCCACTTAGCGTGTTCCTTGCGAGCGTTGTCATCTTCTGAGTTCTCCAACGAGATCACAGTAATCAGGCCCCAGCTTGCGGAAGGTAACGTTGGAACGGCTAACGGGGGGGGGGGGGGGGTGACGACACCAAGGAACGTCAGCGACACAACAGCGGAATGTTCCGCAGCATGTCGCTATCGCTCTTCGCACCTCCGGTGGGTATTTGGCCTACTCTTCCACGCTGGCCATAATGTCTCGGAAGAGGTGGGAGTCCCCACGCTTTACCCCACCACATTCCACCTGCCGATTGGCCATTAACACACATTTCTACTTGCCGAGCGAACAACACGGAGATCAAATCGATTCGGCGACTTCTATATTGCAAGGCCAGTGTGGCTAAACGTTACACCACGGGCAGGATAATATATATTTTTTTAAAGTACTGAAAATAACTATCAATACTTCTCGTAAGCAGTATTGTTATTCTTATTACACTATGTAACACAATTTTGTGCCTGGGTAGTAAGTGTTATTTAGTAATTTCTCATGCCTAAAAAGTTTAGAAAATGGCTATTATTCCCCACAAACTTTGCTTTTGTGACCAGGACAGTGATATTTAGAAATTTACCGATTTTCAATGAAAAAACAGGTAAATTTGTGTCTTTTCGTTCACATAAAGTCAGAAAAAATCAACATATGAATCAAAATGAACATGTATTCATAGTAGAGTGATACAAAAATTACGACAGAAGATTTAGAGGTGAGTAGTTTTTCGAGATTTACAATTATACTATAAATCACTTTCACGAAACAGCCGCCAAATGTAGTCTCCCATCATGTTCTCGTTATACTGCCCTTGGTAGCGGCGTTCAAAGTCCAGTATATCCTGGTGGAAGCGCTCGCCTTGCTCCTCTGAGGACGCTCCCATGTTCTCCTTGAATTGATCAAGATGAGCATCAAGGATATGGACTTTGAGGGACATCCTACAGCCCATTGTGCCGTAGGTCTTCACCAGAGTCTCAACCAGCTCTACATAGTTTTCGACCTTGTGATTAGCCCAGGAAGCCAAAAACCACTGCGACAAAGCTGTCCCAAGCTGCTTTCTCCTTACTAGTGAGCTTCTTGGGGAATTCATTGCACTCCAGGATCTTCTTTATCTGAGGTCCGACAAAGACACTGGCTTTGACCTTTGCCTCAGACAACTTAGGGAAGAAGTCTTGAAGGTACTTGAAGGCTGCCGACTCCTTATCTACAGCTCTGACAAATTGTTTAATAAGGCCCAATTTGATGTGCGGTGGTGGCATCAGCACCTTCCGGGGGTCCACCAGTGGCTCCCACATGACGTTGTTCCTCCCCACAGAGAACTCGGTCTGCTGTGGCCAGTCCCGCCTGTACCATCCTACAAAAATACATTTATTTCACCCATGACTAATGTGTAAGAGATTCTCGCAACAATTTTCATATATGATATATATTTTTTCAATAACATAAAAAATTGTAAAACATTTAAAAATAAAAAACTTTTACAAATTAAATGTTTTAACAAATTTTACAACATAAAATTCTAAGCAATAATTGTCCATCTTACCTTCCAGAGTTATTTTGCATTGCTCGCAGGTGAAATGAGGTGCCCAGGGTTTGTCTTGATCCCCGACAGGCATGCCGAAATATGCCTTGTAGGCCTCACACATCTTAGCAGATGCTTCCACAGAGTACTTTTTCACTCTTGGTTTCATAAATTGGCCGCAGACATAGCAAAATTCGTCTGCCGGATGTTTGCAGCCTCTTGATGCCATCTCAGGTAAATGCAGATTTGTATCCACTTAGGCAGCTGGGAACTAAACTGAACTGGTGGGCTTAAGGCCCCTGTATTTATACTACTATTTATATTACTGGAAAGTTCTAGAATGTTCTAGAAGTTTACTCCAAGTTTACTCAGCACTGAATCTATCTGGAATGTTCTGGAAAATAGGTAAATTTCAAAATATCACTGTCCTGGTCACAAAAGAAAAGTTTGTCGGGAATAATAGCCAGTTTGTGTACTTTTGAGGCATAAGCAATTAGGATATAACACTACTCAGGAACAAAAAAAAATGTTACACTTATTATTGTATATTGAAAACTAAATGCTTTAAAACTTTTTTACGTTTAGTTTGTTGTCCTTCCCCGCACCTCTGATGAGCACGGTAGGCTACGTATTGCGCGAAAGAATTTCAACATGCATACATACATACGTACATGCGTTGTTAATAATAATACAAAAAAACCTTTGGTCGATGCACTTCCTGTTGAAGGCCTCCCCATGCCATGTCAGTCACGGGGTGCTGTTTGACCATACTTCACCACAATGGTCAATGCAAGTTTGGTGAATGGGGTACCTAGAACCGGTTCAGATATCATTTGCCACTGATGTTAGCTGTGGCGGGGAATTCAATTCAGGTTGCTGAGTTTTGTAGTGTGGTTACGCTAACCGCTTTTTTCCACCTCCGCACGCAATTCTACACGGCGTCGCAAAGCCAGAGATCTGGTGGTGAAAATGAATCATGAAAACCCGGCGAGACTTTTTCTGGCAAGCAAAATAAATTATTACGTATCTCTGTGTTTGCAGTTTTATTCGCGGACAACAAGTTTAATGAAATACACACCAATCTTGACAGCTGATAAGAAAATAATGCAAGCGTCAGAGATATGCTGTGGTATTTTTTAAGTTACAGGGGCACCACTGCTTCCTAGAGATTTTTGTTTTATCTGGCGGCATTATTTACTTCAAGCCCTGCCAAGTCACCCGCTTGCCTCTTCTCCCCACGCACCTCCCTACCTCCCCGATTCTTGCTTGGAACATTTCGCGCCCCTCCCTCTGTAGCTCCACGCTGCATTAACAGATACCTATCATCAACCACCCAGTAGTTGTTGTGGGGAAGGGCGGTGGTTTTAACATCACGCTGCTGGTCGCGGAGATAGTTGTAGCCATCGCGCCTGTGATTAATGCGCTTGTCACGGCCAATAGGACCCCTCACAACATTACACGGACGCTGCAATTTCATCTTGGCCGGTGTGGCCCAATGCGTTGTGCGTTTCCAGCCACCCGGCTAAAGGAATGACAGATATACCGTTCCACGGGCTGTTTATCCAGGCCCACGCAATAGGCGCGAGCGTTGTTATTTACCCACTCCGTTTGTTTGTTCGTTTATGCGTGCATGCAAACTTCTTAAAATCGTTGCCAATTATCGCCACTGCAGCGGTTTTTATTTCGCCCTCCTCCTCTTCCTGGGATATTGCATAGAGGAGGACTCCCGATTAACCGCTGCGATATTGCCCGTGACTTGAAATATCCTGTTGCCCGAGACTCCATTCTTCCTATCATCTGCAGTTATCTGTAGATTTCCCCAACATACCTGAAGGAAGGCATCCTATTATCCGCAACCATCTTGCGAGTAAGAAGAGTTTATGGACGAAAATGTAGAGGATAATACGCGATTATCCACTATTTCTTCCCACGGTTAAGTGGAGTAATTTTGCGGATGTCCCTGGCAGGGTGACAGGGTCTGTGATACTGGTCCTTAGCATCACCATGGATAAAAGGAGCTCTCCTGGATTTAGTATTTTTTTATTTCACATTTTCACTTAAGTCTAATGTCTGAATTTCGGAATTTGAAATGGCAATACTTCTCTTCCTTTTTTAATATTCTCAACAAACTATTACGGAGACGTATTTCACGTTGGAAATGCGTAATGAAAATCCCTGCTGTAAAGAGAAAAAAAATGTAAACACGATCGGGGGATAAGAAAAGAGCTCAGGCATAAATGAGAAATATAATCGCTAAATAATCTGTAAAGCGTTTGCAATTGCTGGCATAGCCCTGTCTCGATTCAAAAGCCTTTATGTGTGTGATTGGTTTTTAGTTAAGGTGAGGAATGTCAAGTTTAGTGGGCATACCGACAGCTCATAGATTAATTCTCTTGTCATGCACGGTTCACCCATCATTTTTGCACCTTTCCTGCAAGACCCTTCCCCAAGCGACTTTGGGCACACATCTTACCAAGGATCACTCTGCCAATTCTGCCTACGTGCTAATGTAATGCTCATAACCTGTCCTCAAATCATCTAACCTTAATTGCTTTCCTACATCTTTATTACATCAGCTGGTACCCATAATTCC